>NC_073305.1:61465373-61787883 GCF_027595985.1 Sorex araneus | reverse complement strand
GGCGAAGGGATTTGCACCACAATTTCAAACCAAAGAGAATAAAGAAGAGAAACCCAAATGATCATTTAATATTTTTTCCTGATGTTGGGCTGTTGCTTACTTGTAGCCAGGAGCCAAACCATAAGGTAAACCCTGCATCCCACATTTTATTAGAGACAATAGAGAATACTTTTGAGTTACGACTGAAAAAATTCTTTTTCTACTTCGAAGCCAAGTGCTTTTACAAGAAGCAGAAAAAGAAAGAAGACAAATAAAAAGAAACCCACCGAATCAAATTGATGAAAACCAGTCAAAATAGACCTTGTTGTGACTGATAGTGCTCTCCTGTCTGGCCCCAAAACACAGAAGGCGTCTTTAGACATGGCTCTCTGCACTGATTGAAGTCGATTTCTGTGTCAACTGCTTGAAAGCTGCAGTCCTGCACCATACATTTCCGGAGTTTATTATTGAAAATTATCAGGTCTGTTTTGTTCATTATGAGGAAGCTGAAAAATGACCTGCGGGGAAAAAAAAAAGATTGAAAGATTTTTCTCTAACCCTCACAGGTTGACTTTTAAATAAATTTCCCCCAAAGCTCATGAATACATCATACAGCAGCTCAGGCCTTGGGGAAGTGAACCTTCATAATAATTCCATGGATGTCTCTACTAAAATTTTCTGGCCCTTCACGATAGATCACTGAGTATATGCTTAGAGCATCTGTTTTGTTGGAAAGGATCAAATGTGTTCAGGCTTGATTTTTTTTTTTTTTTAGTAGTATATGCTGATATAGAGGCCAGAGAGAATAGACTTTTATTCCTTGTCCAGCCATCTAAATTCTGCAGAGTGAAATCATACAATTACATCCTGTGAGAAGGTAAAGGACCTAGCTCATCTTCTAACTCAGCTTGAGAAACTCCCAAGATACATAAACTAATTATGTGCCAACAGGGCAAGAACAAAACTTCAGTCGGAGAGGTTTTTGTGTAGTGCTACATGTGGCAAGGAGGTCTTAAGGGATGTGAACTCTTCTCTTTGTTTTCTTCTGAGAATAGACTGGCTAGCTCTAACTTCCCCTGATATTCCTAACAGTTCATTTATAACCCCATCCCCCTTGTCCCCCCACCTCTAACTTTGAAGAACCTGCCTTAATTTTGGCTTTGATTGGTGGTAATCATTAACCTGTCAGCCCCCAGCTGGACTGCATCACCAAAGCTGAGTCACAGAGCTTGGCTTCCAATGGCTGCTTCTAAACAAGTAAAGCAGAGGAGCACCTGTGTAAATATGTAATAGTTGGTGATAAGAAAATGATTAGGCAACAGAAATAAAGTTGGACTAGTAAAAAATAGTGAATATTCCACCTCCCTCCCACCCCCCGCCCCGGGGGCTTTTCAGCCCTGACTTTTGGTATCTCTGATCCTAAGAACAAGTCAGATTACTTTGCCGCGCCCCCCCCTCCTACACCCTGTTTGTTTGGAAAATCTAGATAATCTGATATTCCTAGATTTGATTTGTTTTGCAAAGGTAATTATTCCATGGGCTGGAGCGATAGCACAGTGGGTAGGGCATTTGCCTTGCATGTGGCCAACCCAAGTTCGATTCTTCCGTCCCTCTTGGGGAGCCCGGCAAGCTACCTAGAGTAGCTTGCCCGCATGGTAGAGCTTGGCAAGCTAACCATGGTGTATATAATATGCCAAAAACAGTAACAACAACAATAGAGATGTTACTGGTGTCCGCTCGAGCAAATTGATGAGCAACGGGATGACAGGGATACAGTGAATTATTCCATGTGTGAGTCAAAAGGGAAGTTGAAATAGGGTGAAACACCAAGTAGTTTTCTTTCCTAAAGTCAAAATGTCTATTTCAATAGAGATGCTCACAAAGGCAACTTATGTCAGACAGTGACGACTTTTCTTAGTTGTACTGAGGATCTTCTGAGGTGGAATTCAGAATTCAGAGGAGTAGAAGGAATAGGAATTTTATAATCATAAAGCTAGGGGAGAAACTTTAACATTACCTCTGAGTTCTGTGAGCTCTAACAACTTTTTTGTTTTTGTTTTTGTTTTTCTTTGGGGCCACATCTAGGACTTTCTCCTGACTCTGCCTTCAGGGATTGTGACCTGACTTCTTTAATAACTTTTGAGCCTCAGTTTCAAATCTGAAAAATGGACATAATTCTTGACTTTCCATGTCATATCACAAGGGAAGAGACTGTTGAGTTAATATTCACTGTGCTCCATTCTAAAATAATAGGTCAGATTATAGATCATCTTGGACCAGTTCACCATTTAAAAATGACAGGGTCTGGGCAGTAATAGAGTGGGTAGGGCACTTGCCTTGCACATAGCAGACTTGGGTTTGATCCCTGGAACCACGTGTTGTTGCCCAAGCCCACCAGGAGTGATCCCTGAGCACAGAAATCAGGAATATGCCCTGAGAAACACACCATGTGCTACAATCCCCACCTCCACTCCCTCCTTACCCCCAAATCACCAGTCACAGTTTAACTCCTGAAAATATTTGAGAGGATGGGTGATAGTGGAGGTTTTGGCCACATCCAGTGGTGTTCAGAGGATATCACTGGTTCTCTGTTCATGTAATTTTAAAAGTTGTCTTCCAACAGAGTCCTTTTTCAGCAATAAGAGATGCCATTAGAAAGTTATTTAAAATTTTTTCTTGTATTTCAGAAGTACTCTATTTTGCTCTTCAAATATGTTTCCTCTTTAACATACATTTATATAGACTAACCTTAAGATATATCTTTTTCAATTTTACAACCGGGCACAGACATATAGTGACCCTACCTGGCCGTCAATTCAGATTTTGCTGTTTTGACAATCTAGTGTTTCTAATTGAGAGGCATCACAGAGAGAGCTTCATGCACCTACTTTTAGGGTTTGCCTTTTGCATTGAAGAATGTCATTTTGTGCAAAACTCAAAACCCCGTTTCATCTTTTCCTAAGCTCTGTGATCTTGAGCAAGTTAATTATTCTTTGTGTTCCAGTTTCTTCAATAGCAAAAAAGAAGATGATAATAAGTAATGTGTAAGACTATTTGGTGAATTCAGTGAACTACATTTAAAGACCTTAGAACACTGACTTGAATGGGTGAAAAAAAAAAAAACCCTTGTAGCTGTGGTATTATTGGAACAAATGTAGGCAGCTAACAGGAGAGCTGGTCTCATAGTAAAAGAGTTATGTGAAAAACCAATGAGTTGAATGGTATATGTAGGTTATGCATGGCCAGGCACTGAGTGTGAGAGCCGGCACCACATGTACCTCTTCCTCCCATTGCCCAGAATCCTAGGGTATCGCTCTTTGTGGCCACCAAACCTATCAGACCTGGTTGACCAAATACCTTTGGGTCCCCTGAGTTCTGCATGTCTGTCCCCTGAAAATAATATCCGCCTGTATAAAAGTCATCCTTAATTCCATTCCTTCTTGCTTTTTATGGTTTCATACTTTGCTATTTCTGAATAAGAAAACAAGGTGAGAAAATTTTCTATTGAATGTTATTGATTACTTATAGAAATTAGTCCTACTGTCCTTGAAACTTGAGTCTAAAATAAAACTACCAGTTTTAAAATCCAACAGGATACTGTTTTGAAGTCAGATACTCTCTGACTTCAAGTTGGTATTAAAGTACAAGAATTTTCAGACTAGAGACTGAACACAATGGCCACTCAACACCTTTATTGCAAACCACAACACCTAATCAGAGAGAGAGAACAAAAGGGAATTCCCTGCCATAGTGGCAGGGTGGGGTGGGGGGAGATGGGACTGGGGAGGGGGGGAGGGATGTTGGGTTTACTGGTGGTGGAGAATGGGCACTGGTGAAGGGATGGGTTATCGAACTTTTTATGGGGGAAATATGAGCACAAAGATGTATGGATCTGTAACTGTACCCTCACGATGACTCTCTAATTAAAAATAAACTAATAAAAAAAAAGTACAAGTATTTTAAGGGATCAATGTATCACTGTAATCCTGTTGCTCATCGATTTGCTTGAGTGGGCACCAGTAATGTCTCCATTGTGAGACTTGTTACTGTTTTTGGCATATCGAATACGACATGGGTAGCTTGCCAGGCTCTGCCGTGCGGGCAAGATACTCTTGGTAGATTGCCAGGCTCTCCTAGAGGGATGGAGGAATCAATGCTGGTCGGCTATGTGCAAGCCAAATGCCCTACCGCTGTGCTCATTTTAGGGGATAAACAGTGAAAACTTATAAAAGCTATGGTTTGTTACTATCATTTTTAAAATAAATACACTGGAAACAGGAATATGGGATATTTGAGGAGAGAAACATCTGCTGCCCTAAGATTTGAGAATTTTTAAAATTACCCAATCTCTCTTTGGGTCTGCTGCATCTTCTATTTTGGTAAGCCCTCTCCTTATTTGTAGAGATGTTTTGCTATTATAAATAGTGGACGTCTTAAACATACCCAAATTTCCTGAAGCCAAAAGACATGCTTGTGACAGCAGAGAAAGTGTAAATTTGAAGAAGACTGTGAAAAAGCTTTTAAATGCAAAATTTATAGATATGAATCATTTTAGTGGGAGATGGTCCTCTCTCTAATCTGTTAAGAAAATTGATCAGGATTAGGGATCCGGCTGCGGAGCGAGCATGATGGAAGAGCCCAAGGGAGCGCCCTTAGACTCCAGGCAGCCCACTGAACTAATTCCGGCATGGGACTAGAGACCCCACGGTGCGCTGAAACAGTGGGACCCGGGCATCCCCCAATTCTTTTAACCTGTCTCTCTCTCTCAACTCCTCCCTCCTGAGCACAGCGCAGGATCCGCGGTTTTCCTGAGCGCAAAATGGAGCCGGCGATCCAGCTGAAACAGGACGCTTTCGCGCGCTTGCGGGAGACCCCAGGGGGCGGGGGCGGCGACCCCCGCCCACCGCAGATAGATATTTAAACCCACCTCCCCCACGTGTGCTTCCCTTTGGATCCGGCTGCGGAGCGAGCATGATGGAAGAGCCCAAGGGAGCGCCCTTAGACTCCAGGCAGCCCACTGAACTAATTCCGGCATGGGACCAGAGACCCCACGGTGCGCTGAAACAGTGGGACCCGGGCATCCCCCAATTCTTTTAACCTGTCTCTCTCTCTCAACTCCTCCCTCCTGAACACAGCGCAGGACTTCTCCATCTTATGAGCACCATAAAAGGGTAAAAGTTTGTAGTGATGTTATTTCTGGTTGTACTTTCCCTGGACTTTATACAGAAACCCAAAACGTCATCTTAGCATCAGCAATATGTAATGGTTCGCTTTTAATGGGTCGGACTTTTGTGGGAGATCCTAACAAGAATAGTAAGTCTGTTGCTGAAATATTGAAGGCAATCAAAGTGGTAGCCATCTCTCTAGACTGAACTAAGCTATATCCCCACACCAGCTGAGAAGAAATATCCTTCTTTCTCGGGAAGAAACGCGGCGTGGTGTCAAACATAGTGTGATGTCCATTAAGCAAACAGACCTGGTGGCGTGGGAAGGGGATATAAGGGGAAAAATTATGTACATGGAACAGTGGGACGCTGGTGGAATCTCGAGCCGGAGCCGATACCAGCGCAAGCCGTTCGGTTCCAGAAACTGCTTGCAGACACTCGACTAGTCTATCAACTAAGCCAGAGCCCCACGCCTGCCGATGACGGGAAATAACCATCCTTTTCGGTTTTTTTTTCCCTTGTCAGGCAGCGTGGTGATTACCAAACAGGCGTGAACTCGGTGGCGCGGGGCAAGGGGGAAAAAGAAAAGTTATGTAACAAACAGCGGGACTTAATATCTCTATATTCTTAGCAGTGGAGAACTATCAAATGCCTCCTTGGCAATAGGACTGCTTTCCTTTTTTGGGGGAAACCCCAACAACGGTAGTGAGTTGTGTGTTGAAACATGGAATGTAATCGAGATAAGGCGTAAACGAAGTGGAACTTATCATGTACAAGGGTGGGGACTGGGGAGGTGGGAGGGGGCGGCAGGTATACTGGGGGGGTTGGTGATGGGAGATGGGCACTGGTGAAGGGAAGGGTGTTTGAGAATTGTATAACCGACATAATCCTGAGAACTATGTAACCCTCCACATGGTGATTCAATAAAGTTATTAAAAAAAAAAAAAGAAAATTGATCAGGATTAAATGAAAATATGTTGAGAGACAATTTGCTTTAGAATAGAAAAAGCACTTTAAATTATTCAGCTTCCTGAACATCATTAAAATAAATTTACTCTGAAATTCCCATTAGAACGTTGAATTCACTAAGCAGTGTGGCTTCCTTGTTTTAACTATACACAGACAGGGATGCTATACATTCCCAAGGGTGTTAAAAACCACTGTGCTAGAGTTCAGCTATTATGCTTTTTCCCTGAGGCCTTATCACTTATCTAGTTTGTTGCTTCACTCTGGACACCAATATACCATGGTCCAATTAAATAGGTTGTAAAATAAGCATCTCAACAAAACACTATCAAATCTAAGCAGAGAAATAAATGGTGTGTTGATAAATAGAAATTTATGTATTGAATTTTATAAATATATTTTTTCAATCTGTATTAAGATGGCAGTTTAAATATTCACAAGTCCCTCTCATAAATCCATCAGTGACAATTTACAAAATACTCTAAGTTTTCTCTATTTTTCTTTTTATATTTTGGGGTCACATGTGGCAGTGCTCAGAAATGACTCTTGGCTTGGTCTTTAGGCCGTGCTCCTGAGAGTGCTCAGGAAACATGCATTGCTGGGGATTGAACCCAGGCCTCTTGCAGGCAAAGCATGTGCTCCGGTTCACTGATCTAACTCCTCAGCCCTAATTTTATCTATTTTTAACAAACATTAGTCCAATTGTTTTAGGAAATAGTAGAAATCACTATTGTGTGGTCACATTTTTGGTTACATATGTATATAACTAACCTGTTTGGTTTAATTATCCCATGAACACCTCCTACACCTGGTGCCTTGGCCCATTGTAACTTAAATTATTAACTTTATTGAAGGATAATTTGCAACAAAATTAATGTATCCATTTCTAAAGGATAGTTTAATTTTCACACATGCATTAACAGATATAATAATCACACAGATTGACACAAAAATTTTTCCAACGCACAAAGGTAGACTTTTCTGCCCATGCCCAAACAATCTCCCAACCCAACTCAATTGCCATTTCAATTTTAGTATTACAGAGTATATTTGCTTGTTTTACATTTTAAAACATGGAACCATGTATATCTAGTTTTATGTTTGGCTGCTTTTGTGCATAAAACATTTTTTGAATTTCATACTTTATTATCAACATTTATATACAAATATGTAAGCAGTCTGCATAGACATGTGTTTTTATTTTTTGTTAGGTTCCTACCTAAGGGATGAATTAATGGATTAAATGGCAAGTATATCTTTAACTTTATAAGAAACTACCAAACTGTGTTCTAAAATATTTATACCATTTTTATATTTTCCCACTCATGCATGACATTTCCAGTTCAACATCCTTGCCAAGTTTTAGGGTTGTAAGTCTTTTTTCATTTTAGTCATTTTAGTGAGTGTATAGTGATATCATATGGCTTAAAATTGCATTTCTATGGTAACTATAAAATACATCTTTTAATGTTGATTATCTACGCATGAATTTTTTTTTCTTTTTTGAAGTATATGTTCAAATCTTTTGCTCATTAAAAAACTGGTGTTGTTTTAAATTATGAAGTTATAATAGTTATTTTTATATTTGAGCACAATTTTACATTAAACATATGTGGTATGGATATTTTCTTTTGACCTTAGATTTGACACTGTTTTTTTCTCCTTTGATTTTCATGCTATACCTGGCTATACTCATGGATTTATTCTTGGTTCTGAGCATAGAGATCACTCTTGGCAAGTTCAGGAGGTCAGATGAGATGAGAATAAACCCAGGTTGGTTGTGTACAAGGAAAATGAATCACATTCTATACTCTCTAATCCCTTGACATTCTTTTTAATGGAGATTTTTTCAAGAGAAAAATTTATGTTTGATGAGTTCCAAATTACCAACCATTAAAAAAATGGCTGATAGGATGAACCGAGAGCCGCGGCACAAGAAGCAGAGCCTCCGAACCTATTGACTTTGATCCTGAGGTCTCCTAACCCATTTTGGCACCAGAGCGGATGCTTGAGCCATGCATTTTGACTGTGAACTGAGCTACAACCTCGTGCAGCCCGGGGAGGGATTTTTCTCCCTCTCCACCCCATTTTTCTGAGCGAAAATGGCGGCAGCGGCAGCAGCCACGCGGTGAGAGCCACCCTCTAAGACCCCTCCACCAGGAGGTAGGACTTTCTTTAGTGACGTAGCCTGTAGGTGGTCCTGGGAGGGGGGTGTTCCCGGCGCGCCTTCCGCCCAGAGATGAACCGAGAGCCGCGGCACGAGAAGCAGAGCCTCCGCGCCTATTGACTGTGATCCTGAGGTCTCCTAACCCATTTTGGCACCAGAGCGGATTCTTGCAGCCATCCATTTTGACTGTGAACTGAGCTAAAATATTAGAAACCCAAAACTCAAAGTCTTCACTCTTACCAATGAAGAGAAATTATTAGATGATGCCTATTCAGCAGGCCTGATTGTTGGGGAAAATTTCCAATCAATAATAGTGAGTTCTGTATGGAAATATGAAATGTTCTCAATATATATAGAGAATAATGGGAATATCATTAGCTACTTAGATGGGGGTTGGGGTGGGAGGGGGGTATATTGGGGTTCTTGGTGGTGGAACGGGTGCACTGGTGAAGGGATGGTGGTTTAATCAGTATTTGACTGTGACTTAAACCTGAAAGCTTTGTATTTTTTTTTCTTGTTTTCACGGTGGTTCAATAAAATATTTCTTTAAGGAAAAAAAAATAAAAATAAATGGCTGATAGATTTTGTTTCTAGATACCATTGTTTACACAATCATAAAGATTTATAGTCTATTTTGTTGTATGATTTGCTTCTAGTTTATTACTATTTGTAGTAAGAAATAAGGTTCGAGCTGATAGTTTCAAATAGATATGATTGTTATAGTACAAATGTTTAAGAAGACAATCTCATCCCTTCTCTTCTTGCTCAACTCAGTAAACTTTTCTTCTTAGTATCCAAATGCTAGCATTTTTGCTTGATTTTTTTAATGTTTTAGATACCCTTTACTTGTCCTCTTTTTAGATTTTCAATTTTAAACTGTACTAAGTTAAAAAACAAATATTTAAACTATAATAGATGTTTTAAAGTTATTGTCTATAAACTCTATCTTCTCTGTAATTTCTGGATCTAATTATGCTAACTTTTTCAAGGTTATAAAGACTTTTAACAAATTCTGTATATCTAAGAAGTTTTGACTTGATGCTGGACATTGATCTTCCTTCATTGGATGTCTAAATTTTATCGTCCTCCTTTAAACATTGCTCTTTTTTCTGACAATTTTTAATCTTTTAAAGATGTGCCTGAGATTTGTCAGGAACAGTAAGGAGTGGTGTTTTATTTAGATAATTATGCATCACTATGGAAACATGGGATTTCTAGTGTCCTCCTGTATGTTACGTAAATCCAGTGATGTCTCTTTGTTTTTGCTGGCTGTAGCTTGAAGTGATCTTAACTGAATAAGTGATATTAAAATTGTTCTGTTTGTAGTTTTTCAGTTATTTTTCTTTCTTCACATTGTTATTTGGCCAGTGGAAGTTTGTTTTCTACAGTTTAAGAATCAAAGATTCAGAGGCAACTGTGAAAATGTTTTTGAACTCTTTTTTCTACATAAGTACTGACCAAACAGCAATAACACCAGATGTTGTGTCTTGCCTTTGGTTTTTGCATAGACCACCTGATATTTTATTGACATTAACACTATTCTTTAGGGCTGGAGAGGAAGTATAGTGGGTAAAGCATTTGCCTTGCATGTGGTTTACTTGGGTTTGTTCCTAGACACCTAACTTCTAGGCACTCCAGGTCCTAGAAGGAGTGATCCCTGAATGCAGAGCCAGAAATAATTTCTGCACACTGTTGAGTTGGGCCCAGAAACAATTTCTTTCTTTCTTTATTTCAAAAGTGAACTCTACAACGTTATCATAAATGGGGTTGACTGAGAATCTACTTGTATTTTAAAGGCGCAGTTAAACATTCAAGTAACTATTTTCATTTTTTTTTCAAGTACCAGTATGATAACAACATATGTTTCAGGTGTGAAATACTATAGTCCAGCACCGCCAAAGTTGCCATGACCCTTCACTCTTGTCCTTACACTTTTTCTAGTCTAGGCATCTTTTCCCTTTTGCCCACTGCTAAGTTATTAGTTATGTATTCCAATGCCAACGTTTTGTCATTGCTCAGAATTATCTTTTCTCATACTTTTACTCTCAGTACTCTATGGATGAGTAAGATCATCCAGTAATTTTCCTTCTCCCTTGAGTTATTTCATTTGACAAGATATTTTCCAATTCCATCCAATTATGGAAAAAAAAAAGACTTTATCTTCACTTACAGCTGCATAGCATTTCACTGTGTACATATGCCACATTTTCTTGATCCAGACTTGGACATTTGGGTTGTTTGCATATCCTGTCTAATGCACTAAGAGCATTAATGAACATGGTGTTCATATACCTCTTCAAATAATATTTTAGTGTATTTGGGGTATATGCTGAGAAGTAGAACTACTGGGTTCTGGAGTTGTATTCTTAGTTTTATGAGACATCTCCATACTCCTCTCCATAGCAGTTTAATCAGATGGCATTTGCATTAACAGTGAATAAAGCTTAAATTTTCAAAATATCCTTGATAACAATGGTTGTTTCCAATCTTTTTGATATATGCCATCTCACTGATACCAGATGGTACTTCACTGTTGTTTTGATTTGTATTTTCCTAATAATGTGTCAATGAGTACTTTTTTGTTTGTTTTGTTTTTGTTTGGGAGCCATACCCCATGGTGCTTACACCCGGTTCTGTACTCAGAAATCACTCGTGGTGGTTTGGGAGGGTATCATATTGTGTGCTGGGATTAAACCATGGTTGGTTCTATGCATGGCAGACACCCTAACTGTTCTAGTACTGTTCCAGTCAACAAATACTTTTCCATATATGCCTACTTGTCATTTGTATATCTTCTTTGGGGAAGTGTCTATTTATCTCCTCTCCCCATTTTTATTTGTGGGGTTTTGGATTTTTGTCTAGTTTTTTGACTGCTTCATAAATCTTGGATATTAGCCTTTTTAAAAAAATCCGATATATTGTGTGGAAATAATTTTTCTATTCAGAACAATGTCTTTCCATTTCACCTTACATTTCTTTCACCATTCAAAACCTTTTTAACTTGTTGCAATCCTATTTGTATATTTCGATTTGTTTCAGTTGTCTGTGTATTCAAAAATGAATAAGTGAGGGTTGTGTGGGCTCTTGCCTTTCATGTATGTTCATAAACCATAAGCCACTTTCCCATTCCGGCCTTCAGCCTCTGCCAACAGATGCATGAAGGAGGGAACAGGGTCGCCAGGCTGGTTGGTGATCAGTTGCCATTTATTCCATTCTCTCCATGCACCCGTTCCAGTCTCACTAAGCACCTCATTCCAGTATCACACTGTCCCTCATTCGCATCTCCTCCTATCCCCCATGCTAGTCTCTGTGCCCCATCTCACAGCCTTAGTCTAGACCCGAACCACCCCTCATTCCGAGTAGCAACTCCACCTAGGTCAGATAGCACAATCAACATATGTAAAACCCTTCCCTTCCTTCTGAGGAAGCTCTTCTAAGAAAAAGATCCTTTACTAGGAGATTCACTCAAGGGGCAGAATTTCATCTAGAGGTGAGTTTCTCCTTTCCTTAGTCCAACAACCATTTAAACATTCATCTTAATTCTACTTCTTAGTAATATTAGTAATTTTGTATGGAAACAGTAAGAGATACACTAAGCTTATAGGGTGGCTCTCCTAAGGACATCTTGCTATAGATCCCAGACTACAGTGCTCAGGCCAGATCAGCCCTTCCTAATCCTAAGCAGGGTGTTTTTCCAGTTGCTTCTTTTTGGATCACGAGAGAATTTGTCTATGACTCTGCTCTTAACTTGTAGTTAAGTATTATGCGCTTAGCCTAATACTTGGCATTTCAATGCCAGGGTAGCTCACAGCTTATCCTAGGTCCATCCAGCCCCTTCGTCATGATGCTGCTTTGGGACACTAGGAACTAAGGGCAACTGAGGCTTATGTCTAGAAAACAGATGCCAAGGAGTGAATATTTTCAGAGTCAGTTAGCTCCTAAGTTACAAAGCATAGCATTAACCATCTTCCTATGTCTATACAAAAAGGATATTGCTCTGAAACTATGCCAAGGACATAAGGAAAAGAGAAGCAATATTTCACTTACAAATACAAATCCAGAGATTTCTGGGGAATTTGACTTTACAAGTTCCAGGTACTGCTTAAGGGAATTAGCTGTGGGAGGGAGCACAGGAAAATTAAAGATAAACACAGAAGAATGGGAGTTCTTCTGGAGCACTGTGAATAGTGCAACCCAATAAACCTAAGCTCTTTGCAGCAAAGTAAAAAAGGATATACTGGAGCGATAGCACAGCAGGTAGGGCGTTTGCCTTGCATTGGGCTGAGCCAGGTTTTATTCCTCCATCCCTCTCAGAGAGCCCGGCAAGCTACCGAGAGTATCACACCCACATGGCAGAGCCTGGCAAGCTACTCATGGTGAATTCGATATGCCAAAAACAGTAACAAGAAGTCTCACAATGGAGATGTTACTGGTGCCCGCTCGAGCAAATCAATGAGCAACAGGATGACAGGATGACAGTATGACAGTAATGTTCTCCTAAAGTTGTCTATGCCTCTGCAGTCAAATCACTGAAGACACCTCTAAGGTGCATGTCTTATACAGTTCTGTTTATGTTGTCCTCAATTTACTTTGTGGATTCTGCTTGAATCTTGAGGTCTTTAGTCTACTTTGAGTTAATATTTGTGAAAAGTGTGAGATAAAGCTCCAGTTTCACTCTTTTGCATGTGACTATCCAGTTTCGTGTTTGCTTATTTGTGGGTCAATATTCAGAATACAATAGCCAGATCATGTGGGATGAACCCATTTTAATTTTTGGCAAATAACTCCTTGAAAATAATCATCTTTGCTTTCATATTATATCAGTTATTTAAAAAATAACTGGTCTTTTGTTCCTTAATACATCTTGCTTCATGACCTTGTTCCTGCACTACTTTCATCTATCCAATACAATACTTACCCAGATAATCTATGCTATTTATTTTTACCACTTCCTATATCCTAACCCTTCCTCCTTTCAGATATGGAAACTCTTCTCCCTGTAAACTAGGAGACACTTCTCTGACGCCCCAATTTTAAAGACTAATTCTATTCCTAATAGCTCTGAAAATTTTCACAGGTACTATCACCCTAGAGAGGCATAAAGAAAATATAGAAGTAATCAGAAATTAATTTAGGGATATTGATGACTTG
Organism: Sorex araneus; assembly: GCF_027595985.1. Classification (NCBI taxonomy): domain Eukaryota; kingdom Metazoa; phylum Chordata; class Mammalia; order Eulipotyphla; family Soricidae; genus Sorex; species Sorex araneus. The sequence goes on along the minus strand of NC_073305.1, from coordinate 61,774,455 downwards.
CCATTTTGTTTTTAAATCAGTGGAACTAGTAAAAGCTGCCATGAACTCATGGAGTTTTGGACTTTGTAATTTCCAGATGTCTTCAAGTTTTCTTTGAAGAGTACTTATTTTACAACATGTATTTTTCCTTAGAAAAGGAGAAAAACAGGGAGGGATAGCTTAGACCAGAGGATTAATTCTTCTTATTGTGGATTTGCTGTATTACAAGCATTGGGCTTTGACATACCTTATTGTATCTGACCTTCAAAACTATCCAGTGATAAATGAACTGTATATAAGTTTTTTTTACAAATGAAGACAGAGATAGACTCCTGAAGAGGCCACTTAACCTCACTGGCATCAAACTGCTAATAATTGCATAAATAAAAATTCAGTTCTGCTTGATGGCAGTGAAACCTTTCTATATCTCACTAATGTCAACATTGGGGTAAAAACCATGCATTCAAAATATATTTAAAATATTACACATAGAATTTTTCTCTTGTTTATTTATTTCAAAATTGAAGAAGCTAAGACAGTTCATAGAAATCTGTCTCAAAATCACTAAGAAAATGGTACTCTTTATCAGAATTTAGAATTTCATTCTATTCCACTTTTTCTAACACAGTATTGTGATTCCAAAAGAAAATGATTCATCATTTCATTACTTAAGTGTGTAAGTAAAATGTGTATAAACAGTGTATAAACAATCAGAGAGAATTTAAGGATACACTTACAATAGTGGCACTAAAATATTTAAATAACAAATATTTTCCAAATATTTATTGATTGCTCTATTTCCTACCCGGAAGTGTCAAATAAAATATTCTCTTACCCCCATCAAAAGACAAGATAAAATTCCTTTTCAACTTCTGGGAAGTTATTTTAATCTACCTAGATTAAATTTCTCATGCTGAAAAATGTGTAGATGTATAATAGTTGAGAATACAATAGAAACAAAAAGTCTCTTTACTCAAACTGTCCTGTTAGGATGTGCCACTTGAGAAAACGATTTCAATCAGAATCACACATTTATTAAAAACAATCTTATTTCAGTCACCAACCACTGCAAATACAATTATGGCAAATTCTCATGAGCCTTTGTTAATGGGAAGAGGGTGAATATGGATGGTTGACAGACTCAGATAATCCAAATAACTGATTTTCAGCATTCTCCCACTAAACCTATTTACCAGAGCTGCCAGCAGTAATGGAAATTGCTGATTTTAGTTTCCTTCCTCTCCACCCCACACCAAATCCCCCCAACCCTAGTCACCCTTTGATGGAGATGTCAGTGTGCAATGAAATGGCCAAAATCTGTGGGAGGAAAAAGAAGGAAATTCAATCAATCCTTGAGAATATAATAGAGCTGTTTTAATGTAATGATTTTGAACTGGAAAGTCCTGAATCTTGTAAATTACTGTTTGATCAATATTCTCCTCATATACACTTAAATAATTATCACGTTCAATTTTCCTAAACAAAGCTATTTTATTAATTTTCTACTATATAAGTAAAATATTTATTCATTTTCATTGCTTAAAGTTGTTAAACACTGTATGATTGAAGTCTTTTTTTGAGGTTAAGCTTCAATCTCAGACTTGTCTTCTTCCTACTAGCGCTATAAAAAATAAGTCCAGTTTTATCTGTCTGAATATTTTGGTATGTATTTGTACAGAACTTTAATCAGAGGCTTGTTCTCCAAGCTCATGTACTTCCTTGAACACATATGTTGCTTGCTTATCTATTTCTTTGCTTGCCTATCTCCTTTCTGGAGAAATCTGTTTTCTCTCTTAAACACACACTTCTTCCTTTCTCTCACCTAGCATCTTTCTAGATAAATGTCAATAAAAACTATTATGCTTCCCCAATCACTGTCACTGTATCACTGTCATCCCGTTGTTCATCAATTTACTCGAGCAGGCACCAGTAACATCTCTATTACATTTATCCTGAGATTTTAGCAGCTTCTCCTTACTCATCTTTCCCAACAATTGGAGCCTCTCTCAGGGTCAGAGGAATGAGACCTATTGTTACTGTTTTTGGCATATTGAATACACCACGGGTAGCTTGCCAGGCTCTCCCATGCAGGCAGGATACTCTTGGTAGCTTGCTGGGCTCTCTGAGAATTATGTATATATGCTTCACCAACATTTTTTAAAAAAGAACTATAACCAGGGAAAATAATATGTCTTTTATATTTGTTTGAAAATAATGGACGAGCAGGTTAGGTGTGTATTAGATGCTGTGATTCCCAACTCCTTTCTTTATGAAAATGTACTGCTTCACTTGGGAATCCTGCCAGCAACCAGTCTCCAGGTTTTGTGGGTATTTCTGTGAGGACTGCCTGAGTTGCACAGATCTTACATGCTTTCTTGCTTCTTGCAGAGACAGTGAATCCCTAGTGACTGATCCAGCTCCATTTTACACCCAGGTGCAATCTTTTATGCAAGTTCAATTCAATATTGTTACAAAAAGAATATTCCTTCATAAACATCTTGAACAGTAGAATGCTTCTCAGAATCAGCTTCCCAGGGAATCTATCTTAGGTCATGCCACTGGCTTATTCTTTCACTCAGTAGTATGTCTCAGAAGGCTCAGTCGTGAGCAAAGATAAGTCTACCATATTCTTTTAATATTCTTGCGCTTGAAAGGGGGTAATTTTTCATCAAAGCCATGGTTTCCTTTCTTTCCAATACCATATCTAAACCATATGATTAGGCATGGCTAGGTTACTGAGTTATATCCAATAGATTAGGGAAAGAAATGATGTATGATATTTCTTTGTGACTTTTTTTATAACCTCAAGAAATTGTCCTTGCTCTTTCTCATCCACCATATGTCAGCTAGAGGCAAAGGATTAGTAGAAGATCCCAAGGTTCTAGGAAATAGCAGCACCATAGATGAAAGAAGACTGGGTCACCAAACCATCCCAAAAGCTGGTCATAAATCCCACATTAGATTGTTAATTTATTTAAATATTTATAGCTAGTTCAAAGAAAAATGAACTCCCTAAAAATGGGAGAACTCATAGTTTCTTGCTATGCAAGCTACAGTATTCTGAATATTTTTAACGTCTCCTCGAGTGCAAGTGCTTCCAGAGTATAAGTACAGAGAGAAGGAATTGCTGGGTTCTGAGATAGGAATTTTTAAAGTTCAATAGATATATCTTTGTATTGCTATCTAAAATGGTTATGATAAGTCCTTGCCCCAATAGTAGTGCATAAGCACATAAATTTCATCTATATTTCAAAAATTCAAACAATGAGGGAAATTTTAATTTTAGGATGAAGAATATGTTCTATTACATGTAGTTTCATACAGCAGTACTAGTACATCAAATGTAAAAAAGGAAAAAAAAAGATACTTGACATTTGTCGGGTTAATCTCTTTGAGGACTGGAGCGATAGCACAGCAGGATGGATTCCTCCATCCCTCTTGGAGAGCCTGGCAAGCTACTGAGAGTATCCGCCCGCATGGCAGAGCCTGGCAAGCTACCCGTGGCGTATTCGATATGCCAAAAACAGTAACAAGTTTCACAATAGAGACGTTACTGGTGCCTGCTTAAGCAAATTGATGAACAATGGGATGACAGTGATACAGTGCTACAGTACTAATCTCTTTAAAAGCAGTGCCTTTGAATGATTCATGCCACGAAGACATCATTTTTGTAAAGTCTGAATTTGAATTGTGTATTCCAGGGTAATTTTGTTTTCTTAAATATAGACCCATCCCAACCAAGATACCATGTTCAACTTCAGATAGTTTTGCTTTTATCTATTCCTCTCTCAAAGGGTGAAAAAAGTAAGAAAGTAAAGCAGTAATAAGACTAGCTTCTATTTATTGAGTACATAATACATGTCAGGCTCTCTCCTAAGTATTTTACCAGTATTAATGTATTAGAGACTCATAGTAACTCTATGGTGTACACTTCTATTACATGATCTGCTTTTTAGATAAGGAAAAGAAGGACAAGATAAAAGAGTTGAGATACAAACCTAAGACTTCTTGACTAAATCTAGATTTAGGAGCTAGATTGCTTTTCCCCTACATGAATTGTCTGCATACTACTATCAAAGCAGAGGTATCACTTTGTATTATTTATCACTTTTTTAGCAATATTTAATAAAATTTTGTAGTATTTAATTGAAGGAAACCTAAAGCTGTAGTAGTCTTTATCTATCTCGAGTATACTATGTCATAAAAAAAAAAAGTATCCTTGGTAAGAGTGGAAGATCTATTTTAATCTATCACAGCTTGGGAGAGAGTATAAATTCTAAAGATCCATGTCATTGAAATTATTTGAAAACAAAACAAAAATAAAAACAACAATAAAATTTTCATTCTGGGTGGTTGCTTGCAGAGCAGCTGTAATCACTTGGCCAAATCACATCTTGCTCAGAACTTCTCCCTGAACTTCCTTTGTCCTCAAGCCGAACATAATGCAGAGGAGGTCTGTGTGGGTCTGGGACAAGATGGAATTTGGGCCAGCTGTTTTCAAAGGTTACATTAGAAACTCAAAAGGCTAAAAGGGGTTTCTGTGAAAACTGCTTTCTAAGGTTGGAGTCCCTCCATTGGCTCCCTCGTCTGAACCCAGAAACTATGGAAGGGGTGAAACTGGTAACGCACAAATCTTCCTAAGATGAACAAAATGTTAGACCCTATTGATGAGGTACAAAGACATAGTTGACTTTCTGAATTTCTTCCATTTTTGTGGTTTTTGAGGTTGCAGGAGAATTCCAGCTTCTCCGGGTTCAAGTTCATCTAGTCTTGACAAAATATGACTTCCTGTGTCAGTGAAAGATGGTTCTGATTAAAAAAAATTTTTGAGGGCAATTAGATGAAATAGTTTCACCAACTATAAATGAATTGAGGTTAGATTTCTCTTAATATATACAAGAGGTCACAAATTTAGGAATAAAACATAAACAGTTTTATGTTTTATTCCTAGCTTGTGCCTTATGTAAACTTAGCAAAGTGGCAAGAGGACATTGCAGAAATAACAAAGAGGGTTAAATAGGTGAATTTAATTACTGGAGAGAAGTCTTAAACTTCGGTCTTTTCCCCAGCAAATGTATCCTTTCAAAACCATCTTCCTCCTTTTTTATAGTGATGTATATTATTCATTTAAGCAACATCCATTGTGTTTGCTCCAGGCAGGCACAATTAGAATGAACCCTGTCTGCAGCAAAAAGCAAAATAGACCAAAAAAAAATCTCCTAGTGAAAAAATAAGAAAATAAGCCAGCACAACAAAAAGAACAAGTATTTGTAGACTGAGATAACTGCTAATGCAATAGTAATTGGGATTGTCTAATAAAGAATGTAGGGGTAATCTAAAGGAGTATTCAATGGAGACATTTGCAGAGTAAGAGAAACCACATTTCTCAGGGAGAGTTGTTCATGTGAAGGTTAGGAGAGAAAAGAACTTGACTATTGCACCCAAGGCAAGAGGGTAGTGAAACAGTGGGAGAGGGACTGAGCAGGGGCCAGATGAACCCAGGCAATGAAATATCATGGGGTTCTAAATAGTGGAGTGGCATGACCCAATTTTCACCACAAACATTTCACTCCAACCACAATGTTCATGCTCTACTTGGGACAGGAGTACAGTGGAAGTAGGGAAATGAAATAGTGAGCAATAATAATCATTTAAATGAAGCAGAGCAGAGGGACCAATGTGAGATGTATTTATTTTTATGTTCCCCTTTCATTGGCTGTTTCCATTTAGGCCTTTGCCAAGCTCGATATGAATGTGAAATGTTTGCATAAGTCTCACTGTACAGTGCGAGTTCCATGAAAGGTTCTCCAGGGAAATAACAATTAGGGAGCCAGAAGGCAGATACCGAGACTTGTCAATTGCCAGAGACTGTAAGCATTCAAAGTTTCTATATTTGTGATTAAAGGAATGTGCAAAATTCTTGAACTCCTGGAGTTCTGCAAGGTTTTGCTTGTGCACGTGGTTGCTGTGGTTGTAAGCTTCTCCAGCAAAGATGTTAGGAGGTGCACTTGACCTTGGTTTCTTTTCCATTTCCTTCCCATGAGATTGGATGGGGAAGGAAGCGGAATACAAGTGTGATGAATTTCCAATTTTCCTGGGTGTACGTGCATAGAGTATCTTCTGAGGGCAAAAAAAAAAAAATAAGAAGGCCTCACATCTGTTTCAAATGTCAGTGTGTAGAGGCTCAAGAACTGTTCATTTGAATGTTCCAGTAGAGATTTTTGACAGCCCTTTTTAAGTTTCAGAGCTTATAGATCAGCTCCTATTTTGCTATTTGATTGTCCACCAAAGATGTCTGTAGACTTTTTGTAGTTTTGGAGAAATGGGAATTTGATGCCCTAAAAGGGGAGACTGTCAGGCATTATTGAACATCCATCTGATATGTAACCATGATTTTAAAGTGATGCCAATCAGCACTTTTCATTTCAACAGTCACACTGACTGTTATTTTCTGAAATAATACGTTCAGAGGGAGTTGCTTTAATGTATTTCCCTTGGTGTCTCTAGTTTGACTCAGGCTTTCATTGATCTATCTTTCTTAAGTATCCTACAACGAGCCAAGCCTTGTGTTGACAGAATATCAGTTACAAGCTAAGGAAAATGAAATTTTAAAGGAGAAATAAGAGGAATGAAAAATAACTTAGGGGGACTGGAGCGATAGCACAGCAGGTAGGGCATTTGCCTTGCACGTGGCCGACCCGGGTTTGATTCCCGGCAACCCATATAGTCCCCTTAGCACCACCAGGAGTAATTCCTGAGTGCAAAACCAGGAGTAACCTCTGTGCATCACAGGGTATGACCCAGAAAGCAGAAAAAAAAGAAGAAAGAAACTTTAAATTAAATTTAAATTTTTAATTTAAACTTTAAATTAACTTTAAATTTTTTAGAAAAAAGAAACTTTAAATTTTCTTTGGTGATCATTTCCTAGTCTGTCATTTTTGGTCTGTGTGACTTTAGTTGATTCACTTAATCTGTCCTTGTTGTCCTCATAAAATCAAAAAACATAATATATCATTTATTTGGAAAACAGGAATCAAATCATCACCTCATTTACCTTTTACTTGGACTTATTTCTGGGTCCCCATGTTAATATAATCTCAAATGCTAATTTAGCCAAATGTGGTTAATTCTATAGAAGGCTTAGCACTCAGCCATACAAGTCATTGCTACTCTATGTCAACTTCAATTTAATTACTTAGATTGGTAAAGGAGAAGGGTTAAAATGAGCTTGCCACATAAAGCAGAACCAATATTGAAAGATCTAAAACAATATAGACTAGTATATCACTAAAAGTATGTCACCTGTTAAGTATTTCTGAAAACAAATACTCACATTTGGGCTGCTCATGTTCCTTTTTCTGAGTGTGAGTGGATTTACAAGGAAAATGGAACTTGAGGATCGACCTCAGATATAATAATTTGTATATAAAGCCAGGATGTGTCATGCATCTGAATTACTTATACTTATGCATTTGGAAGGTACAACTTACAGTCAAGGTGACTTTTACCTGATTTGTTTTAGAGACCATAAAACAGAGGGAGTTATGGGTAGGGAAAATTCCTAGCCTCTGCTAAGCTTAACAGAACTGTGATCTATAGAACAAAACTTGCACATTTAATGATGAAAAGATTGGGGAAATCAGATGCTGTACTACTGTTTGGTATTTCTTAACAAGGTAGAAATACAAGAATACAAGTATATCAAGTGCATTAGACACCACAGGACTCCATTTACTTTTGAAATCTTGATCAGACTGGCAAGGAGCACATTGCTTATAGATCCAGCTTTGGAGGCCCAGAGTTAGATGCTATTTTGACCATTTGCTAGCTGTGTGAAATTACAACAGTGATACAATGAAGCTTGATTTATTAACTTCCTAGATAGAGATAATGATGCTCTGTAGTATCATGACAAAGATTAAAGATGTGATGGAATAAGCTTAGCACAGTGCCAAGCACTTTGCAAGCATTAGAACACAGTAAATCCTTCGGTAAGGCTGTGTGGTATTCTGCTGGCAGCCGCTCTTACTGTTTTGATCTCTTTTTGTGATAGTCCCTTCATGTACAAGGCTGTTTGACTCTCCCCTGTCAACACAAAGCTGCTGTCCTAAATCAGATCCTTGATATGCTTTGCAAGCACATCATAAATAAGACCACACCCTTTCCCATCTTTAAACCCTTTAAAGAATCTAACTTTCATAAAGAAGTAAGTCTCCCACTGCTTGACCTTAAATACTGAGGCTCCCTAGTGTTTTCTCCATCTCCTACCACTTCTCTTTCACTCCCTGAGACTATAGAAGCATGAATAATATGTCACAGCCATATTATTTATACTAGTGAAAATAAAAAAGCAGCACAAGTGCCCATTCATACATGAATGAAGCAAAAGTAAATCCAAGCCATGGAATATTATTTAAGTGTAATAAGGAATGAAATTTTTATATATGTTACTATAAGAGTGGACTTCAAAAATATTAAGTTAAATGAGGTATGTCAGATGCAAAATGTGCTATGATTCAACTTACCTGACTTATCTGCAGTAGCTAAACTCATAAAGACAGAAGGAAATATAGTGGTGACTCAGGGAATAGAGAGAAATAGCTTCATGAATACAGAGACTTGTTTGGGGAAAGTGAAAAAAATGATAGTGACATTTGCATAGCAAAGTGAATGTACCTGCTGTCACCATAAAGTGGACTAGCTCTTGGGTGGGTGGGTCCATGAGTAATGTCTGGAAGATTTTAATACAAAATCTAGACATTTATTATGTTACATCTATTTTAACATCTCTATGCAGGGAATTTTGGATTTCTGGTGCTCTATGTCCAGACCTCAAGTTTGTTTTTCACTGTTTCCTGTGTACACTGTTCTCGAAGTCCACACTGGCGTCTTACTGTTTCTGTCTCTTGAAGTTCACTGCTATCCTCCTGGTCTGTCTCTGATGCTCTGTAGTCTTTCACTCAGTGCTCTGAGACCTGCTGTTCAAGGACCTTAGCACAAGAACATTCTGTTTCTTTAACTTTTCTTTGTTCTCAGGCTAAACTGTTTATTCTGTGTAATAACTGCAGCTTTTCAGCAGTCTTCTTGGGTACAGGTGAGGGATCAAATAAGAAATCACCTGGTCAGTGCACCCTTCCTTAACATTTCCCACCCCCAGTTATTTCCATTATCTATTTGTCTGGCTACCTTTTACAGCGCTGTTTAATCCCATCAATGGCCAAGAACCAGAGACTATAAAATAAAGCTTCTGGAAGAGAGCGACTCAGGGTCTCCTGCCCCTGTGCCTGGCTGTCTTCACCAGGGCCCCTCGGAGGGGGTGGGTTGAGTTTCCCTCCCCAACCCGAGCAGAGCCCCGGCAGCCAAAGACCTCCAGAACCCAGCCACAGCCATGCTCAAGGCCTTTCACACAATTGTGCGAGCCTCATGCATGAAGGAACCGGCAGAGGAACCCAGGTGTGCAGAACCCGGGGCTGAGATCTCCAAGCCTGCTCGGATTGGGACTGGGCCTCCTCCATTTGGCCTCTTATTGTCTAGTTCTCCCTCTCAGGGAACCTGGAAAGCTACCGAGCGTATCCTGCCCACACAGCAGACCCTAGCAAGCTCCCCATGGTGTATTCGATACGCCAAAAACAGTAACAATGATGGGTCTCATTCCCCTGACCCTGAAAGAACCTCCAATTCGGCACTGTTGGGAAGGATGAGTAAAGAGAGGCTGCTAAAATCTCAGGGTTAGGAAGAATGGAGATGTTATGGGCCCCCGCTTGAGCAATACGATGAACAATGGGATGACAGTGATAGAGTGATACCTTTTTATGGTGGGTGAACTTACAAAAAAAAGAAGGAAAGAAAGAAAGAAAGAAAGAAAGAAAGAAAGAAAGAAAGAAAGAAAGAAAGAAAGAAAGAAAGAAAGAAAGAAAGAAAGAAAGAAAGAAAGAAAGAAAGAGAAAGAGAGAGAGAAAGAAAGAAAGAGAAAGAGAGAGAGAAAGAAAGAAAGAGATAAAGAGAGAAAGAGAAAGAGAGAAAGAAAAAGGGAGAAAGAAAGAGAGAAAGAAAGAAAGAGAGAAAGAAAACCAACTATATCAACTATGTTACTTGGTTGCCCCTCCACTTTCACCATGACACTTAAAGCCACTAACTTGTATATTTGAGAAAGGTAAAAGTGAAAAATTTGTTATGCATATTTTACTACAGCAAAATCTTTAAAGATAGTATGACAGGAAACACTGATCATATTTATTGACTATTTACCATCTACCAAGCATTAGAGTAGTCATTTTATATATATACTTATTAATTTAACCCTTATATTAGCTGCTGTAGATCAGTGCGATTGTTATTTTATTCATCAAGGGGAAAATTGATACCTTGAGAAGTTAGGCAAGCCCAAAGTAAACATAGCAAGGAATGAACAGAACTGAGATCAAAACTGAGGGATCAAGTTTCAATTTTTAATCACTATGTTCACTCCCTCACCTAGTTCCTGCATGCTGACAAACATCACACTTTGAATCTCAAGCTCAGACATTAGGAAAAAATGATGATGATGATGATGATGATGATGATGATTTAAGATATTGCTGCTGGTTTACTAACATATTCTGCTAAAAAAATAAAGTTTTGAAAAAGTGCACATTGGCCCAATTTAAAGTTGAAAACTCTGAAGTGCATATAGTTTAAATGACTTTTTCAAATTCACCGATCCCTTACAGAGCCAGGGATTTAAACCTCAATTTGTTTTAAAGTCATAGTCTCAATGTAACTACCTTATTAAATATCCCATAAGCACCCTGTTCTAAGATAAACTCTCTTTTTTCATCTAATATTAACATTTTTAGAACGAAGAATAATTCTTAGTATGCCAATATCCATGTTATCCCTGTACCCAATATTAACTTGATGGGTGAAATTTGTAGAACTCAGGAAATAAGATATTTATTAGCAAAATTTAAACATACTAGCACAAGTATGTTCAGTATGTTTGTTAAAAACCTTATCGGATGTGCCACAAGATAACAAAATCATAAATACAGATCTAAGTGAGAGAATTAGGAATGCAGGTGAGAAGAGCAATTGTTTAGAGAGCTGAAGCATGTCCAATACTCATTCTTGATGCTTCTGCATTGCTGCATTGTCACTAAGAACTGAGATTCTTAGTGACCTATGGATTTTATTGTGAGCAGTGAGGGACGTTTTTCTTCAAATCACATCATTCTCTCTCTCTCTCTCTCTCTCTCTCTCTCTCTCTCTCTCTCTCTCACACACACTCACTCAAACACACACTCTCTTTTATTTTACTTTTAGTTTGCTCATTTTATTATTTCCCTCGGTGACTGTAGAAAATGGGACTGGACAAATTCAGATGCAATTTTCACAACACAGAGTACTAATCACTATAAGATCGTGGCTAAATGCAATTTTCAAACCTAAATCCCTGAGCCCCACTGAGATTCTTAGAGATGCTCAAGTATGCAAATTCCATCAACAAATCCAATCTTCTTTGTTCTGTGGAATTCTATAACATCATGAATCAAATCATTATGCATCATAACAGAAGGTTCTGCTGTAAAAGCCTTTCATAAAAATAGACATCCTTGATGTTAATGGGTAGAATTAAGTGACTTGAACAACAATGAACATTTTAAACAAAGAAAATGGTAGCTAAGAATGTTTACTATCACTCTTACTTGATTCTAGGAGTTGCTCTTACCTATACCCAGATCTAGGTCTATTCTACTTATAAAAATAATTAGACATTACCATGACAACTGCAGTGTCAAAAATTGCTAGTAGCAAAATAAATCACTTACTGAAGAAAACTTTTGTTCAGAAAAAAAATGTGATATTTCAAGGCACAAAAAATGTAGTTACATTAAAATAGGCTATAACTTTCCCAATTATTACTGATAATGTAATTTTTAATGCAATTGAAATTTTAATGTGATGTATTTATAATGAATTGAGTATTATCTTACAGAAGAAGAGGAATGAACCTCCTTTTGGAGAGGGCCTTGAATTACTCAAATCATCAAATATTCATGGGATAAAAACTCCGCAAAACGCTGTTTCCTAAATAAATGTCAAGAGTTAGATGACATTCAATGAATGATTCCAGGATGAGTGCAAATAGTACTTAATTAAAAGCAAGCAAGAATCATAAGTAATTAAATGTCATGATAGGACAAGCAGGAAAGTACGGGAGTGAAAAGACTCAGACGAAGCATGCCAGAGAATGGGCTTCTCGTTCTGGATTGGTGGTACTGAGTACAAGTTGCTCATTCAGCAGAGCCGGATTCAAACCCTGCCAAATAGTGAAGTGTTAGCAAAACTACATCTACAGAGGGGAGAGTCTTCACGTTCCTTTACAGAGAAGAAATCATAGCCAATGTAATCAGAGACATATGCTGCTATTCTTAAAGATAATAAGATCTAGCACCCAGTAGGTTTCTCATCTGTGCCAGCATGATTGAGAAGCCCTTCGTGAAAGTTCTCTCACCAAATTAATTTTCTGTATAGGTGCCAGAAAAAAAAAACAACAGGAGAACATTTTTAGCTAGAAATCAATAATCAGCATTTCAAAAAAAGCACTGAATTAGTCTCAGAAAAATGCAGAATGATGCTGAACTAACTTTGTTCCTATTTTCAATGAGTTTTGGTGTGCTAGTTTAGTTTACAAAATGGCAGCTGGAGAGGGAACATCTCATCCTGTTTAATTTCCAAATGTTAACACCTGTATCAGGGAACTCCATGAGCAGGAGAAAATCAGGGCTTGCAATTTTAAATGATGCTGGACACCCCACTCTCCTAACCTGAACTTGCTCTGAACCCCTGGGCTGGAGTACCTTCTGTCCATCCTGGATACATTGCCCTGTGAATCCCCCATGTTGTTTTTATCTGAACTTTGTGCCTGATTCCATATCATCACTCCCCAGGATATTTCTCTCCAGGTTGAAAACACACATCCCGCTTCCAGGCATCTGCTTCACGTTTCCTGGATGGCTCAGTAATATGTTTGTTTAGCTCATTCTGTGTTAGACTATAGATTTTGCCAGTGGTCTTTTGAATACCGGCCTCAGGATGTTTATTTTTCTAAGTTTTTGTCTTATCTCACTTCCTCTGAAAAAGGTCTCACTTTTTACAGCTTTGCTGAAGCCTGAATAAGCAGGTTTCCAGCCCTATCTCCCTCCTTGTGAGAGATTAAATTATTTGTACTTTGAAAACTATAATCCTTCTGCATTGTAGTGTTACATCAAGTGACCAGAAGAGCATTCAAGAAAACTGCCATAACAGTAGTCTGTCTCCTTGTTCTCCACCTCTTTATCTTTCATTCCTCTCTTCTCATCTCCTCTCTCACAAATGGCTGGAAATGGTGTGAAATTCACCAATTCCCAAATGCAAAGAAAGCACCTGGGGAACTTGTTAAAATGTAAATTCCCAAACCACATCCTCAAGGATTTAGACTCAAAACAGAGGACAATTTCTTTTCCTTTTTCTTTCAACAAACAGTCCCTTATCCTTCCATATACTGCATCCTCACCATTTTGATAAAAATGGTTTATAGATATGAGCCTGAAGAAATCCCATGGAAAGAGTAAAAATCCTTTACTTAAACTTTTCAGACCTGGCTTGCTTTGAATCCTAAGTCATGTGCTGGCTGGGTAAACTGAACCCATGTTTCCTCGAATATGGAAAAAGTAAATAGAAGAATTCAGTGGACATGGCAAAAACTGTTACATGTCTAGTAACTCCTATTTTTTAAATCTTTTTATACTGGTGTATACAGAAGAAACAAAAAAGAATATAAGAGAATCTTAACGGTTTTGTCTAAGGACAAATGACCTTAAGTCCATGTAGAACTAAAGGCAAACTTGGACCACAAAATGGAGGAAAATAAGTGCCTGCTCTTTCAGTCACTGTGATCTTCAGCTCCATCACTCTCTTTAGCCTGGTACCCTCTACAGCCTCACTCAGCATCCTCCAGCAGATTTCTTGAATTTACCTCCTCAGGAAGAATGACCTTCTGACCCAGAGGTTAAATCCACAGCAAGGTCACTTCCTCTTGATGTATTCTTCACCTGTTATTGTTAATTATTGGCTAATATCTGCTTCCTCCTAGTCAGTGAGCTCCACCCAGAGATGAAAACTTGTTGCCTATTATTTAGCCTTATTTACAAGCAGGTTTACCAATATAAGACTGCCAGATACCTTTTGAGGGAATAAATAAATACAAGGAAGATTGTTTTTAAAAAAATTGCTGATGCTGTTCAAGTCCAAAATGTAATGGAGTGCTGATGTGCCTGTTATAAAACAAAATATTTTCAGAGAACTAGGTGACCCTTAACTTCTATGCAGTTAGCCAAACATTTTTCCAGGGCTCTCAGAAACCTTAGGCAGTTTCTTAAAGAAAGACAGTCATGAAGATCTCTGTTTTGCCGTTCGCTAGGAGACAAATCACCCAAGAAAACACCAGATGACAACATCAATTTTAATTATGTCTTAGTGAAACACCTGAAGGAACTATTTAAATGATGTACTGCTACAGCCCATAGTATTCCAAGTGATGAAAGGAGAATTAATGAAGTAGAGAGACAATGATTTTATTTACTAATCTTCTCCTAGCTTTGCAAATTTTTGCTTGTGTTTTTACCCCTTCTTCACATGGGGAAATTTTATCTTGGTAATAATAGACCCACGAAGGAAAGGTGATTCACCAGCTGAATGAATTAAGCATTCTACCAGATTTTTGTCTCAAAACTTGGAAAAATAGCAAAAATCACACATTATTTAAAGTCTGGAAAAGCTGAGCTAATAATTTTTGTCCATTGTCTTTCATTTTCTGCCTCTGGCCCAAAATAGAAAGTACTTATATATTCTTTTCAATGTGTTTCTTCGGCAAAAACACATCTTCCAAATGGAAGTCATAGCCAGAAATAAATGCTACCTTCTATTTCCTTTGGCATGTGGACTTCATTTGAATTTTGCTCATATAGCTGCAATTTCCATTAGTGCAAAACAAAAGGCTACCTGGAGCTTCGAAGAAGTGGAATAAGAAGGCTACATAATTCTTAATCCTGGTCTTGATCAATTTGTTCTTTTTACAACATAACTAAACTCTAGATATGAACAATTTATCTAGCTGAATACTTATGTTTCGTTATTTTCTGAGAAAATCAAGAGTGCCATATAGAATGAAAATCACATGTGACATGCAGGTAAGTATACCTAGATAAATTGTATTCATTCCTCATTTATTTGGCAAAGTCATGGAGAAGCCACTTTGGAGGCATTTCTACCCCCTTGCCCTATTTATTTCTTTTAAATCATTTTTCTTTTTTTCTGGGAAAGAAAATGCACTAGAACAAAGACAAAGCATGCCAGCAACTACCTCTTGAGATTTCCAAGGTCACTTTGCAAAGGCTCTGGGGTTCGTCTGGTTGATGAAAACCCCTGATACTTGTTAGTAGTTTGAGCTTTATCAGGTTTATCACTTGCAATATATACAAGGAAAAGCCAGTGTAGGGACAACCATATCATCAGATAGAACATATTGAAACATAGGGTGGAGATAAATCCACTTTTTATCACACATTTGTGGATGCCTATGTGAAGGAACACTTTATTTCTACTGCTGGATAAAGCAGTAAGAGGACAACTTCACTGAAGCAATTTCTAAAGAGTATTCCTTAGATGGCGTTCTATATTCAAAATTTTGCAGAATAGTTAACTCCGTACTATTTCTACTTTGGCAGAGTCATAATTCAGCTTAGTAAATGAAAAGTCTGGTAATTTCTGAAACAATGTATACTGGCAACTTAACTTTTCCTAAATTAATTTTACCCAGTATTATGGTACACCTAATAAAATGGTCTTCTACTGAAGAATGTGCACTAAATCATAAGCACCTCTTTACATTCTTATACCCCACTCTAATCCTTTCTTTTATTCAGATTTTATGGAGGATGTCCTACACTTTCCAATACTGATATGGAACAAATATAAAAAAAATTTAAAAAGTTGCTTGTCACACATATACACAATGTGCTCAACTTGTTTCCGTTTTGACTACCTTGACCCCATCGTAAAGCATTCTTTGAAGTTTGTTCTGAAATTTTTAAAAGCACTTTCCTAGGCAGAATGTCACAGCTCCAAAGTTGAGGACATCAATTAAAAAACCACTTTAACAAAGCTTATCATGTTTTTAGAGGGGTGAACACACACCTGATTCTGCCCAGGGCTTATTCCTGGCAGTGTGCTCAGGGATCAGTTCTGTGAGGGCTTGTGGGACCATATGAAAGATGGCAAGGGTAAAACGTGGTCAGTCATGTGCAAGGCAACTACCCTGTCCATTGCACTATCATTCCAGTTCCTAGTTTATTATTTAGAAGTTCCATTTCAGTGAGCTCATAGGTATGCTCAGGGTAAATTTATTGACAGTACTGGGAATATTTGTGTTCTAACTGTAAAGTCCTCTCTACCTGTCACTCTACCTGTCATCAGTTAGTGTTTTCAGCTACCTACTCATTCAGAGTATAATCAGAATGCATTAATTGCTGTCCATTATTTTACAACCCAGCCCAAACATTGAATGGGGTGGTAGTACTCCACCATCTAAATGACCACCTTCATTTCCCTGTTCAGTACAGTTTGTTTTTCCTATCTTGGTTTCCGTAAAAGGCAGCAGGCCAGATGGAAGAGAACTCAGAAATGATCTATCAGCTTTCCCTGAAATATTGAGAGAATTTTCACTCTTTTAAATCAGAAACTATTCTCAGAGGGTCCCTGTATATTCTCACTGCCCTACTTTCCTCCAAAGCAGACAGCCAGAATTAGATTTTTCTATCTGAGCGAAGTCTCTAGGGGAAAAGTCACCAGGTAGCTGGTCACCATCTGGGAAATTTTATATTCAAATGGACTGATAGTAATGCCAGGTGTTTTCCAAATATTCCCATTATCTAACATCAGATTTTTTTATTCCCATTTTGAGATCTCTGGATTCTTTATTGTGGTTGTTATTGTTTCCCAATAGGATGCATTATCTTTTGTTTTCTTATAATGTAATTCTTCTTCATTGCTCAAAATTGAAATTGTATGAATAAACAAAGCAACACAAAAATTACTTATAATGCTACCACCCAAATAGAATCATAGTTATCACTATAGTGCAGTTTTCCTTGTCTTCTTTGTGGCATAAATATTCAAAGGCTCATTTTAAAACCTTGAAAATATGTACATAGTGTATTATAAACATATTTTTCACTCTTTTTAGATCTCTTATTTTTCTGTATAAGTCATGAAAATTTCTGCTGCAATATCATTTTTAGAGGCTACATAAGTTCCCTTGTTTGGTTCCATTTGTGAAGATATATTTCATCTCTTTCATGCAATCTAAAGTAGTTCCATGTTTCATATCTTACCCTACTGTTACATAGCACAGTGGGTAGTGTGTTTGCCTTGCACGCGGTCCACCTAGGTTCAACTCCTCCATCCATCTCAGAGAGCCAGACAAGCTACTGAGAGCGTCTCTCATGCACGGCAGAGCCTGGCAAGCTACCTGTGGCGTATTCAATATTCTAAAGTCAGTAACAACAAGTCTCACAATAGAGACGTTACTGGTGCCCGCTTGAGCAAATAGATGATCAATGGGGCGATAGTGCTACAGTGCAGTACTACATAAGCTCCCTTATTTGGTTCCATTTGTGATGATATATTTCATTTATCTTTCATGCAATCTAAAGTAGTAATTTCATATTTCATATCTTACCCTACTGTTAACAGACATGTGGCTATACCTCTGTTCCTTAGGTTTTGCACACACTCCCTTGACTTTGTTCCACTGTGTCTTATTTGTAGTGACACACAGGAAAATGAATCAAATGTTTTTATGGTGGGATGAGCAACTGTAAAAATGGCAGCTATGTCTTTGTAACAGTATGAATGTACTTAATACCAGAGAATTAAATACTTAAAATGGTTAATCGAGTGCACTTTACATAATATCTATTTTGCTACTTAAAAAGGACTCACAAAACGAATATTGATTTAATTATCACTCTGTACCACTAAGAGATCAGTGCCAGCAGCCTATAAGCTCTTCCCCTTCACTCTGAATCCAAACTTTTTGGTAGTGTCCACTTTTGTCACTTTGTTCCTCAGTTTTTCTAAATATAAATGAATACCACAAAATACATTTTTGAACTTACAAATAAATGGAATTCCATTTTTGCATCTGGTTTATTTGATTCAACATTTGTTGGTAAGATTTACCAACAATGAAATAGAAATAGGTTAATTATATAGATGAATTTATTAAATTAATAATTAATGTTTTATTCAATAAATTTATTACATTTCTATTGAAATGAAGTTTGTTCTTTAACATCACTGTATGGAATAGCATTTTATGTTATAATTTATTCAATTTGTTCAGGGCAGACATCTTAGATTTTCACTGCTATCACCTGCAATAATCCTAGGATACATGTGCACTTATACCACTAAAATAACAGCCCAAGACTAAAATCATTAAATCATAGGATAAGTATATGTTTGTATATATAATGCATTCAATTACTTTTGTGACATATTTACATTTGTTTCTATGATGTTTTAAGTTCATCATCATAATTATAAAATATATATGGGTCTGTAGAGATGGTTCAACAGGTTGGAGTGTGTGTTTAGCACGTAGGAAGGCTGGGTTCTGTACTTGGTACCCCCTGATTCCCCAAGCCATACTGAAAGCAATCCTAGAACATCAAACTCAAAGTAGCCCATGAGCTCTGCCAAAACTAGCCCAAATGCCATCCCAAATACATGTACATATAAATATATTATATTATATTTTATTATTTGATGTTTATTATATATCATATAATAAATATATGTAATATAACATATATCAGTTTTTTAGGTTTCCCAATAATTGATCTCTCCAAATGTTTAGTATTTCAAGGAGTTAAATTTTTTCATCTATTTAGTATACTTACGATAGTATTTCAGTTTAAATATTATTTGCATATTTTAAACTATTAATGATGTCAGGTATCTTGGAGACAAATATTTATTTCTTCTGGAAAAAAATACACTTCACTTCAATGTTGGCATAACCTAAATGGCTTTTTACATGTGAGGAATCTCAGGGAAGATGGGTGGGAGTCCCAGACCAGCTAGGATGCTGGGATGGTTGGAACAGCTTTTCTCATTAGTCTCAGGACCTCTTTTTCTCTCTTTGTTGTCAGTATCTAAGTGACTAACTTCCATGGTGACCTAGAGTGCAAAAGCAGGAGCAGCTACTCCTTTCCAAGACATTCCTAGGAATGGCACATCACCTCTTCCATGTTCAGTTAGCACAAGTGAGCACAGAGTCAGCACCAGGGAGATTACATAAAGATAGGATGCCAAGTATTTAGAGACCAGCTACCAGAATATGTCCATATTGTAAGTTACACCGATTAGATTTTTTCATGTTTACTAGCTTTACATACTGAAAATGGACTCAGCTTTGCCATAAAGAATTTTCTTCTGGGCTGGAGCAATAGTAAGGTGGGCATTTGCCTTGCATGCAGCCAACCCGGGTATGATTCCCAGCACCCCATATGGTCCCCTGAGCACCTTGAGGAGTAATTCCCTGAGTACAAAGCCAGGAATAACCCCTGTGCATCACAAGGTGTGACCCAAAAAGCAAAAAAAATTTTTTTCTTCAAATTTAATACATTTTTTACTTAAAGTGGCTCATTCTTTACTCTTTCCTCATAATTTAAGAAAAAATGTGTGAGTTATCTTTTCCTTTAAAAAGAATCAGGCAATATTTTTGTATGAAAATAGATGAGATACCATATTCTCTCATCTCTCAATGTATGTCCATGAGTGGAATATCTTTGTTTTTTTTCTTTACAGGAGATGGGCTACTGGAACAAGTTCATTGGTCCTAAAATGGAAAGCACTGGAATATGGTAATTCATGACTTTACATGGTGATGACTCATTGTCACATTGGCACATCCTGTGCCCTGCTGATGCCACCACCACTTAAACAAAAGCACTCAGAGCACCCGCATTGGCAATGAGATGAGTCGCCCTGGATGCCTCCTCTTCTTTGTGCCATCACAATAATTGTGGTGGAAAGATCATGACAGCAACTTCCTGAGTCCTACAGTGCCCAGCAAATGGAGGATGATTCATGCCTCTGACAGGGAAGTTCATGTTTCTTTATAATGTTTATACTGGTTACTTTTGCTCTGCTTCCCTATTGGCCTCTCTCCTCTCCCACCTCATACATATTCAGGGATCCTATCTTCCACTAAGTTATGATTAAGCATTCCATTAAGCATTACTCTAAAATGGTATTTCTCAACCAAGGATCATCTGGTTCCCTATAGGCCCCTAGGATATCTCTAAAGGGACACAAGTGAAAATTATGTAAATGGGGGGCCAAGACATAAGAACAGTGTTTTAGGCTTCATCAGTGAGTTGCCTCTCTATCTCTCCTCCCCCACACAGAAGCTTAGAATGCTCTTAAAGCACCCCTAATCACCAAGTTTATCTTTAACCTTTCCTTTGTGCTTTACCTCTCATTGTCACAATTCCCCAAATCAAACTTTCTGGTAACTCTGGACTTTGTATTTGTAGTGAATTACTTGCTTTTCTAGTCCCCTATAACTTCTTATATTTACTATTGAGTAGCATTCTTTGCTTACACACAGAAAGATCATTAATGCTATGCTCCTAATATTTGATAGTTGATTGACTCTGAAATATATCTACTGAGCATCCATCATAATTACTTGACTCAGGCTTCAGTTGCTGAGTCAACTAATTATGACCCCTCAAAAAAGGTCCCCCTGTGGATCTGTGATGGACCCAGGTGAGCAGCGAAGCTAACCTGGCATTGAAATGGGATGGTTTAGAAAACACAGTCTTGATGCAAGCCATTGTGACTTACGAGGCAAGACCCCCATGGGGAAAGCAGAGCTAAACCAGCCTGAGGACCTAATCTGGGATTTGCAGTAAAAGCCTCTAGACCTCAGAGTCTAGAGAACTAAGTTTTGGAATCTCTATCTCTCACTGTATTTATCTAAGTAACTGCAAGAATTAATAAGAAGTAAGCTTAATTGTTTAATATGTACAATTAAAAAAAACACTTGTCCTCCCATTGATCTTCGATTTGCTTGAGCAGGCGCCAGTAATGTCTCCATTTGTCCCTGTTGCATGCTAGTGCAGCCCAGTGATATCTGCTTGCTCCAGGAACAGGAAGAGACTCAAATTGTTCATTCAAGGATTTGATGAAGAAATCTGACCATCTAGTTGGTGGGCGGCCACGTGGTCTTCTGATGTCCCATGGAATCCAGCCAGTAACAGCTCTAGTCCAGCGGTCGTCTCTGAATCACATTACATGACCGGCCCATCTGATTTTTGATGCCTTGGCAAACGAGACAGCGTCCCTGATTCTTGACCGTCGATAGAGGTCAGAACTCTGGATTCCTTCTCTCTCCTAAGTGAGACATGATACTCCTAGCATAGCTCTTTCGATTCCTCTTTGGGATACCCTAATAGCATTCTCATGCTGTGTGCATAGGGCCCAGGTCTCTGAGGCATATGTTAGTGCAGGAAGAACTGTGCAATCCAAAAGATGTGCCCGGAGTCGCAGGTCCTTCATTCTCTTAACCACTTCTTCGACGCTCTTGAAAGCATTCCACGCTGCTCTCTTCCTCCTGCACAGTTCTGGCACCAAGTCGTTCCTCATATTGATTTTTCGACCCAGGTACACATAGCTGCTGCATTCGGATATGTTCGTTCCATTGAGAGCAAATGGAGCTTCAGAGACTAGTTCATTTTTCATGAGCATCGTCTTGTTGAGGTTCAGCTGCAATCGACCTTTCCACACTCATGGTTGAAGTCGCCAGCATTTGTGCCGCTTGGCTAATGTTTGGTTTTATGAGAACGATGTCATCAGCAAAGCGGAGGTGGTATAATTGCCAACCATCTAACTTCACTCCCATTTCTTCCCATTCCAGTCATCGCATGATGTTCTCGAGGGTGGCACTGAAGAGTTTCGGTGAAATGGTATCACCCTGCCACACCCCTCTCTTTACATCAATGATCACTTCCTTGTAGAAGTGATAGAATGGTAGAATTGTACCATTCTACAAGGAAGTACAATTAAAGGGAAAGGAAAAGGAATATAGATGTCCCTGGGAGACAGAGCGTCTCCTTGAGTTAATCCCCCAAAGGAATTGCCTCTACTGAAACACGTTATCTCTGTAAACAATCAATCATATCTACATGCAGTCCTATACCTCAAACCCCTTCAAATATTCTATAAGAATGCGAAAGCTCTGCATTAAATGGGCTGTTTTGACAATCAAAATGGCCCTATCTCTTTGTTCCTTTGGGGAGGAGGATCAAGGGCACCAAACACACCCACATTTTGAATTCACAATAGTATAGCACATGGTCCAAAAAGAAAGTTTTAGTTTTAAATTCCCAGCTCCAAATAAAGTTCAGAGTAGATAGCCAATAAGTAACTGTTGATGACCAAATGATCATTTGCATATAAGAGAAGGTCACCCAGGAGGGTGAAAGAATATGCATGTCTTTTAGAACTTTGTGTTACTTGGTTGGTGACTCTCAGTCATAATTGCACAATGCAATTGTTTACGGTCCTAATTCTAGAGATAATTGTGGGAATGTAGTCCAAGCACCAGGAGTTTCCAAAGCTTCACAGGTGATTACTGTATGGCCCCCAAATGAGAACCACACATTGGTTGTTACAAAAACTAATGTCCATTCTTTCCTGGGTCTCTGTGAATCCTTTACTAAGTAAACTCTGAGGCTAAATCAAGAGCCACCCAATAATACTTATTACTAAAGATACCCATTCCATATACTGGGTCTAAAGAAAGATCTGGCTTGCTCATGTTTACCTTAAGGATAGATTTCTCAGTAGAAACACTTTGACTTATAAGAAAATATACATGGAAATCTTGTTAGAAGACAAACTAGGCAATTATATGAGCCAAATTCAGAATTTTCCACATTAATGTTTTTCTTGGTCATTGCTTATTACAGTGGAATAGGAAAGTCACTTCATAGGCCTCTTGGGAACAGGGGCAGGTTTTAACATTTTGAAGGTCATGTCTCTGCTCCCAAAGGAAGCTTATCAAAAAAACAGTCAGGTTCATTTGCTCTGCCCATCTCCAGGGCAGCACAGGGAAGGTACAAAAGGCATTGATGGATATCAGAGCAGACTATGTTGGTTGAGAAAAAACATAATGCAGCAAAAACATCTTTTCAGAAGAAATCAAACTGTAATTCTAATTTCTAAAATTGATCAAAGTAGACCTGTTCTGTTTGAAGTAGAGTTTGTTGCCTCCAGGCTAGCTCTATCTAGGCTACTCAGCAAGCCCTGCCCCTCAGATGGCCCTGAGGAATAAAGCCAAGGGCTATGCATAACTTGACTTGAAAAATGCTCATGCAGATGGTATTTTTAAGTGTTGTACTTACAGAGGACTGGAGCGATAGCACAGCGGGTAGGGCATTTGCCTTGCACTCAGCGAACCCAGGTTTAATTCCTCCATCCCTCTCGGAGAGCACAGCAAGCTACCAAGAGTATCCTACCTGCATGGCAGAGCCTGGTAAGCTACCCGTGGCATATTCGATATGCCAAAAACAGTAACAACAAGTCTCACAATGGAGACATTACTGGTGCCCACTCGAGCAAATGGATGAATAACGGTATAACAGTGTTACAGTGCTACGGTACTTACAGAAAACCTACATAAAATAAATTAAACAAATGACAACCAGGTAAGAGAAAATTATGATTTCTATGTTGTCTAAGTTATTGTATAAGACAACAACTTATTGTTGTCTAAGACACTAAGTTCTTAGTGTCTTCCTTCTAAGAACACTTTAGTATATAATTGTATGATCTTGATAAAAAATATTTTAATTTGGCAAATCTTGGGGGTTTTAACCAAGATTTGTGTTTCTGATAAGCTGTCAGAGTGTTGCACTGTGAAATCCAGAATTTCAGATCACACTTCACATATCAGCATCTCTCATAAAACTTAGTACAAATTAAGATCCTGAGACCCCAGGGCAGAGCCTCTGGATTGAACCCTACAGCTGTGGGACTGGAAGCCTTGGTGTTTAACAGGCTCTCCAGAATTTTCCTTATTCACAAAATTTGAAAACTCTGCTTTAATATGTGCTTACCTATTGTCCTTACCTCTCAGAAACTCAGGCAGAGCCTGAGACTCGACACATGCCAGAGGGCTGAGCGATCATCTAGCCAAACTTTACTCTGTTATTGATTAGACAACTGACGACCAGGGAGTAAACAGTTCTGCGTACCTACTGCCAGCTGGCAGCAAAGAATATCAGGTGCCAGAACAAAAGGCTCTGTTTTTTCAACCCTCAGTTTGGATTCAGGTACTGTGGACCTCCCATTTCACTGCTTCTCTGAACTATTTTGGGAAGCCAGGTCATAGCCTCTTGTCTTCTGCTAAATTCTCAAACTTTAGTCCACTTCTAGACTAAAGGAACATGCTGAGCAAATATTATTTTAGTATATGCCTGTAATGTTTGTGTCTAATTATCTTCAGAATTTTTTTATTAGATTTTCTCACATTATAAAAATAAAAGCTGACATTTCTAAATATCACAGTTCTCATTAAAGTCTAACTATAGATGATATTGAAAATATGGACTATGAGTCCAGAAAGTTTGTACAGGGCTTTGGGAGGGTCTCTTGCCTAGATTCAGCCCTGGTTTGATCCCCAGAATCACATCTGGTCTCCTGGGCACTGTCAGGAGTGACCTCTGAGTACTGTACTAGGAATATCCCCAGAGCACACCCACAGAAAGAAATAGATGGATTATGCAGAATAGAGAGAATACGCCTTAGAATGGAATGGCCTTCAAAATTAATCTAGACTCTAATATCTATTGAACATGTGATCTGGAAATGTTGCTGAAATAGTCTGAGACTCAGTTCTTTCAGCAATAAATTAGAAACATCAATTGATTCAGAGTTTTGTGAAGTGTCTGAGGTGATGTTTGGTAGATTTTAGAGATATCCCTATGTTTTATGAATACAAGATGATGACTTCAATATTAGTCACATCAAAGGAGCTCTTTTCCAACTGCCTGTTAATAAGAATCAGAAATACCTTACACAGTAGCCTTACATGTGTGAGGCCCAGGGATCAGTTCCTGGCAACACACAGAGAAAAAGACAGACAGACAGACAGACAGACAGGGAAAGATAGTGGGAGAGGGAGAGAGAGAGAGAGAGAGAGAGAGAGATCCTCTTTAAAATAATCATGCATAATACATTGAACACAGGAATGAGTAGCACTAGCTTCAGTTGCATGACTTCTCAAGATAGCATTGCTATGACAGACTGTGGTTCATTCTTTTTTTGTTTTGTTTTGTTTTTTGCTTTTGGGGTCACACTCAGTGATGTCAGGGGTTACTCCTGGCTCTACACTCAGGAATTACTCCTGGCGGTGCTTGGGAGACCATATGGGATGCTGGAGATCAAACCCGGGTTGGCTGCATGCAAGGCAAATGCCCTACCTGCTATACTATCGCTCTGGCCCCCCAAGGTTCATTCTTGAGGAACAAAGCAATAACTGAGATATTGAGGAACCAAGTCATTGGCGTGGGGTTACTCCAAAGAGACAAGATGACAGGAAGGGTGCATGAGTGAAATTTCCTTTGGAGTTCTCTTTATAAGTTCCAAATATTGACTAACAAGCTTAGAGTTTGCAGCAAATGTGGTGTAATGGCTTTAAGCAATGTGTTTCAATCTTTACCCAGAGAATGTAGTAAAGATATTTTTAGCCTTGTTACTAAATGGAGGAATGTGAATTTGAAATGCATGCCTCAAGAGTTCACTAGGGAACAGTCTTGTGTGATTATTACTATCAGGAATTATTTTCTTCACATGTCCCAGATTTTCTGAGTAGTTATAATTTTCAAACCTTCTGCTCCATTGTTCTACAAGGAAAATTCTACTTGCTTGAGCAAATATCCAGATTCCTGGGGGAAGTGGTTGGGAAAATATGGCCAACACATACCAATATAAAGCTCACATTAAAGACAGTTGGTGGTTGAGGAAAATCACAATTTATTATAAGTAGGTGTGATTTCCTCTTTGCCTCAGTAATGACTCAGAAATTTTTCAACTGCAAGTAAGAGAAAGCAATTCAAAGTGGTTTGCAAAAAGGAGAATTCTTTGGCCCTTGTAACCGAAAAGCTCAGAGAATTTACAGCTGGATTGGTGCAAACTCTTAATCAATGACCCAGCAGAGCCACCTCTTGTCACCTTCATTTCCTGGTTCTTTTTGTATTGGTTTTATTTTCAAGCAGGATCTCCCTTTGGGTGACCCTAGTAGACCTGATCTCATATCCAAGCAACTTGGCATCCTTTCAGAAAATGACTTTCCAAGTCACTTATGTTTTAGTTAAAGTCTGAAAATTCCCTTTGGCTGAACCTGGCATCATTTGTTTCTCCAGTCTGGAATTGTCAAGTGATTAGAATCAGCAGCACCTGAAACAGTTGACAAGGACACTCCCTTAAAGAAACTGAGGCATTGATAGCAAAAGAGGAGGGCTGGGAATCAAGGAAGGAAACCCAGCACATGATCTTATATCCTTTTCCTTTATGTCAGGATTCAGTTATCTATGACTTTTTATGTTCAGCTTTTCTAGAATAAACTTCTAGGAATTTCTAGAACAGGAATGAATGCTATCCCATCCCAGAGATAACATTGTTATCTCTCTACAAGATATTTTCCACTTGCTCACAGATGCTGTTCATCTGACCACTTTGACCTTTTCTGTCAACATAACCTAAATATCGTGCTTCCGAAGTTGACTGTCTCTCTCCCATATGATTGAATACTTCTTAGAGATATACTTTATCTTGTTTCATCCCTTTGCCCTATTTAATTACCTCTGGAATAAAAATTGTGGTTAGTCTCTGGTAATCCTCTCATAACTGTGGAAAAAAGCTTTTCATATAGGATAAGTTCCTTCTGTGATACTGGAAAACAGTAGACATAATTTTGCCATCCTATGAAATATCTCTGGCAAGTTTCATAATGGGCTCAAGGTTTAGTTCACCAGAGCAGGTATTTTAGCAATGGTTTACTTGGATCTAATGTGCAAGCTGCATTTAGAGAGTTAATTATGCATGAATTTGCAAATGAGAATTGCTGCCTTTGCATGGAGCAATTTGCTTTATTAAACGTGAAGTGACATGGTGTATTTTATGTAATTTGTACATTAAAGTTCACTCTTAACTGCAGATAGCAGGAAAGCTAGAAGATTTATCAGTGCTCAGAGATTCAGACAGGGCCCCCAATAGTGAAAAAAAAAAGGACATCTTAATAAATTAAAAGTTTAATTTAGCACAATGCATCAGAGTCTCCAGTAGGGCAAATTTTAAAATAACTTCTACTGACCACTTGCCATGTGTCAGAAATTCGGTAAAACCAATTCACACCTCCAAACACCCTTTAGGGAAGGTACTATAACAATTCCTGGTTCATAGAGAAGAAAACTGGGAAAGTGACGTACTGGTGATAAAAATGCAGTATGAGGGGAATCAAACTATTGGCATCTAGGTCCCATGACATACTATACATGTCTGCTTTGGTAATCAGTTTAGTCATTTAGAAATTATTCATGCCTACCTGCTGAGCTTTTGTTTGCTTTAGAACAAGCTTTTGTTCACCTCCAGATTGGAAGGAATACAGAAATGCCCAGGCTCTCATTCATGCTCAGCCTCTTCCGACCCTCCACAGTGGAACATTAGTCATTATTGATAAACCTAGTTTGATACATCATTATCATGCAGAGTCCATAGTTTACAGTAAGTGTTTATTCTTGGTGTTATGTATCCCAAGGGTTATAGAAAATATATTACCACAAGATTTCATTATTATGATAAAAGTATTTTCACTATGTAAATCCTCTCTATGCACTTTATTAATCTCTTCCTCTGTTCCCCCTTATCCTGGCAATCCCTAAGATTTTCATACTTTTTTTGGGTCATTTCCATACTGTCATGGAGTTGAAACCATACAGTGTATGACATTTCTTATATTGGCCTCTTTACTAAGTTACATACACTTAAGTTTCCTTTGTATCTTTTCATAGCATTGTAGCTCATTTATGTTATTAACATTGGATAATATTATGTGACATGCCACACAAGATTCTATTTGCATATTCACCAGAAATGACCATAAGTTCCTTGCTAGCTTGTAATAATGCCAGTATTTTGAATTTGGATCATTCTACTAGGCATGCCACATACTCTTTTAAAATTGTTTATAAATATGCTTTGTATTTTTTTTAAATGACCCTATTAGATGTGTGCATTGCTCTATATTTTCTACACCAACTGCAAAGTGTAAATCAATTATAAAATTTATTGAGTTCATTTTACTAAGTGCTATGCTGTATATCAAGCACTTTATTTATTTATATCCTATTATTTTAAAAATCATTTTACAAACATCCCAAGTTAGATACCATCCCATTTCAGTTCAGAAAGGAAAAGACACTTGATAATAGTAAATGAGTAAATAGTAAATAGTAAATAGTAAATAGTAAATAGTAAATGAGTGTCAGGATCTGGTAGTTTGGCCCTCTCACCTGTGCTTTGATCTTATACCCCTGAACATGCCACACTAGATACTATGTTACTATCAGTCACTGGGAAGGACCAATGATGCACCCAAAGAAAACCCACTCAACTTTATGTTCACAGTTCCTCAATTACCATATAGTGTTATTCTTCCACTCATTTTTAGGCCATCACCTATAAAACTTTAAGTGGAATATAGATTATCCAACTGGCTACGAGTGGTAGATTCTATACAAAGTCCTGGAATGCCTGGAAAGACAGAGTTAGCGGCATAGAACGCACACAGGGTTGAGGAAAGGATACAAATAACACAGGGTATCATGCTGAATTTAAGTAATAAGGAAGGTTCGTACTTTGAATGATTTGCTTAAGCATCATGTGTGTGAACAGGGACCTCTCCAGAAAGTTATGAAAGCTCATTCTCTATTCCAGAGGATCAGGTTTTGAAGATTCATGGATTCAGGTAAGAATAATCTGGGATGGAAAAAATAAGGTAATAGATCTTAACAAATGGTGTGTTAAGCAGGGGTTAAACAGCATTGGTTCAGTTGCTCCATATAGTTGTCAGTTTCTGTTGACTAGGTCAAGACATCTTCATTGACATTCATATTCATCATTTTACCTTATTGCCTCCAGATGGTTCCTATAGCTAAAGAGTCAGCAAGGTGGGAGATAACATGGATATTGTGATAACAAAGATGTTTTTCAGGGCTGGAGCAATAGCACAGCAGGTAGGGCATTTGCCTTGCACGTGCCCAACCCGGTTTTGATTTCCAGAATCCCATATGGTCCCCTGAGCACCGCCAGGAGTAATTCCTGAGTGCAGAGTCAGGAGTAACCCCTGAGCAACACTGGGTGTGGCCCAAAAAACAAAAAAAAAGATATTTTTCTTTATAGATGCACTTTTTATAACCAAGAAAGGTGGTTTTCCCAGATGACTTCCTCTCTATCAAAATGATCCAATTTGAGAAACGTGATAAAATCCAAATACAAAAGATTATGTGTTAAAAGAAAAGTCTTTTTCCAGTCTCTTTAGAGCAAGATGAGTATGAGAGATAGAAAAGGTTCTATTTTGGACCTGGAGAGACACCGAGGCAGGCAGGGTGCTTACATGTGGCTGACCTGCATTTTATCCCCAGCATCCATCCCCTTTGCACTGCCAGGAGTAATTTCTGATAGTATCTGAGTGCAGAGCCAGGAGTAAGCCCTGAGCATTGCCTGGTATGTACCCCCACCCCGCCCCCCAAAAGTTCTATGTTATCTAGCAGTTTTTACCAAACTGCATAAGATTGCAACATATTCAAAGCATGCTTCACCTTATGACTTTGGACATTTGTGACCACACCATCATTTAATCGGTCAGTTTGTTGATGTAAATCGTATAGAATTGGGTCACATGTTGGAAAGGATAAATCCCTTTTCTGATTCTCATGAGATTTGAAAACTTTCTCCCAAAATTAATAGAATGAAAACTGAACTTCTCTTTTTCCACCAGAGTTAATAAGAGAAAGCTTTTTGCACGACCCAGACCTGGGTAGTACATTCCAAAATTAGTTTCTAGGGTTTTCCTTCAGTCTGGTAGCAATTTAGACTGATTTCTATGCAACTTTTAAAATTGATGTCAATTATAATTGATGTGCAGTGGACAATATTAGCCATATAATTTGTGAAACAGTGAAAAGTAAAATGTAAGATTCCTTGTTCAAAAAATAAGAATTTTGAGCCAGGGAGGTAGCTCAAGGGGGTGAAGAACATATCTTGTTTGCTTGAGACTCGAGTTCAATCTCTAGCAAATTAACAAAACCTATGCTGTACTGTAGATTATAATAGCCCCCAAATGTCTAACCTCTGAGGTTAGCCTCTTTCTATACAGCTTTAAAGGATACTTTTTTTCTATTGGGTAAACTAACAGTAGTTTACACACACATGAACTCATACAAAAATGACACTGGTTATGTTTATTATATTATTGAAAAAAATCAATAATTTGTTCATAATTCAAGACTTAGTTCATTTTGGACATCTTCTTGGGAGTTCACAGATGCCTCCCCCACCCCATGCTAAAAGTCCTGACAAGAACTACAAATGGAAACTTTGGCCAAACACAACAAGTATAACTATTCTGGATTGAAAATATTGGCATCTGAGGAAAATACAGATTCCATGTTCACAAACAAGCTACTAGTCTAATCAGTCCCCAAAGTAGATTCTCGGTAAGAACTGGTAATGCACTTCATTCCAAGTATACCAATTCTTTATAAAGGAGTACTTGGACATTCTGATCATAAATCATCCTCTTAAAAGTCTAACATGCAAAGATTCACTTCCCAACAGTTATAATATTGTCTGTTCAATATGGCAAAACTAAGTTTTGGGAATCAGCAGGAGTCACAGCAGATCGGCATTGAGGTTAGATATTATATATTCTAGGAATGTGCTATGATAAGATTGTTTATCATTTAATTGATTCCTTTCAATAATATAGGACAGTTATATTTCCTTTATATTTTTGTAATAGTAGAGGAAATTGAATCTTGGAAAGGCTGAAGTTTTTTAATCATAGAACAATGAAGTAACAGTGTTCAAATTAATATACAGAACAGGACTACTCAAATTTTAACTCTTAATCAACTACCTTTAAAAGCATATCCCAGGGGCTGGAGAGATAGCACAGCGGGTAGGGCGTTTGCCTTGCACGCGGCCAACCCGAGTTCGATTCCCAGCATCCCATATGGTCACCCAGCACCACCAGGAGTAATTCCTGAGTGCATGAGCCAGGAGTAACCCCTGTGTATTGCTGAGTGTGACCCAAAGAGCAAAAAAATAAAATAAAATAAAATAAAATAAAAGCATATCCCATACCTGTAACCATCTGCTTGAAGACTCAAAGTTCAATGGCAAAACAATTGCTCTTAGCCACACCCAACTTTATAAGCATGCAGATCTATGCATTTGAACATGGTCATATGCTGGGTTTAGTGCTTTGTTGCTGTCTTGAAACTTAATGGTTTTTACTTTAGTTACAATTTTTTAATTTAATTTTTTAATTATAATTTTTAATTGTTAAAATAAGTGGTATTAATATGGTTGTGTGTCTGAGTGACTTAATGACCCTACCCTTACACACAGACACACAGACACACACACACACACAGACACACACAAAAGGTGTATGTACCAGGGGACTCTGTCAGTTAATCTCTCTGACACTGAGGGTCCTGAACTCCTGACCTAATTTATGAACTGCATCACTTGACACAATCCCAGAGTTCAGTTGTCCAGTCACCAAAGTGTCAGTGGCAGCCTGTTTTAGGCAGAGTGCATATAGCCCTAAAAGCAAACTGGGACTTCCTTGAACTTACAAAAACAATGTACATTTTAATTTTTTACATTTACTTCCTATTACGGACTGGAGTGATAGCAATTCGGGTAGGGCATTTGCCTTGCACATGGCCGACCCGGGTTCCATTCTTCTGTCCCTCTTGGAGAGCCTGGAAAGCTACTGAGAGTATCCCGCCCACAGGGAAGAGCCTGTCAAGCTACCTGTGGCTATTCGATATGTCAAAACCAATAACACCAAGTTTCACAATGGAGTCATTACTGGTGCTTGCCCGAGCAAATCGATGAAAAACAGGAGGATGGTGCTACAGTGCTACTTGCTATTACATCTGTGGTTGGAGAATTTGGTCTAAGAAATGCTCACTTTAATACTTCTTATAGCAAGGATGTGATATGGGGTACATAGGAAAGCTTACAATATTTATGCAAATCACACAAACACTTTGCATACGCTATTGGGTTAGGACATAATCAAGAAGAAATCTTTCTTTGTGATATAGCTCATGGAACTAGGGTTCTCGGGATCAGTTTTTGATAAAATGTGGGTTTAGCACACCAACAGGGAAATGAGTTCTTAAATGATAATTCAACCATTTTAGATCTGACACTAGAATTAGCTGATCTAATTCTTTTCAGGTTTTTCAATGTTCTGATCTGTAATTCTAATCTATAAGAAAAGTCCTGGAAAGACATTACAGTGCAATTTCATTTGACTTTGCATTTAATGAGCTGATTTTATTGAAACAGTAAAATCAAGGAAGTTTGAGAAAAAGGAAAACAAGGTCACTCCACCCATGTATGGAAAACAGATATTTGGACGAAAAATGAAAGACTCTGGCATCGTTGGGGCATTTCTTTGTGCTTAATGCATCCTCTTTATAGAATGACATTTAGACAATTGACAAAAAACTTCACTTTCAGAGGCACAAAACTGTAAGACACATCCTAAAATAGAAAGTCTTTTGTGGTGAGAAAATCCACTGCTTTTCTGTGGCATCTACAACAGAACACATCTAGTAATCAAAGGGAGAGCTTCACAGAATAAATACAGTAGTTGACTTCTGCCCAGATCCTTTAGAAAAAGAGGAAGTGGAGCCTTTCTGCTCTCTGACGCAAAAAAAGCACATTGCTTTGTAATGGATTCTACAGAAGAAGCAAAATTCAAACAAAGCAACATCTTTTTGCTCTAACCTACATACAATGTGAGATTCCAAGAATGCAAATGGTGGGAGGAAAGAAATGCATTTCATTGCCCAATTATTGGATATTATTTAGACATGAGTAATAATGTCTCACAAATTGGATCAGTAGTATGAAGTGCTTTCTTTTTTCACCTTCTTTAACATTTGGGTCTGTCTGATTTTTCATCTGTAAATTCCTTATTTCTTTACTCTTTAAGAAGTCAAGGTGGTTAAATGTAACATCACATCCCACCCTTCAGGCCTCGTTCTCCAGTCCATTCTGCACTTTCTCTGCACTTTCTCAAGTCCATTCTGAGCTTGGATTTGAAAGGACCCCTGGCTCAATCTACATGCTCCTGTGACTCAGGCATGAATGGAATTGGTGCCATTTGACAGCAGGTTCTAAGCTCAGTTTGGAACCTGGGATTTCAGGCCTAGAGAAAACAGCCTTCCTCCCCCACCTCCCACTCCATGCCTTTGAGTAAGGCCTTACTATACAGGAGAGCCCTCCTCCATTCATTAATACACAAGGACATTGTTTAATTTGCCTCTGTGTCTCTCTTCAAACCTCCCAAGTTGCTGGGTCAGTGCTGTGTCATCTAAGTAGGCTCTCAATGTTTGTTGACTAGTTAAAATACTTTTGGAGAATTGTTTAGGGCACCGTTGTAGAGGGAAGTGGCTATTCTAGAACTTAGGCATGGTTCTTCAGGCTGGAATGAAGTAATGTGGGACAATGAAGGATGTTTGGAAAACTGAGGGTGGAAGGCATGAGGGAAAAAAGAGAAATGCAGAGGAAAATTCTGTATATCGTCTTTGGAGTTAAATATATCAAGAGTGCTCCAACTTTAGGCTACCAAAAGTAGCTCGTTTTGTAAGTTTTCAACTGAATTGAACAATGAGGTATTTGATAGCCACACATGGCTATTTTAGTTTAAAATGACAAAAATTAAAAATACAATTTAAGACTCAGTCTCTAAATCATAGTAATCATACTGAAGGTGCTCAGCAGCCACCTGCGACATATGTGGCAGAAAGACACAGATAAAACAAACTTCCATTATCTCAGAAAACTCTGCCAAACAGCACTGATTTCTTTTGTTCCATTCCCTGTTCATTCATTCTACAGCAATTGAGAATCTACTTCATTTCTGGCACTGCAGTGTGAAGAGGCTGAAATGTTTTAAGTGTATGTGCCCTGGAATAGCCTGGTTCAGTGGTTCCCTTGCCATGTAACCCAAGGAAAGTCATTTAACCTCCTGTGCTTACTTTCTTCAGTTGTAAAATGCACATACTGTAATTATAGATCTTATAGAATTGTTTGAGGATTAAATGAGTGCATGTTTGTATATCACAGACGTATATGTATAAATACATACATGTATAGATGCACATATGTATAAGTATATTTCAGTGTATATATGTACATATGTGTGTATATATTTATTTACAAGTGTCTAAGAACACCAGGCATTCAATAGTGTTCAGTTTGTGGAAGCACTTACTGTTGGTAAATATTTATTTCAGAGAGATGAACAAAAACTATAGTTTCTTCTCCTAAATTACTCTTAATGGGAACAGCAGATGATAAATTATTGACAAATTATTGGCAAATTAGCTAACAATATATTAAGAATTTCTGGGGAAGAAATGGAATAAAGTAGCAGAGAAAAATGGAAGAAAAGCTACCCATGAATTTCTCTGAAGAAGTCACATATAAGAGAAAGAGAGAGAGAGACATACAGACAGACAGACAGAGACAGAGTGAGAGAGAGAGAGCTAAATTGACAGCCATAAAAAGGAAAAGTAGCAAGAGAAACCCAGGTATAGGAAAGTACCTCTTGCAATAAGCTATTACAATAACAGAATGGACAAGGGAAGAAGCAGTGGGAGGTTTGCAAGATTAGAAGAGAACTAAGGAACAGCCCATTTATACAGGGTTGACATAGTAATAAGAGTATATACCAGGAAATATATTGATGCTACTATACTACATGATAACTCAAAGAGCTGTGAAAAACAACTGGAGGGGATCAAAAATAAAAACAAAGTAGATTAGAAAGTCTACTGTAATAAATAGGGAGAAGAGGGGATGATTTAAAATTGTGCAAGAGATACAGAAACAGAGAAAAGACTAGTTTATAGAAGGTCATTTTCAAATAGAACTAAAGATACTTTCGATTAGATAGTGTATTAAGAAGTCTGACATAAGCCTAATAATGAATATTTGACTTTGTTAACTGAATCATGAATTTTAACTGAATTCATTTACTGAGAAGACTTATAGAGAAAATTTGGGGAGGGGAAAATAACAAAATTATTTAATGACATTTGTACTGCAAAATTTGAAAGTCTGGTGTACAGATGAAAGACTGACTGATGACAGGCAAATTGGCATTATTAAACTCACAGATGATGTTTAAAGGATATAACAGGAGACCAATTCCTGAAAGAACAAAGTGAGGATTACATCAAATTTTTCCTCAACAACACAACAAGTAATTAGGAAATTGAAGTATCTGGGTCTATAGCCAATAGTGAAGTGGTCACGTAAGGAAACTTACCAAATAAGGAAGGAAGGAAGGAAGGAAGGAAGGAAGGAAGGAAGGAAGGAAGGAAGGAAGGAAGGAAGGAAGGAAGGAAGGAAGGAAGGAAGGGAGGAAGGAAGGAAGGAAGGGAGGAAGGAAGGAAGAAGGGAGGGAGGGAGGAAGAAGGAAGGAAGGAAGGAAGGAAGGAAGGAAGGAAGGAAGGAAGGAAGGAAGGAAGGAAGGAAGGAAGGAAGGAAGGAAGGAAGGAAGGAAGGAAGGAAGGAAGGAAGGAAAAAACCAAGACTACTTCCTAAAGCTTGGTAAGAACAGTGAGTCTGCAGCCTTCAAGTCATTTGAGTCATGACACTCCTTCTGCCAGCTCCATCTATATCTGTAGTTCTGAAATCACTACAGAACAGGCTGGCTATCAGTATTTTTCATCCTTCCTCTAAATCTCCATGTTGCAGAGGCTACAGTCCTTTACCCAGTCCCTACTTGTATAACTCAAGCTATATGTCAGGTCAATAATGTTGAAGTCCAGTCATCTTTGAACAACTTTTCTGACAGAATGGGAGTCCCAGGCCAGGAGGGTTAAGCCAAGCAAAATAAGTACCACTCTTATCTCTTCAGTGTATTCTTGCAAAGCAGTGGTGTCACTGTAAAAGCAGTCTCTCTATCCACGCTTAGCTAGGCTTCAGCCCGGCGGGGGGCGGGGGGGCAGGCTACTGGAACCTTCTTGTTAATTATTACGGGAAGTAAACTTATTTGGGGGGACTGGTGAATTTAATCACGAATCACGAATCACGAAATCCCCATTAATCATCGATTTCTCAAGCGGGCTCAGTAACATCTTCATTCGTCCTTTCCCTGAGATCTTAAAAGTCTCTCGACTTGGCCCTCCCAATGATGTTGCACGCGAGGCTCTTTCAGGGTCAGGGGAATGAGATCCAGCTTGTTACTGGATTTAGTATATGAATACACCATGGGAAGCTTGCAAGGCTGTCTCATGTGGGCAGGAAACTCTCAGAAGCTTGCCAGTTTCTCCCAGAGGGAGAAGTAGGCTACAAGATATCGTAGCCTACTTCTGGGAGCTCACTTTTAGGTCTCTGGATGTTGGCCGTTGATGGGATTACACACACCTGGGTTCCTCTGCCAGTACCTTCATGCATGAGGCCTGTCCGAATATGTGGAGAGGGGCCTCGAGCATGGCTGTGGCTAGGTTCGGGTGGTCTTCAGTTGCCGGGAGCTCTGCTCAGAGTGGGGAGGGAAGCTGGAGCTCATCCCCTCCGAGGGGCCCTGGGAAGACAGCCAGGCACGTGGGCAAGAGACTCTCTGTGAATTTAATAATGCCTAGGATATCTCCAAAAGCAATGGAAAATTTGGTTAAGGGAAAGTAAGGTGTTCATAGTTCTGTGTTATTTGTAGTGATGAGCAAAGGCATTTATTAACAGAAAGACCCATAGAGAGAAACATGGAAGAGTTCCTTACGTCATGTAACTCAATCCTGAATATTAATAAGGTTGCATATGCAAGTAATGGATCATGCCCTTTCAATAGCAATAAGAATAGGGCATGGGTCATGCACGAATACATTTTCAAAGTTGCACTTAGATCCAACTCAAATAATGCAAGCTAGCACAGGTACTATGAATTTAAAGGAAACTGTGGGGTTGGGGATTATAGGTCAAAGTGCTGTAGCTCATGCCTTGCATACATGAAGCCTGACTGAACCATCTCAACACCACTAGGTATTGACTTGGAGGCCCTGCACATTTGTAGGTGGCTCCCTGCAGTACTGTGTTGTTGGGACTGAGCACTTCATTTTCCAGTCTGGTTGTCAGAGTATAGGTGGGAGTGGCCCCAAGGCCCACTTCGCATTGCCTGGGAATCAAGCATTTGCTCGAGCGGGCACCAGTAATGTCTCCATTGTGAGACTTGTTGTTACTGTTTTTGGCATATCCAATACGCCACAGGTAGCTTGCCAGGCTCTGCCATGCGGGTGGGATACTCTCAGTAGTTTGCCTGGCTCTCCGAGAGAGACAGAGGAATCAAACCCAGATCAACCGTATTCAAGGGAAATGCCTTACCTGCTGTCCTATCATATAAATAAAGACAATTCTAAATGGTTATTTATTGGACAATATGTTGTTCCAATGTAGGAGCAACTCTTAATAAGCTACTTTTAAAAACAAATTCGTATATGATGGATGCAGTGTTGGGATTATGTACGTGAGAAACCAATTTAATAGTACTCTAAATACAATAAAATCTGTTTTAATTTTTTTTAAATTTAAAGAAAACAATAAAAACACACCACACACACATATATCACTGGAAGTTTGGAAGGCAGTATGTATGTATGCCTAAGATTAAACATGGGTTCAAAGAAAAAATTAAAGCTACCTGTCTGTATAAATGATGGGTACATATGTAAACTCGTTCATTGGTGAAAATAGCTTCCATGATGTAAAACTAGTAGAAAAGAAAGAATATAATTTATAACAGGGGTTAAACACAACCTTTCACTAGTAAGTGGCATGTGTCAATCATGCCAAGCTGAAAAGCAAAAGTAAAGAAAAAATATGAGAGGGATGTCAGAGATTCTACACTGCAAGGACTACACAGAAACTGCACTGACCTCTCAGAATTAGTTCAGCCAAGAAACCAAACAAATAAATCATTGAAATGAAAAACAACAGTAATGATATAACCCCTGTAGGCAGGACAAAACTAGAGTCAGTATCCAAAGTTGATCCTATTTATTATCTAAAAATCCATTTTTAATAAGAAAAACTTACAAAACATTCAAAGAAGCAGAAAAAGTGTGACCCATATAACAAAAACAAACAAACAAAAAGCGGGCAGTAGTAATTGTTTTGAATGAACCCAGATGCTGGACTTAGCAAACAAAGACTTGAGAACAGTCATTAGAAATATGTTCAGAGAGCAAAAGAAGACCATGTCCTAAGAATTAAAAGAAAATATGGCAACAAATTGTCCTCCACAAAGAACATCAATAAAAAGATAGGAATTACAGAAATGAACCAAATACAAACTGTGGGGGTTAAAAAAATAACAGAATTTTTTTTTTAATTCACTACATGATGGGTGTGGGAGGGAGGTGGGAGGGAGAGGTGGTGGGAGGGATACTGGGAACATTGGTGGAGGAGAACGGGCACTGGTGGAGGGATGTAAACCAAATACAAACATGAAAGTTCATAAGTTTGTAACTACCCCACAGCTATTTACTAATAAAATTTTTTTTAAAAATCACTACAGGAGTCTGAATGAAAATTTTCTTATGTAAGGAAAATGGGGCCGCATCATCAAAGATATCAACAGGGATTGTTCAGTCTGAAAAAGAGAAAATGTAAAGTAACATGAATACAACATTGGATCAATGTAGGTTGCCATTAAATAATCTATGTCTTATCCCAATTTTTATTGAGGCACTGTATTTTAAAATAATGTTATGCCAGATTTATATCCACAATATATCCACACCACACCCAGCACCAGAGTATGATTCCTTCCATCCTCCCCCACCCTCCCCCTCAGCATACTTACTACCCAGGCATAGTTCCTTAGATCTAAACTCCTAAGATACGTTCCCACAAAAAAATTAATATATGTGTCCTTGAAGCACTAGCAGGAAATGAGACAGGGGGTAGAAAAGTTATAAAAAATTAATAGTTGAAAACTTCCCCAAACATCAATCTAGGTAGGATAAATGTGAGCAGACCACATCAATACATGAAACAGTAAATATCTGAAAGTTAATTATAAAGCAAACATCTTAGAAGCAGTATAGGACAAGTCAGTTATCACATAAGGAAACTGCACTAGAGTAGTCAACTTTTTAATCACAAAGAAAGGAGAGCATAAGTCAATGGGAGAACATATTTAAGGTGAGGAATGAAACTGTACTAACCAAGAATTAGCAAAAGGACCTTTTGAAAATGAAGGCAAAATAGATATATTCTGAGATTAAACAAAAGATGAGAAAAATTTTTTGAATCACCATGACATAGTTACAAAGTTTTCATGTTTGAGTTTCAGTCATACAATGATCGAACACCCATCCCTCCACCAGTGCACATTTTCCACCACCAATGTGCCATGTATCACCCCCCCCCCCCCGCCTGCTTCCCAACCCTCCCCCTGCCTCCATGACAGACGATTTCCCCATACAATCTCTCTACTTTTGGGTATAATGGTTTGCAATATAGATACTGAGAGGCTATCACATTTGGTTCTTTATCTACTTTCAGCACACATTTCCCATCCCGAATGATTCCTCCGACCATCGACCATCATTGACTTAGTGATCCCTTCTCTATTCCAGCTGCCTTCTCCCCCAGCTCATGAGGCAGGCTTCCAACTATGTTCCTGGTCCTTATGTCTACTGTCCTTGGGTGTCAGTCTTTCTATATCTGTCCTCTCCTTCTGACTCATTTCACTTAGCATGATACTCTCCATGACCATCCACTTATAATCAAATTTCATGTCTTTGTCTTTCCTAACAGCTGAATTGTATTCCATAGTGTAGATGTACCAAAGTTTCTTTAACGAGTCATCTGTTCTAGGGCACTTGTATTGTTTCCAGATTCTGGCTATTGTGAACAGTGCTGCAATGAACATACAGGTGCAGATGTCATTCCTACTGTGCCTTTTTGCACCCTCTGGATATATTCCCAGAAGTGGTATTGCTGGGTGATATGGAAGCTCAATTTCTAGCTTTTTAAGAAATGCCCATATTGTTTTCCAAAAACACTGGAACAGTCAGCATTCCCACCAATAGTGAAGGAGAATCCCTTTCTTCCCACATCCACACCAAAACTGGTTGCTTTTGTTCATTTGAATGTGTGCCAGTCTCTGTGGTGTGAGATGATATCTCATTGTTGTTTTGATTTGTATCTTTCTGATGATTAGTGACAGAGAGCATTTTTTCATGTGCCTTTTGGCCATTTGTATTTCTTTTTTGAGTAAGGTTTTGTTCATTTCTTCTCCCCATTTTTTGATAGGGTTGGAGGTTTTTTGTTGTTGTACAATTCTACTAGTGACTTGTATATTCTGGATATTATCCCTTATCAGATGGGAATTGGGTAAATATTCTTTTTCATTCTATGGGCTCTCTCTGTATTTTGGTCACTGTTTCTTTGGACGTACAGAAGCTTCTTAGTTTAATGTAGTCCCATTTGTTTATGTTTGCTTCCACTTGCTTGGTCAGTGGTGTTTCATCCTTAAAGATGCTTTTAGCTTCAATGCCATAAAGGATTATGCCTACATTTTCCTCCATGTACCTTATGGATTTATGTTTGATATTCAGGTCTTTAATCCACTTTAATCGGACTTTTGTGCCTGGCATCAGACAGAAGTCAGAGTTCATTGTTTTGCAGGTAGCTGTTCAGTTTTCTCAGCACCACTTGTTAAAGAGGCTTTCCTTGTTCTACTTCAGATTTCTTGCTCCTTTGTCAAAAATTAAGTGATCATATATTTGAGAGCATGTGAAAGAATATTGAATTCTGTTCCATTGGTTTGCAAGTATGCTTCTAGTCCAATACCATGCTTTTTAATTACTACTGCTTTGTAATACAGTTTCAAGTAGGGAAAGTGATGCCACCCATCTTCTTTTTCCCAAGGAAGTGCTTTAGCTATTTATAAGGGTTTATTGTTCCATATGAATTTCAGGAGTGTTTTGTCTATTTCTTTGAAAAATATCATGGATATCCTGATGGGAACGCATTAGATCTTTATAGTGCCTTGCGGAGAATTGCCATTTTGATAATGTTAATTCTCCCTAGCCATGAACAGGGGACGTTTCTCCATTTCCTTGTGTCTTCTTTTATTTCTTGAAGTAGTGTCTTATAATTTTCCTTGTATAGGTCCCTCACCTCTTTAGTTAAGATGATTCCAAGGTATTTGATTTACTGAGGTACTATAGTTTTGGAGATTTTTAAAATATCTCTTTCACTATTTATATAGAGGAAAGTAATGAACTTTTGTGTGCTGATTTGGTAGCCTGTCACTTTGAGAAAATGTGTTGATAGCAGATATGACTTACAGGAAAAATTTTATGGAAGAAATGGTTTGTTTTATTTGACTAAAAAGAAATGAACTGGAGATATATATATACATATATAAATAAAATGTTTCATATATACTTCAATTATATATGCTTTATATATATTCATAAAATGTCATCATCAATTAATTTGAATTCTCACCATGGAAAATCAACAAGAAAATAGAAGACAAGAAAATACCATCGGGGCTGGAGAAAGTCCAGTGGGTAATGCACATGCCTTACATGTAATCAATGGCAAAGGTAAAAAAGAAAGAGCAATACTACAAACTAAACATAAGTACACACAGAAAACAACTACTCAACATAAACAGAATAGACAAGGAACACTCTCCAGGGCAGTGTTAGATCCAGAAACAATTCTACTCTCAGTAAACTGAGTTGAAGTCATACAGAATATTTCCTTCAACCATAATAGAATCAAATGAGAAATCAACTAATATGCAACTAAAAGCCTAAATCTCAGATAATCTAAATTAGACAGAAAAACTCAAATAATAGAAGCTATGAAAATTGACTCAAGAAGATACAACAAATTTCAATATAAAAGAAAAGCAGTAATGAGTAACTATAGCATTGTAGCACTGTTGTCCTGTTGTTCATCGATTAGCTCTAGTGGGCACCACTAACGTTTCCATTGTGAGACTTGCTGTTACTGTTTTGGGCATATCCAATACGCCACAGAGAGCTCGCCAGGCTCTGCCGTGCCGGCAGGATACTCTTGGTTGCTTGCCGGGCTCTCCAAGAGGGATGGAGGAATCAAACCCGGTCAGCCACATGCAAGGCAAATGACCTACCCACTGTGATATAGCTCCACCACTAACAACAACTATGCAAGAAAAGAAAAGTCCAGTTCCTTTCAGATGGTTCTGCAGGGAAATTCTATTAAAAAATCATAAAGAAAAATTAACAAACTTTCTCAAGTGCTTCCAAAATTTAGATTAGTCTTATTCTAAAGCAAACAAACCTCAATAAAATTAAAGACCAATATTTATTAAGATGAGAAAATCTTCAATCAGTTTTAGGGACATGTAAACTTGGGGATGAACAAGTAAAAAATCCTGTTGAGTTTCGCCTTACTGTCAACTGTGTATTGAAAACCATCGCCAACCTCTCCAACCTTTGGAAGGTACCATGAAACCCATGAAACTTTCAAGATATAATGTCCCTGATATGAGAACTTCCATGTGGTATATGTGCTACTAAAGTGAGCATAGTTAGAAAAAAAGCAATCTTATAAAGTGGAATTGCTATATTTTAGATAACCAAAAAAAACCCATCACGCAAAACTATGAAGACTTCAAGCAGCAATTCTGACTATGCTAGAGGATTCATTAACATCTACCATGGAGCTAATGCTCACTACAGTTTTGATATAAAAAATATGGGTGACTCTGCTATGCAGAAAATCATTGTATCACTGTCATCACTGTCATCCCATTGTTTTGTCGATTTACTCGAGCGTGCACCAGTAACATCTCTATTCATCCCAGCTCTGAGATTTTAGCAACCTCTCCTTACTCATCTTTCCCAACGATTGGAGGCTCTTTCAAGGTCAGGGGAATGAGTCCTATCATTACTGTTTTTGGCATATCGAATATGCCACGAGTGCCAGGCTTTGCCGTGCAGGCGGGATACTCTTGGTAGCTTGCTGGGCTCTCTGAGAGGTATGTGTGTGTGTGTGTGTATACACACACATATGTATATATTACTCTCTATAATTTGTTGCCTACTGTCTGAACTCCATCAAATATCAATTTGTTAACATTTAAACATGCCATCACCTAAATGACTAAACAGACATTTGATAAATAGACTTGTATATTTTTTTCACTTAGATTAGAGGTAATATTGGTTTACACAACTGTATATTCCAGTTCTTTTTCTATACCTCCTTAAAATTGAGTAGTCATACCACCTACCTTCAAAGTTCTGGAGTCCTTCCACCACTGTCTATTGAAGTTCTTTCACCCTTTGTGACCTCTATGCCCTTCTCTCTGGTAACCTCAGCTCTGTTGTCAGAACTGAAGAGTTAGTTCTGGATTGGTTCTGTCTGTCCCTTGTGTGTTTTTTATTTGGGTAAACCAACTGCAGTCATATCCTCTCATTCTTAGGAAGTCAATACGACTTCAGTAGAGATAAGCTTAGTTTATATTCTTCCTAATTGTCTCCATGTTGCCTCTGTTGGTGCTCAATAAGATGAAAACGACTTTAGAACTGCCCCTGATTCTACATGTCCCTGGTTCTACCATAGTGGAATGGGTTTTTTAGCTATTATGATTACTAATATTTTTATAACAGTAAATTATTATCACAATAAACATACATTCAGCCAACTCTACTCAGAACAAATACATGGTAGTTTGATAAATCACAGGATTCCCACTGGGGTTATATCAAAGAGTCTCATAGAACTTCTAAATGAAGAATGACACAATTTGGATCATATGAAAGATTTATTTAAGAATATTTTTGGCTGGTATTTATTATTTATGCCATGATAGATTAATCTAAATATTTTGCTGCATATAACCTGTTGATATGATGCTATTGCACTGGACTCAGAGTTAACTCAAAGGTTTCATTTTAGGAGATCCGAGTGGTACTATGCATTTTTTTTATGTCCCCATTGGAAGTAGACAATTTACAGATGTAGTAATAGTTTCTGCTTCACAGAGAAGAGATAAATGTGGAAATCTAGAACAGTTGGGAACTGAAGAGAGTGATCTTGATCTGCAGTATTCAACACAGAATTCAGGAGCTAGGTAAACTTCAGTTCTTAATGTACTTTCTTAGATTGTCTAAAGAATAAGGAACATCATTTATATTTAGAAATGTAGAGGAAAGTGAGAGGAGAAGAATTTTAAAAAGAAAAGGTAGCATGATAAATTTCATTACCATTATTTCTAACAGTTGGGGCTTTGTGGAGGGTAAATTACACGGGGCTTTATTTCAATGCTGCTAATCAGTCCTTGATTTAAGCCAGACATTTGCTATTTAAAATTTGAAAATAAATTTAGTGACATATACAAGCAAATTTTTTTCTCACTAAGAATATCTATTGTTGCTTGATAGGGCTCTTCTTATAAGTTGGCATTTACATTTTATAAATATAATATTAAGATATAATATCCATTCTTTTCTCCATAGATATCAATCAGT
Source organism: Sorex araneus (assembly GCF_027595985.1). NCBI lineage: Eukaryota > Metazoa > Chordata > Mammalia > Eulipotyphla > Soricidae > Sorex > Sorex araneus. Next base: position 61,729,525 of record NC_073305.1, on the reverse strand, counting down.
TTACCACAATGCATGTCTTTTTGGCACAAATAAAGGGAAACAGAGTTGGGTTTATTAAAATCAATCTAAAAAAACAATTTATTTTGATTAGAGTCTAATCTTTTCTTAAGTTTTTCCTTATTGCATTGTAAGTTCCTTATCCCTCAGATTTCTATTCATTAATACATTGTCAAATATAAGAGTCCTGTCTCATTTCCAATGGCTAGAACTACTAGCTTTCCACACTGTATTTTTACATTAACAATAGCTTCTGGGAAATTATAATATTTTCTTAACCGCTCAAGTTTCAGCCAGTTAGCATCATACCATTATTGACAAGTCTTCAAATTACAATCACTACTGAGTACATCCCTTTTTAAAAATGTCATTGTGTGTTGTTTTAAACAACAATCTTAAGAGCAAAGGTTTATAATTTTTCTAGGTGTTTTAACCCATTAGTAACTATATATTCTTTATAATAATCTTATGAAAGAGACCATAAGAAGGTAAAAATAGAAAAAAAATTGTACCAAGAGAAAGAGACTATGTCAAAGGTTATAAGTTGTCAATGTCATATTTTTATGTGAACAGCTGCCTTTCCATTTGTTTCTTTTGATGGCCACTTAGGTCCTAGTATGGTGGATCAGATCAATAATGCTCTTCAAATTGTGAGGGTTTGAAGTGAGTTTGCCAGCTTGGAGCAAATCTTCTCCTCTTCATTTTAGTCAAACCAATCAGCTATGGGCATCCCACTAGGTGACAAAATTGGCTGATGCTCCAATTGCCTTTCCAGGGAAGAAAATCATTCTTGGATTTTCAGAATCATAGCCTCATATAGTTTGGAGAAAACATCACCCACAAGTCTTTAACCTTGTCCTGGATGATTAACTCCTTTGAGTATCTGACACTAGTTAGGTATGATTACTTTCCCACTAAAATATACAAGAAGCTTCCTGGAATTAGAATCCATTCATTAAACTTACACTTGTCTATTTCAGGTTAGAAAATATAGATACACAAAAAAGATAAAGTTAAAAACCATATTTCTATAATTTTCCTCTTCAAATTATTCATTGTTGCCTCTTGAGATGACTGAGATAATCTCAGGTCTTTCTTGGGTATTTTATGAAATAGCAGTATTTTGGTTTAAAAATTACTCCAATCTCATTGATCCAAGCAGCCTTATCTGCTGATTTTATGTGCTAGTTCATTCTTCTTTTCCATAGCATAGATGTCACAACAAAAGCAGAACCAAAATGGCAGCTTTACCAACTGATCTTAACTGTTGGTGAAATTCCAGAGAACATTGCTTTGTCCTTTTACCCACAACAGATGAAGATAATTGGCCTTTAAAAACAGTTCTGAGAGAGAAAGAGAGAGAGACAGAGAGACAGAGAGAGACAGAGACAGAGAGAGACAGAGAAAAGAAAAGCACCTGCCATAAATGCTGGCTGGGGTCTGGGGGAGATGGGAGGAAAGTCAGGGACACTGGTGCCAGGAAATGTACACTGGTGGAGGAAAGGGTGTTGGAACACTAAATGACTGAAACCTAATCATTAACAGCTTTGTAAGGGTCTATCTCAGTGATTCAATAAAAAAAAATTAAAAACAAAACAACACAATTTTGACTATAGCAAATTCTGGAGTTAAATCCCTTAAATGCTATAATATTGATAATCCAATAATAAATAATGATATATGATAGATGCTTGCATTAGCAAACAAGCACACCCACTTTCCTGTCTGCTGCTGAAGATCCAAGCATACACGAGAAACACGCCCAGGCCACCTTTCTGATCCCTTTACTCAAGAGAAGCCAATCTACTCACTCTCATCAAATGTTTTTCTTTTCTTTTCTTTTCTTTTCTTTTCTTTTCTTTTCTTTTCTTTTCTTTTCTTTTCTTTTCTTTTCTTTTCTTTTCTTTTCTTTTCTTTTCTTTTCTTTTCTTTTCTGTTTTAAAGCAATACTTTTGTTCCTTCAAGCAATTCTCTTCTGAAGTTTACAGACTTTTTTTTATCTAGTCTCTAGTCTGAACTATATCACTCTTGTTCCCCAGTTCCTAACTTGATATCTTTATTACATATCTTAATTTATTTCTCTTTTGCTTCTTATTCTCTCCCCATCTTTTTTTTTTTCTATGAAGGGTGCACCTGGTACACCTTTTGCTAAGGCCTTACTCCTGCTCTGTGCTCAAGGATCATTCCTACTGGTGCTCAGGGGAGCATATGAGATGTTGGGGATTGGACTCAGGACAAATGTGTACAAGGCAAGTGCTTTACTTGCTATACTATCTTTCTGACCCCTGCCTCTTATTTTTTAAGGCTAGTAGAGTGATTTCCAACTGAGGAAAATAATTCTTTATATTTCTTTTCTTGAATATATGACAAAGCCATTGATATACTTACACTTTTACAAGATAGCGTATGTATACATTATTCCTTATAGATTCCGTCACATATTTAACAAATTTACTTGAATGAAAACCCAAATACAATGGTCTCTTCTCCAAGGAATCTAAATTATTTCTATTTTTAGGAGTGAACTGCTAACAGAAAGTCTAGTCCATCCACATGTTGAAATCCTTGAATTTGATTTCATTGGCCAAGTCTACACTTTTCATTCTATTTTCTTCCAGAGTCCAGAAAACCTTGGAAATTTGCCTTATAGAGGGATGGAATGAAAAACCAGACCAACCCCAGGAGACATGGTCATCTTCTATAAATGAACATGCCACTAACACAGAGAATCTTCCATTTCACTGCCTACTCCCCCTAAAACCTCCTGGTTATAATCAAGTACTTCAAAGTCTTCCAAACACCCTTTCAGAATTGACTGCCTCTAGTACAAAATAATGTCCAATCAGATGCAAATCATCACACAGCAGGGAAAGAGAGGCCTGGAAATTGGTCAACAGCATTTGAACTAATAAGAGTCTAGTCTCTTGATGAGGATTTTCACTTTCTCATTTGTCATTCTAACCACTGAATCCTCAAGTGGCCAATTTGCTCCCTATTGGTAATCATCTTGTTATTTTTATTCTCATTCCTTTTTCTCTGTGACTGTCAGACTCTTTGGAGTAATTCATCATCACATGGACCAAACCCTTCTGTGTAGAGAAGTGGGGGTGGGAGGAAAATTATTATCCTGGAAAAGATAACTAGAAGACTGTTTGATCATTTATATTTGGTTTTTAAACAATGATTTCCCCAATGAGGTAAGTAAAATAATGACACAACTGGGTAGGAGTAAAACAATGAAAAGCTTCAAGAGTAAGTGCATTATGCAATGGAAATGATCTCCGGCTGTGAAGTTTGTTACTCTGAAATGACTTGTTCTTAGATTGTCTTTACAACCCCCCAAAGGAGCATCAGTTTACATTCATTACTTAAGTTTGCAGGAAGCTTCCTCTATGACAATTATAAACCCAGAAAGGAGAGATTTCAACATGCATTATGCATTGGTGATATTTCTAAGCAATTTTACCCCGTCAGTGAGGATTGTTTTGTCTGAGACAGGAAAGGTAGACTGTTCTTCCATTTCTTCATGCCAGGTCCTCTCAATTACAGTGTTTCACACTAGCTTAACTTCTGTCCTCTCCTTCTCCCTCTAGTACTTAAGGTCTCTGTCTCCAAAGAAATCATTTCCCAATGTGTTTGAAGGGATTCCATTTTCCTTAGTTCACCTGGGCTGGGGAGAGGGTAAGTTATGGAAAGGTTGACCACGCCATCCCACTTACCTACTAAGGTCTGTCTTTTTTTCCAAAATACCAAGTTGCAAACAAAACTTTGGTGTCAGTACATTTTCTAATTAGTGAGTGTCTAATTTGATCTCCTCTCAGATTTCTCTCAGTCCTTCTGAAAAACTTAATATTAAACCCTTAAGGCTGTCTGTGCTCACTGTAGCCAAAAGTTTACATTTCCGAAGTCCACATTCAGCCTTAAGAAAGATGTTAGTGTGACACAAATTGGCATTTTCTTGGCACATCCTTTGCTCATAGCAAACTCTTTATTCCTTGGAAGGAAACTGAGAGCCCTTCTAGCTATTTCCTTAGAAACTCTTTGAATACGGGCAGCAACATGATCTGAATCTTGAAATGTTTATCTTTCTCCACTGTTTTTCATGTCTCGGACCCTTTCTTGTGTCTTTTATACTTCGTATAAACATCCACATATGTAACTTCACTTTTAGGTGTGTCTATCTACAAGGCGAATCGAAAGAGACTAAGAAAGCATACTTACACACCCTGTATCAAGTTTGCTTGCTTTTCATCTACTAATTCCTTCCACGCATGGCTGTTTTCACAATGGGTGATATCACCCAACAGCTGTTTTGGACTGGAAACTAAAATGCTTGTAGAATTTCAGTCTTTTGTATTACTATTAAATCTCTCTCTTTTCTGAAGTACCAAAACAAAAGAGGAGTGGTTGGCTTGCCTCAGTAAGAAATTATTCCTGTAGCTTTAAATACATTGTTTTACAATTTATTCTCCTAATATTTTGTTGCAATTGTTCCTACTTCTAAATTTGCTTTCAAGAATGATTAACTCTGATTATATGGACATGAGCCCATAGATTGGTTGCTTGGTAAAACAGGGAAATTATTTTGTAAGAATAAGTTTTCCATCTACAGTGTGTGAACAGGAAATGGGTGGTAAGAAAGTGACATTTACCTGCCCCATGTCCCCAGGCTGACCTGAATGAGAACTTTACAATCATCTGTGGTGGGTACCCGTTGATCCATTTGGATGTGGGAAACACAATGAGCAGAAATCTCAGTGTTTCCTGAATAATTAATCTGGTTATTTACTCATGTCACTTGGTTCTAGCCCATGAAAATAGCAGGTTCCTCCATCACCAACTTAAATCGCTTCATCGCTAAAATCTTTATTTTAGACCGAGATATCTTTTCCTTCTTGTTATTTAATCATCTTGAGATTCTATCCTCACCACAATAGAATGAGCCCAGGCTGTTTTCCTATTTTGTATATTCTGTCCATTTTACTTATTCCCCCAAAATTATGTTCTTGGGAGACTAAGAAAGTTTCCAGCAACTACTGCTCCTGAAATCCAGATCACCACCAATCCAGTGGATGTATGAAGACTTTGCATTCAGCTCAATGAATTTTCACAAAATCTGAGTCTATTTGTCTAACTACAAGAATAAGAAGCATTTAGGAACTTTCAGAGTCATTTGACAGAAATAAAAGTTTACTGAGCCTAATAATCACTTATTAGTACAGATACTTTGCCTATCTTTTATTTCATTTTCAGCCAGTCATTTTTACTGAATTTTTTTTTTTTGTCACACCTGGATGTGCTCAGGGATTACTTCTGGCTCTGTGCCCAGGGATCTCCCCTGGTATTGCTCAGGGACCATAGGCGGCGCCAGGAATTGAACTGGGTTAGCCACATGTGAAGCAAGTGACTTAACCCCTATCCTATATCTCCAGCCCATTTGTACTGAACTTGAAAAAAATGCATTAATAGTAAATAATTAGATAACTACATAAAACAAATTAAACCACACAAATGCTGCACTTCAAATCATTTGAGTAGAACTGATTTCATGACCTAAGGCTCTTGGCCAATTATGTTCCTGACTATCAGTTGCTAACTGTAGCACTCCTCTGAGAACTGTACCCTTCAGACAAGTCTCAGCTCTTCTGAAAAAACCTAGTATCTCCACAGGCAGCTCACTTACTCATGGCTGCTTCTTGTTCTGAAGCACCTTTCTTGAGATAAAATAGAATTAACCCAATGTGGCTGTTTGGGGCCTTAATGTGTCGCCTCCCTTGGGGGTCCTTGCTTTGCAAATGCCAGGTGTGGCTTGAATGTAACTGGGAAATTTCCCTAAGGCAGCAGGGACTACATTATAGAAACTATTATCCTGGTTCCAATATAGAAGTTGACACACAGGACCTGACTTTTCCTCCTCTCGTGCCAATATTGTCTACTAATGACAAACTTTCCTGTTGTGAATGGGTACAAGCTGTGATGCTGTCATACAAGGACTTCCAGTAGCAGTAAGGAAAATTATAAACCACTCCCCTCAAAGAGGAAGTGCCTATTCAAACAGTGTGTGCATGGTAGCTGTCTCCTTCCTACCAGGAACAGCCCCACCTCTGCAACTGCTGACGCTCCCGGCACAGGGTATGTGAATTGGCATGGCAGGAAAAGATTTGGCAGAAGCTGCATTTGACATATTTACTTTTATCCCACAGATGTGTCAGGAAAGAAGTAGAAGTAGTGACGTGCATTTTCCTGAAAGACAGTATTTCCCTTGTTCATTGATAATGTCTTTAATTTATAAAATTGAACACAGGTGATGTTTTTAAAACTTCTACAGATCCTCAGAGTAAATGACCAAACACTCATCCTCTAATTTTCCCTTTGCTTCAGAAATGAATTATTGGCTGGGGAGGGTTAATCCTCCTTATGCAGCTGGAAGGGCCCTTTCAGATCAGCTGGTATTTCTTGCTATTTTCTAAATGCATTTTTTAAAAGCCTGACGGTCATGTCACTTCCCATAGATGTGAGTCAAACAGATTACGGGCCAGTTGAATGGTTCAATGGCAAAAGTGCCTGTGTTGCAAACAGAGCATGGGATACCTGGGGCCACACTGCAGCTGAATGTTCTATTTCAGGATTGCACCAGATACGTGCAGCTTCAGATATGCAAGACCATGACCAAAAATAAAGCTTCTAGTGAACACGTATGTGAGCACTACAACAACTCTCACAAGCACTACAACCAGAATGTGTGGAAGCATTACTCATAACAGTGCAATCCCAGTGAGCGTCTGTGAAAAAAAATCAGCAAATAAATTGTGCAATCCCTCGAAAGTACCAGTAACCAAAATGTTTAAACACCACAACCAGGGTATATGTGAAACCCCAGTTATCACAACAACAACAAAGGGAAGGGAAAGGTAAAAAATAAAAAGAAAACACATAACAGATTTTAGGATTTTATGTTTTAATATTTGTAAGGGCTGGAGCAATAGCACAGCGGGTAGGGCATTTGCCTTGCACACGGCTGATCCAGGTTCAATTCCTCCATCCCTCTCGGAGAGCCTGGCAAGCTACCAAGAGTATCTCTGCCCACACGGCAGAGCCTGGCAAGCTACCCGTGGCACATTTGATATGCCAAAAAACAGTAACAAGTCTGACAATGGAGACTTTACTGGTGCCCGCTCCAGCAAATCGATGAACGGGACGACAGTGCTACGCGGGTAGCATAAAAATGCGTTTTTGTTCTATAATATATGTAACAAAACAATAATGCTATAAAATGGGTAGCATAGATGCAGGGATTTAAAAATTTTCCATTGTTCAAAAGCGGCATCAAAAGGGGCATCTGGGCCCAAATGAGATCCACAGCAGCCGCACACAACACGGTCCCTCTGCTCCTTAAAGACTATGATCCGGGAGGTCTACTAACCCATTTTGGCATGCAGAGACTTATATAAATGCATCTAGACTGTACACTGAGCTAAAGCAACAGAAATCCAAAACTGCCCGGCCGCTATTGTGGCCACACAAGCTCCTATAATCTTCATTCTCAGCAATGGAAAACAAACTATCAAATGATGCCTTTTCAGCAGGTTTGATTGTTGGGGGAAAATTCCAAATAATAATAGTCAGTTCTCTGTTGAAATATTGAATGTATCCAAAGTATAGAGAGAATAAAGTGAAGATCATTGGCTACTCAGGTGCAGGGGGGCCGGGGGTGGGAGGGGCGTATATTGGGGTTCTTGGTGGGGGAACAGGTGCACTGGTGAAGGGATGGAGGTTTGATCATTATATGACTGAGACTTAAACCTGAAAGCTTTGTAACTTTTGTCATGGTGATTCAATAAAATAAAATAAAATAAATTTTAAAAAAATAAAAAATAAATGAAAAATAAAGAGGGGTATCTGGCATCAAAAGTTTAGAGGTTCCCAAATCGATTATTTTTTTTCTGAAAAGATGCCTACTGCCCTCTTTACAGAAAAAAAACAAAACACCAAGAGGCCCTCCATGAAATCTCCTTTTTAAGTGAACAAACAAAAAGTGCCCTCCCAGGGGCCTGAGCGATAGCACAGCGGGTAGGGCGCTTGCCTTGCACGCAGCCGACCTGGGTTCGATCCCCGGCATCCCATATGGTCCCCCAAGCACTGCCAGGAGCAATTCCTGAGTGCAAAGCCAGGAGTAACCCCTGAGCATCGCTGGGTGTGACCCCAAAAGAAAAAAAAACAAGTGCCCTCCCAATTTGCACCTGAGGCTCTTGCCATGTCCCTGGATTGGTACAACACCCTCCAGGGGTAGTACCCCCACTTTGAGATCTGTAAGTGATGGTAACAACTACTGGTAACAACTGCTCCCCATCTCTGCAACTTACTCAGTGGTAATCTCATGTCTGAGTTTGGTGTGTATTTTTCCATTCTTTATCTCTATACAATCTGGGTGTGACTATGGGTATGTGTGTGTTTGTATCATTTTATGATATTATGCTTTGTGGATTAACCTAACAGTATTATTCTAATTTTTTTAACAGTCAGTATAAGAGATCTCATTTTATAAGTTATGTACCATTCAATTGTGTGGCAATCATATTTGAATAATGTCTAATTTTTTGATGCCACACATGACACTTCAGTGAATATTTTTATGAATATTCATAACTATTTCTAGGTGATAAGTACAAAAAATAGAACTATAGATTTACAACTCTATATTTTGGTGGGAGGGGGGCAGGTGGAGGGCTTTCAAGCACTGGTCAGAAGTCTTGAAGGCCTCTCTTGGCAACTTGCAGTCACTGAACTAGAGGGCCCAAGGATATAGAGTTATTTGAGCTTTGTGTTGCTGGGTGTTTCTGAGGCCATTCTAGTGGTGCTCAGAAACTTCCAGACTGCACCCAGTGATGTTCAAGGGACTATGTGGTATTGAGGATCTAACTGGGGCCGTACACATACAGGGCATGAATCTGATCCTTTGTACAGTCTCAGATCTGGTCCCATGGTATATATTTTTCATAATTTCAAAATACCTTATAAAATAACAATTCAAGTTCACTCTATCATCAACAATAATTCAATATTTCATATCTTCATAAGCAGAAGCACCTGTTTTTCCTCATCATTGCCATTATTGTTATTCCCAGAGATTTTTTTCTTTAGAAAAGTTTTAAATCTCTAAATTTATTTTTATTTTTAATTGAGTCACCATGAGATACACAGTTAAAAAACTTTTCATGATCAGGTTTCACTCATGCAATGATCCAACACCCATCCCTCAACCAGTGTCCACTTCCCACCACCAATGAACTTCAGTTTCCCTCCCCCCTTCCCCACCGCCATCCTGAAGCCTACCTCAATGGCTCTATGGCAGGTACTTTCCTTCTCTCCCTCTTTCTCTCTCTCTCCCTCTCTCTCTGCTTTTTTCTGGGCACTATGGTCTATAATACAGATACTGAGAAGTTTTCGTGTTTGTTATTTTACATACTATCAGCACGAAGTCTGTGTGTGTGTGTGTGTGTGTGTGTGTGTGTGTGTTTTGTTTTGTTTTGTTTTGTTTTGTTTGCTTTTTGGGTCACACCCGGCAATGCACAGGGATTACTCCTGGCTCTGCACTCAGGAATTACCCCTGGTGGTGCTCAGGGGTAATAACATAGGATGCTGGGAATCAAACCCAGGTTTGCTGCGTGCAAGGCAAACGGCCTACCTGCTGTGCTATCACTCCAGCCCCAGCACGCAGTTTTTATCCAGAGTGATCATTTCCAATTCAAACATAGACATTTTGGCTGAAATGATCTGCTACAATGTTGTTCATTTTGCATTGACATTTATATTACTGGCATTATGCATCTTTTTATGTTCGTATTGGGTATGTTCTATATGATCCAATTGTGCTGCACAGTGCAAATACAGAGGAGTATATTTATAAATACACAGGAGTGGGTGGGTGAGGCCTGTCAAATCCTGTCCGTGTATCTCCTTATAGCCATGGTGCTCTTTATTCTGATCGTCACAACTATAGTAATACAAGACAATCCTTGGTTGTATCCTTATGCAAACACTACAAAGAGGTGACTTAAACATTTCTCCAGCATTCCAAGACACAAAGGGAATCTTGACCTAGAGAGTGTGTTTGTACAAAGCAAAAATCTTTGGAGCCTTTCCAGCTCCTAATCCTAGCACTTTCTCTACATGCCAGCAACTAGAAGGAGGGGGAAAAACAAGTTGTTCTCTGTGACTCACCTATTTTGGCCCCAAATGGTGTCTGAGCTCTGTGAAATGCTGTATGAGTGGTGAAATTCCTATTATATCTGCAATGACCATCCAGCTTATATTCTTTCAGGTTGGATGCACTAACCAACCAGTTTCTGACCAACATTAAGGGCAGAATTTTCAAGGTGAATTGCTCAGCTTTCAAACCTGGTCTTTACTTGGTATAAGCCGAGGCAAAATTCTCAATCTCTGTTTCAATTTTTATCAAATAAAGCAGTTTGTGGAATTATCAAGAGAATCAATTAATCAGTAAATGTAACATGCATAGGATAAAAAATATAAACGTTTCTGAACTGGGTTGCTTTTGATTGGATCATATATGTTATAGTTGGAATTGGAGTTTAGAACACACTTAAATTCATCTTTGCTCACATATTGGGGCTAAAAACACTCTGGTATGATCTTGGTTCATGTACAGATGTACCATCATTTTGGATAGGAGAAGTCATCTTGTTCTCTGATGTTGAGTTTACACATAGTTTTTTGGAAGGATTTGATCCCAGAATACTCACACAAGAACCTTTTAACAAACAGATCTTTCAGTCCACTAAATTCTATATGAATTGTTATTCAAAGCATAAATTGATTCAAGTTTGCTCAGTCCTTGGCTTCCTGAGCCTTTGGCTGACATTTCTGTTTAAAACCTGACACCATGCCAGAAAATTTCTTCATTTTGAGTAAAATAGAAAAGGGGGCTTAATTCTAACAATAGAAGGGCACAGCAGGCCCAGAAGTTGGTCCAAATACTTATCGTCCCACAAGAATTTAGCTTTCTAGGCCATGACTCACTTCTACATATTTTGCCTGAATAGAAGCCTAGCAAGTGAGTTGATAGAATGGAGTGAACCCTAAAATCAATCACAGGGGTCTTCCTCCTCAGAGGCCCCAATGCCCCCACGTTCTTTGAGGTCTATGATTTCAATTTTGATGATAAAACTGATTTAACAACAAGTAAATATAGGTGTACCTTTTGGAAAACACCAGAAAGATGTGTTCTTTGTTACTCTTAATACAGAGGAGGTCTTCCATGTGGAATTCCTTCCATATGAAAACTCTTATGAGGTCAAGATGTGTCGTTGGTTAGAATCTTCTTTCAACTTGCAGAGAAAGACAACCTGAAGAGAAAGACATCTTAAAATATTGTTAACCCATCAATACTTGTTTATCTATTAATTCAGTTGTGTTGCACATGTTTGTGAGGCTTATCCATTGTGCTATGGACTAATGGAACGTGCATCATGAGCCAATATCCTTACCCTCTACAGCTTATTCAAGTGAGGAGACACACATTGGATGGTAATATCTGTGATGGGTATAAAGGAGTTGCCAGGAAAGGCCCCAGAGATTAGAGGTTTGGCCTTGACTGCATGAGTTGGACCAGTTATCATTCTCTCTCTCATTCTTTCATCCCTCTCATTCTATCTATCTATCTATCTATCTATCTATCTATCTATCTATCTATCTATCTCTATCTCATCCTCCACTTTCATGGAAAGCTATGGTTGATACTGCTCTAATGAGCATTTTATCTGTTATGAGACAATAGCTTATGGCTACAGAGTAATGACTGATGTCGCATTACAGTGTCCCTCTTGAGGTCTCTGCTGCAGGGTCATGTTGTAGGTGAGACCACCTTATGATGAAACATTGTACATTCACGTTGAAGAAACTCATTTCCAAGGATAGAGAGACACAGACAGACAGATAGACAGACAGACAGACAGAAAAGAGAGAGAGAAAGACACACAGAGAAGAGAGAGAAAGAGAGAGAGAACACAAACAGGAGACAGGTAGATTGTGAATGTACTGCTCTTATTTAAAATAAATCTGGTAAAGCTTGTACCAACCAAACACATGGTGGGAGCATGCATATTTGACCCAGGACAACTGGGTTTGAGCTACATATATCCCCATTGCTCACTTGTTATGACCTTGGAAAATCATTGATCTTTGGTTGCCTTGGTTTCTTCATTGATTAAAAAGGATTAAAATGGCCTAACCTATTCATTGAGTTGTTGTGTTATTCCTATAGGATTAAGTAAGTCAATACCACCGAATTTGTGATGGGGGAGGCTGTGGAGAGGGACTGGGACAATGCTTTGGAGAGAAGTGGGCACTCTGGTTGACCGTATAGTGTTGGAATGTTGTACCCATGAAGCCCTACTAATAACAGTATTATAAATCATGGTGCCAATTTTTTTTAATTTTAAAACATAATTAAAGATATGTCAATGTCTAAGCCAATTCTTTTAAAATATAAAATGCATAAGTAAATAGTAATATTAATATAGATATTTATAACTTATATTTTGTAACCTATAATTTGGAGGTTGACTTTGGGTCAATAGGTAGACACACACTATAAAACTATGGGCTGTCCAAGAGATGTGAAGTGGAGCAAGGAAAGCCTCTTTAACAAATGGTGCTGGCACAACTGGACAACCACATGCAAAAGAATGGGCTTAGACCTCGACCTGACACCATGCACAAAAGTCAGATCAAAATGGGTTAAAGACCTCAACATCAGACCACAAACCATAAGGTACATTGAAGACAAGGTCGGCAAAACCTTCCACGATATTGAAGATAAAGATGACACGGAACTAAGCAATCTAGTAGAAACAGAGATCAACAAATAGGACTACATTAAACTAAAAAGCTTCTGCACCGCAAAAGATACAGTGACCAGAATACAAAGACTATCTACAGAATGGGAAAGGATATTTACACAATAACCATCAGATAAGGGGTTGATATCAAGGGTATATAAAGCACTGGTTGAACTCTACAAGAAGAAAACATCCAACCCCATCAGAAAATGGGGTGAAGAAATGAACAGCAACTTTCCCAAGGAAGAGATACAAATGGCCAAAAGGCATATGAAAAAGTGCTCTACATCACTAATCATCAGGGAGATGCAGATCAAAACAACCATGAGATACCACCTTACACAACAGAGACTAGCACACATCCAAAAGAACAAAAGGAACCTCTGTTGGAGAGGATGTGGTGAGAAAGGGACCCTTCTACACTGCTGGTGGGAATGCCGACTAGTTCAGCCCAGCCCTTTTGGAAAACAATATGGATGATTCTCAAAAAATTAGATATTGAGCTCCCATTTGACTGAGCAATACCACTGCTGGGAATATATCCCAGAGGAGCAAAAAAGTATAGTCGAAATTACATCTGAACTTATATGTTCATCGCAGCACTGTTTACAATAGCCAGAATCTGGAAAAAACCCGAGTGCCCTAGAACAGATGACTGGTTGAAGAAACTTTGGTACATCTATACAATGGAATACTATGCAGCTGTTAGTAAAAAGGAAATCATGAATTTTGCATATAAGTGGATCAGCATGGAAAGTATCATGCTGAGTGAAATGAGTCAGAAAGAGAGAGACAGACAAAGAAAAATTGCACTCATCTGCGGAATATAGAATAACAGAGTAGGAGACTAACACCCAAGAATAGTAGAAATAAATACCAGGAGGTTGGTGGCCTCACATTCTGGGGAGAGGGCAACTCAGAGAAGGGATCACCAAGTATAATGCGGTCGGAGGCCATGCGGGGGAAGGGTGATGCGTGCTGAATGTGGACTAGAGACTGAACACAGTGGCCACTCAATACCTTTATTGCAAACCACAACAGGTAATTAGAGAGAGAGAACAGAAGGGAATACCCTGCCACAGTGGCAGGGTGGGGTGGGGGTAGATGGGATTGCGGAGGGTAGGAGGGATGCTGGGTTTACTGGTGAAGAATGGGCACTAGTGAAGGGATGGGTTCTCGAACTTTGTATGAAGGAAACATGAGCACAAAAATGTATAAATCTGTAACTGTACCCTCACAGTGATTCACTAATTAAAAATAAATATTTTTTTAAAAAAATTTAAAAAATACTATTTCAAGCTCCCAAATAATTTTGAGATAAGCAGGCTATAGTCACTCTTAAAAGATACCAAAAATATATAAAAAAAAAACTATGGGCTGTCCAGAAAGAGAAGATTCTAGTATCCTTGTACTATTTCTCCTCTTTCTCATTACCTACAGGCATATTTCTATAGTGCCCCTACCTTTTCAAAGCACTCATGTTCCAAGCATTTTACATCCATACTACAATGAAGATTTACTATCAAGTGACCAAAATCTCTCAAATGACCTTTTTCACTGGCAGAATTCTAAGTGGATGCCATGTGAAATGACTACGTTGCTATCTTCATTTGCTAGAGAGAGATGGAGGACTCGAGGAAGGGAGACCAGCGTTCTGCAAGAAGTCTAAAAAGATGTTACTCTAGTCCATCAAGTTCCTAATCTCCAAAGGAAGGAACAACTTGGGTGAGAAAGGATGAAGCAAGACTTGGGGAACATCACTCCTCAAGCTTCACTGACAAAGTATAGAACAAGATCAAGATTCTGTCAAATCTGACTAGAGCTCCTTAGAAAAACCCTTGCCTGTGACTTCTAGTGCTTGGGGTGCCATTGCTCTCAATGAAATAGAAGCTGTCCTATGTTTTCTGACATTTACAAATGCAAAACTCTTTAGAACACCTTGTCAGACTCTGTCTCTCTGCAACAACTACTAATAGATTTTGGGAAAGATCACACCCAGTAATGCCAAAGGGTTATTCCTGGCTCTGCACTCAGAGGTCACTCCTTGTTATGCATGGGAACCACACAGAGTGCCAGAAATCTAACTTGGATCAGCTGTGTGTAAGGCAAGCACCCTATCCACAATACTACTCTCTGGATCCCAAAGAAATAGATTTTCAAAACTATGGAAAAAATCATAAGGACTTGAGGCTAGAGAGACAGTATAGCAGCGTGGATGCTTCCTTGCATGTAGCCAAATTAAGTTCCATCCCTGGTATCCCATATGGTCCCATGGCCCATCAGGAGTAATTCCTGAGTTGCAGAGAAAGGAGTAACCCCTGAATATCCTTAAGGGTTGCCCCCAAGCCAAACCCAATCAAAAATCATAAGGACCCATGAAAAAGATGCTACATAAGAGAACCCCCAAATTCACCATTCTCCCTCAAGCAGCATGGAGAGAGCAGCCAGGTTCAGAGCCGCTCTGCCCCGGAGGAGAGCAGTGCAGGGGGCCATCCTGCACTGGAAGGCCCAGGCTTGCTGCTCCCAGCCTGTGTTCAAGCTTAACCAGCACTGTGGCTATCAGAAGAACAGTGACGTAGGAGTTGGAGAAGTGGAGCTAAAATCTCGGTCCCATTATTTACTGACAAAATAATCTTGGACCATATTTATTTTTTCTTGTAGTTTTGATCACCTCATCTGAAAAATGGAAATAATTTTCCTAGAAGGTGATTGTGAGAATAATAGAAATTATGGATAATGTGTTTAGCACAACAGTATCCACACTTAGCCGGTACCTGATCAGTACTGGCTTTATTCACTTGCTCATCCATTCATTCATGTTCAAAAAGAAGAATGAATATCTTATGCTTTAGATCTTTTTTAAAATCCTGCTTCTTCCCTCATATAAGGAATCATGATTGAGGTCAATCCTGATTATCCTATCTAAAATTTCAAATCTGTATCACAGATAGTCCTTCCCCCACATCTTCAACCAACTCCATCATTTTTGCACCAGACCACTAATACTTACTAACAGACGACATAGTTTAATTAGTGTTTAATCACTTGATATAACTTCACAGATCCCAAGTCCCACAAGTCCGGGAATCATTGTATGTGATATATTCTTTGCAATAAGAAGACAACATGACATATTGCAAGTGATCAATAAGTGCTTCGTGAATTAATGAAGGTCTTAGAACCATCAGCCCTAAATTCAAAGTTAATCTTGCCTTTTGCCCTTTTGTAAGTTGCATTCAGGTACTTTTCTCCTCTATCAGGTTGTAGCAATGATTTCAACCCTTTAGAGTCATGAGAATAAAATGAGATTTCATCTGTAAAATGTAACATTTGGGCATAGTAAATTATACAATAACATGAAAGGTACAAAACAAATTTTCTTTGGCTTGGGGACCATGCCTGACAGTGCTCTGGGCTTACTCCTAACTCTGTGCTCAGGATTCAATGCTGACAGTACTCAAGGGACCAGATATGATGTCTGGGATAGAGTCTGGATTGCTGTTCAAAAGGCATGGACCCTATATTATAGCTAGCTCTACCCCAGGAAATGAAATTTGAGAATTCTTGATTGTTTTGCTAGTGGAGTGATAGCACAGCGGGTAGGGCATTTGCCTTGCATGCAGCTGACTCCCATTTGATTCCTCCAACCCTCTTGGAGAGCCTGGTAAGCTACTGAGATATCCCGCCCACACAGCAGAGCCTGGCAAGCTACCCATGGCGTATTCTATATGCCAAAAACAGTAGCAAGTCTCACAATGGAGACATTACCGGTGCCCTCTCAAGCAAATCGATGAACAACGGGATGACAGTGCTACAGTGTTTGACTACATCATGTGGGTCGTTTCACTGGTAATGGGATCAAGGCAGTGTTAGCTCTCACAAATTTGTGGCAGAAAGCAGTATAATTTCTTTGGGATTTTTTTTGTAGCCAAAATTACAGTCATTCCTTCAAGGAGCTTATGATTAAAAACTCTCTCAAGACTAAGGGCTATATTCCAAAAGCTATCGCCATTTGTATATCCATGGAGCCTGGGGATGCTTGAGAACCCGTTGAAGATCAGGGTCTCCTAGTGGGCCAAGACTAACTGCCACATTTTCCTCTCAAGTATGAAAGTAGATTTACAGAATGGATTATAAGCAATGCTTGTAGTCCTAGGACTAAGTTGAAGCTTATTTTTGCTGTGTGTCTTTAAGCAAAACACTTGGATTCTCTGCATAGAATTATTTTTAACGGTTGACATTTGTTGCACATTAAATGTGTGCCTGGTGCTTCATAGATATTAATAATTTAGTCAGTCATCTATTTGGCCACCTGTTGGATTAACCACAGTGTATTAAGTTGAAGCTTTACTCTAAGCACTGTGAATGCTGCCTTGGCCTGGGCAGTTCAAGTTATTGTCTCACTGAACTTAAATCTGGTAGGGGAGACAGTCATTAATCCACTAAACAAATGTTTGTTATTATTTATTCATTCACTCATTCAAAAATATGTATTCAACTTTATATGTATTAATCCTACTTGATGAATGAGTTGAGGTCAATGTTAAAAACAAGAAGTACAGGCAAACATATCCTGGGGGAAATGGGTAACTAACCTCTACTGAAAGCACAGTCACAATTTCCAAGGCAAAAATTACTTGGCACTATGAGTTGGAAGAATGAAAGGGCAATTCTATTTTCCCAGTGAAGAAACCAAGACTTGGGGAGATCACAAATGTCCAAGGGCCCACAACAAGCAGTATTTGATGAATCCCACGTTTGACTTATTTCCTAATTCTAATGTATGTTCTTTACTGGTGGAGGGATTGTGTTGAATTACTTGAATGCCTAAAATTCAACCAACAGTTACTTTGTATATCATAGTTCCTTTAATAAAAAAATTAAAATAAATTATATGGAACTATAAAAAAGAAATAGAGCATGTGTTCTTTCTATCAGACTAGTGTATATTTTAGATTGGGATATGTATCAAGATTGCCACTGGGGTTTTTAAAAAAAAAATTTGTGCTAGGGTGTCACCAAAATATTCTGATGTATTTGGTCCCAGGAGTAAGTTCAGAACACTACTGGCTGTTGCCCTCTTCCCTCCCCCAACAAAACAAGATAAAATGCAGAGAGCACCTTAAGTGAGTTGATAAATCACATCCCTCACTAGTGTTTCCTCCAGGCATCTGTAAGGAAAACAAGATGCAGGGCCCTGTCACCAGCTCCCCATGTTGTCCAGAGATTCTGATCTGCTCTGGTAGTCTCTGACCCCCAATCTCTGGCCACATCAGGACTTCCTAGACCCTCCTTGAACATTAGTGTCATCTGGAAAACTTGAAGAATCATGCCTGGGCCCCATCTTCAAACACCAGAACCTTTGGGGAAAGAACCCAGGCGCAGCAGTTTACTAGAAAATTCCACGTGATTTAGTACTAGATCATCTCAAAGGTCCCTTCTGACTCACAAAGCCTCTGCCTCTATGAAATCCTCATCCCCTCCTTCCTGACAGCAGAGAGAGACGTTATGGAAGGCGAGTCCAAGGGGGAGAAGTTGCATTGCCAAGACCTGTTGCTCCACTGCAGCAGCGTCTTTGTGAAAATAGTAACTTTTTTTTTTCTGACTGATTTATGTGACAGTTGGAAAGCAGCCCCCAGAACAGCCTGTTCCTCCCCTCAGTACTATTAACATAAATATGTGTGCTGGCCCTGCCGCTCTTGCTTCTCTCTGTGGACAGGAGGCTTAAGGGGCCCGTGAAAGCCGGAGGTCGAAGGAAAACCAGAGGAGAGGAAGTGTCATTAGAGGCACAAAAATGAAAAGGGGAAAAGGACAGGGTGTTGCTAGGAGACAATGTCAAGCTGGGCCATGGGATTAGCAGCCAGTATCAAAGCAAGTCTTTAGTGGCATGTTCTTCCAGTAAGGCCTTTTCCAAGCACTAGCAGAGGGGGAGATTATCAAAGCAATTCCGTTCCAAATAGGGTTTAGGAGTCCCTTTTCCCTCTTAGAAATAACAACACATTAGGTGAAAATCAATGTTTAAAGCATGATACTATCTGGCTTGGGGTAGGGTGAGAGTGAGTGCTTCAGTGGGGGGCAGTGTGAGTCTTTAACCCGCGCATGTGCATTGAGACTGAGAGGCCGATAGCTTACAGCACTGGCTGATGTTATTGGCAACTTTGTTTGGAAGCAGTGTGTACTTCCAAGGCAAGTTGAAGAAACCCTGGTGTAAAAAAATAATTATTGGAATGTCTAACTTACTATACTAAGAGTTTCACAATTATTTTTTTTTCCATTTAACTACTCATTGGCACGAGTTAGTTGGGTTTTTTTTTTTCTCCCTTCTTTGCAAAAGGAGAAATTTGGGTATTGAAAGGTTAAGTATCTTGCCAAGATGATATAACAGTGGCGACTGAAAGTTTGGTTTCTAGAGCTCAAATGATCCGGATTCAAATTCTGTTCTGCTATTTGCTGGATTGGCAGTTTTGGACAAGTTAGTTAACTTCTCTAAGTGTCAGTTTCCTTATGTGCTATGTCTTTATATATACTTATTACAATCTCCTTGTGTAGAAATTGAGGAGAAAAAATACCTTTTAGAACTGCTAAAATTAGAGATGTTATTAATAAGGCACACAGCAGATGCTCCATATAAAGCTATAGATATCATTGTCATCTACATGTAATGTTCTAAAAGGGAGTTTGTAAATGGTATGGAAAATAAAATGATTTTTTGTTAAATCAAACAAGACAGGCTATAGAGGGGCTGGAGTGATAGCACAGCGGGTAGGGCATTTGCCTTGCATGCGGCTGACCCAGGTTCATTTCCCAGTATCCCATATGGTCCCCTGAGCACTGCTAGGAGTAATTCCTGAGTGAAGAGCCAGGAGTAACCCCTGTGCATCGCCAGGTGTGACCCAAAAAGTGAAAACATAACAACAACAAGAAATAAGTCAAGCTATAGAATCAGAAAGTTGATAGAGTAGGTAAATGATAAACCTCCTCAAATGAAATAGAAAATTCCCCCTGCTACTTTTCAGACTGAAATTGCTTTTTGTCAATCTAGCAATGGAGCACCCACCTGTAGAATGTACAAAAGGAGTGACAGCAAGCTTTGAAGAGAGCAGGGATGTAAGGCAACTAGAGAATTCCAAATGGCTCCATCCAAGTCCTTGAGGACTGTGTTGGATCTGACTCCTAAATTCTGGGCTAAGGGTTGTGTGTCCATGGGTCTGTGATAAATGAATAAACCACACGGACCTTCTAGTTAATACTGATTATGTCAAGTTTTAAAAACCTAAAGATGCCCCCATGTTGATTCACTCACCTCTCCTGCTCCACCGATTCTACCTAAGTCTCCCAGGAGATGCATGCCCGGGAGTAAGCAGCTCAACACTAGGGAATCACCAGTCCCTGCAGTTGAAAACCTCAGAACACCCATGAGAGGCAGGCGAGCCCAATATCTGCCAGACAAAGACTCTGGCAGCAGTATCCACTCTTCACCTGCACAGCTAAGCCATGGGCTCAACTTCGCCACCGCACCAATATTCTCTGCAGAAACACCCTCCAAATGCTTTCGGATACCCAGTGCTTGGGTAAACTGAGAATTCTGGTGTGGTTTTTTTGGAGTTGGAGTATATAGCCATACATCCAGAAACCCCAGCAGCTCCAACCACCTCCCATATCTGCCACCTTGTCGACTCTTTGGCCCAGACCATAGATCCAGAACTATCTGGACCACGACACTTCTTAAATCAACCAAAAGCTTAATAAATCCTTATTCAAGGACTTACGAACTCTGTGATCAGATAAACAATCTTATCGCCGGGTATGACCCAATAAGACAAAAAATAAATAAACAAATAAATAAATAAATAAATAAATAAATAAAATAGATAACAAACAAACAAAACAAAATTAAAAACCATGACTATGAAGGCTTGGAAAATCAGAGGAAACTGTCATTATTTTTGGAATTCGGAGAGCTTGTGGCTATTTCATGGGTATTCGCAAACATCTTAGCATTTGAAGAACAAAATTTACCCTTTCCTTGTGGTCAGTGGTGTGGACTGGGCAGGTGTTTTGTGTTGTAGTGAAAACATATGGTTGGGCACTAGGCAGGCTTGGGTTCAAATCCCAATACTGGGAGAGGGAGGAAACGCGATACTGGAAAACTGAATGACAAGAGGCCATTCTATTTCGAATTGTTGATGTCTGTGTCATTACTTGAAGTATACAAGTGCCAGGTAAGAGCAACAGGAGCTTGAATTTCATTTTGGTTACTGCTTGAAAGACAGCACAAAATAAAACTTTTCAGTACTTCTGTGTAATGACATATTTTTTCTGAAATGGCATACAGACAAATAACACACTAATATGTAGATTTAATTAATCTTCATTTCTCTATCAAGTGAACCTATAATTTACAAAATATATTTCATGTAATTTCTTAATTTTAATTTTGTTTTCTTAAATTATTTAATCACTGTATGACTGTCATCCTGTTGTCCATTGATTTGCTTGAGCAGGCGCCAGTAACATCTCCATTCATCCTGTCACGTGCTAGTGTAGCCTGATGGCATATTGGGGGCTCTTTCAGGGTCAGGGGAATGAGAAACATCATTCTTACTATTTTTGGCATATCAAATATGCCACGGGTAGCTTGCCAGGCTCTGCTGTGTGGGCGGGATACTCTTGGTAGCTTGCCGGGCTCTCAGAGAGGGATGGAGGCTTTTGGGGCAGCCTCTAATCACCTTTACAGGTGTTCCCAGTCAGGCATATATACATATATATATATGCATATATACATATATATTTATATATCCCTCTATGATTTGTTGCCTACTGTCTGAACTCCATCAAATATGGTGTGGTAATTATGGAAAATGAGTAGGGAGTGTCTTATTATGTGTCTTTGCAGCTGTGCGGTCCAGGAATATGTTCACTCATATGTGAGGCTTGGCCCAAGAGTGTGGAATGCGGCCTAAAGCATGGCGGCAATTGGGTTGTGGAGGTCGGCTGCTGGGGCTGGGTTCCTTGGGGAGGGGAGGGCTCTCACCTGCCCCGCCTCTGGGGTGGCATGAGTGAAAATAGCTTGGTGTGGAGCCCAGTGGCATGGTTATGGGGGCCTAATTTCATGCTCCCTTCCAGGAGAAGCAGCCGTGAGCTCAAAATTATTTAATAAATATAGATATAATTGATATTTGTTAAATATTAATTTTCACTGTTTACAGTGAAAACTAGGTCACTGCTTTCAGCTTGTAGTCAGCATTCTTATGATATTTCATATTTGCAAGTAAAACTCTTTGTTACAACATCATTCCAGTAGGATATCTGCTGGAAAAAGTAAATCCTGCTGGTGTCTCTTTCTAGCTGTGTAATCACTTAGTAACCTTAAATTACCTGAACCTCAGTTTCTTCATATCTAATTTAGGGATCATGATAATACCCATTATAATGGGTTGCTGAAAACATTAAGAACCCATATCAAGTACTCATAAAGGCTTGGCTCACAGTAAACATTTAATTAACAGTAGCAATCATTACCATTATTTTGTCTCAGATACTTGCTATCTGTACAATGGTGGACAGGTACTTTGCCTCCCTAAGCCTCATTTTCCATATCCATAAACTAGGAATAATTACAACTATTTGTGGTGTTATAATGAACACTAAGTGAAGGACTACTCTGTGAATACCTAACACCGAGGTTGGCATCATAAGATATTAATAAATGTTGGCAATATTATATGCAGGCATGATGGTCTTTTTATATTTGGAACTCTTAGGTCATTCATTCCTTTAAAACACTTTAGAAAGCTTCAATACTAAAACTTGTAAACACTTTATGCATTTTGCACATCTGAAAATGCAGTGTCTAAGAAATATGTTACCTCTTTCATTTTGAAAGACTACATCCCTGTAGCAAGTACTCTAAATCAAGTCAAAGAATGATTTGGGGGGAAACAAAGCTTCTACCAGAATCTTCTGCCAAGTATGATATTTCCAGAATGGAGAAATAAGCTAAGAGGATCATCACAGTCCTCATAGGGGTTCTAGACTGATAACATACTCCCTTGCTTGGGGTAGGAAGGCTTGAAGTTGAAAGTATATTTGACAGAGGTCCAAAGAAGGGAAAGATAGCAGCAAATTCAAAGAACTAAAAATATAGAACTTAAAAATATAGAATTGAAATATAGAAACATAGGAGAAAATAAGATGAGTGATGAGATTGTCTAGCCCTGCATTAGTCCAAAGGCACTGTAGCACTCTAGCACTGTCATCCCGTTGTTTAATGATTTGCTCGAGCGGGCACCAGTAACATTTCCATTGTGAGACTTGCTACTGTTTTTGGCATATTGAATGTGCCACGGGTAGTTTGCCAGGCTCTGCCGTGCGGGTGAGATAGTCTCAGTAGCTTGCAGGGCTCTCCAAGAGGGATGGCAGAATTGAACCCAGGTCGGCCACGTGCAAGGCAAATCCACTGTGCTATCACTCCAACCCAGGAGAAAATAAAATAAAATATAAAACAAAAGTGGAAATGTGAAGAGAAATAAGATTGGAAGGGTAATATGGATTTGACATGCAAGTTCTCCAGAGTCATGTAAGGGACATGTTAAGGATCCTGGAGACCCAGTGAAAAGTTCTGAGAGAAAAGAACATGGAGAGATAACATTTGAGAATATTACTCTCGCTGTTCAGTTCAGGGTAAGGTTGATGTGTGAGTGGAATGAGAGAGGGATACTTAAGTTTTCTCATAGTTCATGTCATAAGTGCTTCGTTGCCTTAGGGATATGTAAGAGATAAGAAAACAGGAGAACACAATGTCACATATGGCTCTCATTTACCAGGTCTAGAAATGTATTTAGTAGGGAACTGAACAGAGATGTTGCACTTGTTTTCTGGAGCAGCAGGCTTCTCAGACAGACACCAACTGTCACCCTTTCTCAGAATTCACACGCCTGTGCCTGTCAATTTCTTTTTCCTTGAGTGTGGAATAGAGCTGGTGATCTCCTTCAAATAGAGAATTGTACAACTAAGGTGATATCACAATCAGATTACACTACAAAAGACTGTGACTTCCAACTTGCTCCCACTTGCTTGTTTGGATGAAACTCCCCATGGAGAAGGAATCTAGCATTGTCTTTAGGAATCAGTCAATGATGACAGACACCCTTCATTCAACCTCCTACAGTTCACTCTATTCTGCCAGCACCACTGAGTGAACTGGGAGCAGATCCCAATCAGGTTACAATTGTGATTCAGATTGACATCCTGATAATAATGAGGAGAGACCCCTGAAGAGAAGTCCCAGCTACACTGTGCCTGCTTCCTGACCCTCACAAACCAGGTAATGAGTTATTTTTTTTTCTGTCACTTAGATTAATTTGCTATACTGCAACATAGAATCAAAACTGCTGTATGATGCCACAGAAGGCAACATTGCACATAGTACTGAAAAAGGGGAGTGATGAACAACTTTAGATGTGGCAGGAAAATCACAGATAATGAAGGAAGATAAGGAAAAAGAGCATTGGATCTGACAAGGAAAATATATGAATAAGCCAGGAATTGGTGGAATAAGATGGGTAAGATGGGCAGGGTAGTGAGGTCTGAGGTTTCGAGGTGTGTGTGTATGTGTGTGTGTGTGTGTGTGTGTGTGTGTTGGGGTGGAGGGTGGTTTTTGGGGAATATGCAGATTTGATTTAATGCTATTAAACTGAAACTCCAATTACTGCATCAGGTGGGATGTGTGATCTTTAGAGGATGAATAAAGTGATCCTTTTCACTTTTATTTTTTGCTTGTTTTGCCTCAATTCTGCAACCCTGTAATTCTATAAAGTCTCCTAAAAGCATCTATTACTGAATTCCACATCTGGTTCTTCAGAGCCAATCCAAATTCTTCCATCCCTTTAACTGGATTTGGTTCCCACTGATGCACTCCCGATGCCCTTAAAGTATGTATTTTCTAAGCGTTACCTGTTGTCTTTGGAACAGAATTAGGAACAAACTGGAAAAATCTGGGCATGGCAATCTAGGTGTGTTGTCAGACACTGGGTACAAATCTTCTCTTGTATGGGTTTCCTTCCCTTTCTCCCATCTTCCCTCAAAAGATTAGCAGTTTGCGGATATGGTGCTGCCCAGCAGATCAACCTGTACTTCAGGGCGAGTGTATCAGCAGCCTGATACCCCCAAATTGCCACTGTGCCTCTGGCCAGATCCATACAACTTGAGACCAACTTTCCCGAGAAATTAAATGGCCGAAAGTTAGATATGTTGGAGTCACACCCACAAACCACTTCCAGTTCAGCTACACAAGGTCATTTATTGGCTTTGCTTCAGAGGCCCATAAATAAATCTCAAAAGAGATCAAAATGAGACTCACAAATGACTCTTGGAAGAGAGCAGCATGCCACAAAGATGTCTCCACACCCCATACCAGGCTGATTTCGCTGCGCACCTAGGGAGGTAGGAGAAGCAGATGTGTCCTTCCGCCTGCTCCAAATGAACCCTGGCAGCTGCAAACCTCCGGAACTCAATTGCCAACAGGCTCATGGCTGACCTTTGTAGGGTTGTCCTGAGTCCCCCGTGCATGAGAATAAATCCACTGAAAATCCCAGGTATGTGGGACTCATGAATAAAACCTCCAGGCTTAATGAAGTCAGGGATGGGCGACCTCCCGCCATCTCCCTGCCCTTCCAGTTCCCTGGCAGTTATGCCCAAGAATTGCATCTGGGCACCATTTAAGTACATTAATGGCCATGATTCAGAGACTCACAAATGAATCTCGGAAGAGAGCAGCACACTGCAGAGATACTTGTGAATGCCAAATATTTAAAAAAAAATTTAAATTCCAGGAGCATGAGGCTGCTTTTGTGGACATGAGAATCTCATATTATTCATAACAAACAATACAAAATAAATTATTTAGCATCTTCCTATGGGGCAGGCTTGGGTGGAGGTAGGAAAATTCGAAATAATGGAGATGCGAAGGTAGAATGGTGGTGGGATTGGTGTTGAAATATTGAAAGTAAACAATTACCATGAACAACTTTATGAAAATAAAATTTTAAAATTAAAAAAAAGGCGATGTGTAGTTTATGCCTGCTTCAGTCAGCTTAATCAGTGGCTGAATAAATAGCAGTAGTCCTACATTAAAAAAAATTAACGGTTTGCCACCATAGTCCCTTATTTCTCCACTCTCTGCCTTAAACTTTTCTCATCAGCTCACATGAAGGGAAATGCAAAAGGTTTGAAGTCACTGACTTAATACTTGTGCCACTTTGAGCAACTGACTTTCCTTCCTGAAACTCAATTTTTCTCTTCTGCAAAACATATTGTTTCCTCGGGTTGTTTTGACTATGAAAGGAGCTGATATACCTAAGGTATATAGCAAGGGCTTGGCCTTTTCTGAATCTCTTGTGGATATGATGGAGCAGTTACTCTTCTCAAACTTGTGCAGGGCAAACCTGAAAACACTCCAGTGGTTGCCAGGCCAGCTGCTTGAGACATGTCAAAAATAGCCTAGGGATGCAATTTGCTTTCAAAGAGAAACAGCAGAGGGTATAAAAGACAAAACAGCCAGCAGCGGGCCCAACCCTGAACCAGGACAATTTGGCACTTGGCAGCACCAGCAGCAAGAGGGACACCGCCCAGAGAGTGTGTCTCTGCAGGGCCTCACAAGCTCAGGACTGTCCTGATACCCCACGCTTATTGAGAAGATGGGGTTGCCCTATGGCACTTGTACCAGCCTATTTCCAAACTGAGTGGCCTGAAATTACCTTGCCTATTTTTTTTAAAATACATAGAGACCTGCACCTCCTTCTGCTATAGCTTTTCTCTCTCTCTTTAATTCTGTTTCAAGAGGGGTGGAACAGATACAAGGACACCCTGAAAAAGGTATGCAGGACACTGTTTGCCAGTATTTTGTCAACTGAAACTCAGAGAATGACTGTATTGGAAATGATAATACAGGAATGTTGGCAGTGATTCTTATTGCTGTGTTTTCTTCGGGAGAAGATAATGTGTGGATCCCTGAAATATAGATCTGGAGTTTTAACTTGGATCAGGGTATGTTGGGTTGTTTTTGCATTGTAGAGCAGTCCAAGAAGGTAACCAATCACCTTCTCGAGAATTCCGAACCACTCCTAGCCTCCTGAAAGGGTTCCCTCTCTCCAGCCCCTGTGTGGTTATTTGTTATTTCAATAACTCTTATATTGTCTTCCAGCACTGTCTGAAATTGGCCAACTAACTTACATTTCTACATGAGAGTGGTCCATGTACCCTTCCAGAATACAGCTCAGTATGGAAAGGATTTAATGAACTCAATCATCTCTAAATCTTTATTCATCCTCTGATGTCTGTCAACAACTCTGTCTTACATATAAGAAAACAGAGACTCATATAAGTCACATAGGTATCCAAAAATCATATAATTAGCTCCTATGAGAACAAAAATTAAAATTAAAAAATTAAAACTAAAATTAAAATTACTATACTGCCCAAAACAGAAGGTACAGATCTCAAGTGGCTACTGAGCACATAAATTGTCTAGTCCAAACTTATCTGTAACAGAAATGTAAAGTACAGACTGATTTTGAAGGCAGTAAAAAGAAAACTTATTTATAAATAATTCTATATTGTATGATAATTTACTTTTATATAGGATGAAATAAAATATTGTTTTATTTCTTTTCATCTTTTTGTCTGTTTGTTAATTTGTTTGTTTGTTTGTTTGTTTGGGGCCCATACCTGGCAGTAATCAGGGGTTATTCCTGGGTCTGTGCTCGGGAATTACTCCTGGCAGTGCTCAGGGGACCCTATGTGATGTGGGGATCAAACCTGGATTGGCTGCATGCAAGGCAAATGCTCTACCTCTATCCACAGTACTATTGTTTTGGTCCCTTCACATTTAAAAAAAGCCTCCAGAAGATGTAAAATTATATGTGAGTCAAGCTGTATTATTGTTAGCTGGCATTGACTTATATTTTTTACCAACTTCATGTGGCAAGACCTGAAGTGCTAGTACACCAGACATAGTAACACTGTTAGTACTAATAATAATTGTTATCCAGTTTAGACTCCCCTCATCTGCTTTCTGAATTTCATTTATATTTTAAAGTTGTTATTTAATTTGCCCACATTACATAGTTATGTGTATTGACTACTCAGTATAGACCACTGCACGTGGTGATTCTCAATGCCACGAAAACCAGTACTAATCAGAAACTGACAGAAATCCAATCTGAGGCAACAAAGGAGTAAAAAGAGAATCACTAATCACGAGTTAGTTCACGCATGTAAAGGAAGGGCAGAGTGAATAATGCCAGAAATAAGACTCGAAATCTCTACTCTCCTTCGGTCAGTTCTCACTTTGAGTGTTGGCTCCATGTCCTTAATCACCTTTTGCCTGTAATAAGAGGAGTTCTGGGCTTTCAGGCTCTCCCATGCCATGTATGCAGTCAAAGGGTAACTCTGCATCAGGACCATACTAATTAAGCTGACCACATTGTGGATCTCTCAGTGCAATCACAGATGGGAAAGGATGATTGGCCCAGCTGGATCATGTGCTAGTCATGTTAACAGATAGATGTGCTACATTGTTCTGCAACCCCCATTACACCCAAAAGTCAGAGAAGAGATGATTGAAATATTAGAAGGAAATTCCCCCCGCCCCTTTCCCCCTTTTTTTTTGCTAAGGATTGTGGATTGCTCATGGCCTAGCAGGGCAGAACTGTGCAACCAAGATCACCAGGCCACATGCAGCAGTGCTAGGGAGGAGGTATACAGTGCAGGGTTTGAACTTGGAACCTCAGGCAGGTAAGTCCTTTGAGTTATCTCCCTGGTCCCAGGGATTCTTTTTATTGATGAGTCAACAGAAAGATAAATTCACACTTTTTTTTCTGAATGCCTATTTTATTTTCCTGTGGGAATGAATTTGAAAAATTATAAAAATACCAATAAAAGGGTTGGGGAGATAACTCTAAAGGAGAGCATGTTTGCTTTGCATTTCCTAGACCCCATGTTGGATCACTGGCACTGAATTTTCCCTCTCCACCCAACAGCACTGATATAACCCTTGTTGGTGACCCCCAACATAGCCAGACTGATTTACTACAATGAGTCACAAAATTGCTAGACTGAGTATCTCCAAGAGTGTCCCCAGGATCCTAAGCATTGTTTCAGAGACTTTGCAAAATATCAATAAAAATAAAGATGAAATTTGTTCTAAAGCTGCAAGAATTAGAAAAATTCAACAGAAAAATCTTTTGAAGACTAGAAGTTTTTCTGAGGGTGCTAGAAAGGAAATAGATACACAGACTCCAATGTAAATGTCCATTTAAAAATTAACACCTTTGTCCATTATAATTATGACTTTTGTTTTGTGTTTGGGGGAATATTTGGAAGTATTAAGGGCTTACTTTTGTGCTCATGTATCACCCCTGCAAGTGCTTGGAATAACAAATGCAGCATCAGGCTCAAACCTGGTTGGTCTAAGGCAAAGTGCCTTACCTGCTGTACAATCTCTCCTGTTTAGTACTTGACTTCTTATCACCACTGAATTATTTCTGCTCATTTGTTGCATACAAGGAGTAAAGAATATAAAATTTAAGTAGTACTGGTCTAATATGTGAATACTCCCATTTAGGTTATATTTTTGTTGAACAACAGACCCCTGAAATAAATTCCTTTGAGAAATGGGAAAGTCTCCTACTTACAGTCAAAATTGTTCCTACACAAGAAAATATATTTCTTCACCATGTGATGCTTAGCTACCCACTCTGTTTCACTCTATGAAGGTATCATCTTGCTATTGCCCCACAACCTGCAATATTCAAGAACATTCCCTTCCTTTATCACTTAGTCATGGTAGTCACATTTAAACATATATCATTAAAATTGAGAAAATTGGACTGTAAATGTAATTAGAGTTAAACATGCAGGCATTGAAGAGATCTTGGAGTCAGTTACAAGACAATCCACGCATGTCCAAAGAACACCCAGTGGGTGTTCTGAAATATATATATATATATAAACCTTTATATTAGCTTTACAGAGGCATATTTTTCAAAGTATGTGCCCATATTCATTAAGCACTATTTCCTTTATTTTTGAAAAGACAGCGTGTGTGAGTTAACTCTCTTATTTTCTTTCTGACTATTCAGTTTCACAAAGACAAAGAAGTGAAATTCTAACTTTTCAGCTCAGATGAAGGTTCTTCTCTAAACTGTAGGGGCAGAAAGAGTGCTCTTTGCTATGCATGCCTGAAGCATTATGAAAATAAGAATCAGGTTTCTTGGCCGGGAAGCCTTCGTTTGGGGGAAAAGGACACAGGGAAAGGGACTGTCTTTGGAGGTAACTGGGGCCTGGAATACATTGAATGTAATCATGCTCTTAGCAAAACTCTGAGCTTAAGTTTCCATTCTTACCTTCACCGTGCCTCATGCAGGCCAAGGGTAGATGGGCATAGGGGACAGTTTTTACATAACTCATCTTAAATAATTTTATTTAGAGGTGTGGTCTGTTCAGACTGAAAAAAAATTAAAACTTCGTCTATACCATCATACAGTTTTTCTTATTTTCTTATTTTCAAATTGATGCTTAACATCTATCATTAAAAATTAGTTCCCTAATGAATTGTAGTGCGTTTGGAATGAAGATCAGTAGAAACATTTTTAAAAGTGGGAAATGGGGCAGAGGGGACTGAGGAATATGTTTTCCTCCTGGAAGCTTTCATGTTTAATTAAATCTGTATATTAAACATTTTTACCCTTCACATTTTAAACCCAGCCAACTAGTATCTGGCACATAAATTGAATCTACATGTCTAGCTTTGCAGGTAATGGTGAGTCATTGTTGTAACCAAATGGGAGGAAAGAAAACATACACACAAAAATGCGCTCCTTCTAACTGCAGAACACAGAATGTCATTTCTGGAACAGTCAGTAATTTTTAATTAAACTCTGCTGGTTTTATCTTAAAGGGGCCATTACGTAGTTTTGTTTTTCTACACTTATGGTTTTTGTATCTGGAGGTTATTGCAGAGCATAAAAATAGGAACGAAATCCATTATTCATACTAGAACTGAGTAGCTCCTTGTAATTATTTGTTCGTACAAAATAATGGTTATGATGTCAATGGTCATAAGATGTAAGTGCCCACTTTAAAAATATAATTTGAACTATTGAATTTAACTTCAGGCACTGAACACAGTCAGAATTTTAGCAATAAAGTTCTCAGTTAAGTGCTCTGTTATAATTCAAATATTTTTCCTTTCAATGAGACCTAAATTTTTATCTTTTGAGATGTGTCCCAAAACTTTGCCCTGAGATCTATGAGATCTGGAATACAGCTTGCATGTATTTATCCAGAGCTGATAGACAAAATAACTTGATATTCAATGCTGACTTTTCTCCCAGTAACCAAGCACTGAGCCAAGTGAACCAGAGTTGTTAGTAACTTCCTGAAGATCTTCTAGGTAGTTCAGAATTCAGAGTTTCCTATCATATTCTCATCCCACAGCTTCTGTACAGGCCATTCCCTCTACATACAACTCCCTTACTACTCCCACTTCTTGAATCTCCTATTACCATTTTTCAGTTTAATACACACACTCAATACTTGTTGGCTAATTTTAGTGCCCATGGAATCTTAGGATATTTTGAGTAAAAAATTATAATCCCTGAATCAGGCAGTGTTTATGCTGTCATTTGGACATAGTTGAGAAAGGGTATCTACAGAGCTGAGTACTTCGCCTGACATATGGTAGTAACTGTAGCACTGTCATCCCATTGTTCATCGATTTGCCTGAGCTGGCACCAGTAACAGCTCCACTGTGAGACTTGTTACTGTGTTTAGTAGGTACTCGATAAATAATTCGTTTTGAAAAACCAATCAAGTCATGGATATTCGTTTAATCATGGTGTGGAGGGTTCCAAACTTAGAACTAAAACTAGATATTCTTCAGAGGTCATGTTATCCATTCTCTGCCTCAAAAACAGCGCTACAACAGGCATTTCATTTAGCCTGAACTTTCAATCCCCAATCTAGATTTTGCAAGTTCCACCAAGCATATCATCTCTGTCCTACTTGGCTCTAAAAACTGCCCATCTTGTATCTATGGTAGAAAACCTACAAGATGTCCCCTGTAAACCACTCCCACCCTCAATGATTCACTCCTTTATATTTGCAAGTTATACACTGAATCAGAGCTAGCTGTTGCTGACTTCTGAGGCTAAGTAGTAAATGGTATTGCAGCTGCTAAATTATCTCTTTGATAACTTAGGTTGGCTAATACAACTGCCTTGGTGGAGGATATATAAGAAGCCCCATTAGAAAGACACTGTGACAGGGAGCAGAGCTCTTGCCAGCACCATCTTGTAACCATGTGGGTGAACCACCAGGGAAGTGCCTCCTCCAGCCATGGAGTTCCTTAAGAACTACATCCAAGATTTCATTGATCTGGCAGAAGCTGAAATACTATGGAAGTGCTTTCAGATGCTTCATACCTGTCAACAACATCTTTGGAAGATGGTCAGAAAAATAAAGTTATCTTTTCCCACCGAATTTTGGTTGAAAACACATTTTTAATACTGATTGCAACTAGAGTTGCAACTATATCCCTCCCTCACTACTCAGTTAAAAATCAGCTTTCTAGATTAACCAACAGTTTCACTTGTATCACTTGTCATCCCATTGCTCATCGATTTTCTCCAGCGGGCACCTGTAACATCTCCATTTGTCCCTGTCGCCTGCTAGTGTAGCCCAATGGTGTCTGCTCACTCCAGGAACCTCAAAAAGCATTATATTTTTTGCAATTAATTTTGAATGCTCAGAATACTTCAGAAAAGGTGATCATGGAACTCCTTCTTGGAAAAAAGGCTTAAAATTCCCTCCAAGATACATTTCTATTTTTTTTTCTTTTTGGGTAACACCCGTTGATGCACAGGGGTTACTCGTGGCTCATGAACTCAGGAATTACTCCTGGCAGTGTTTGGGGGACCATATGGTATGCTGGGAATCAAACCTGGGTCAGCCACGTGCAACGCAAACACCATCCCTGCTGTACTATGGCTCCAGCCCCATACGTTTCTATTTTTTCAAAACTGCAACTTCCCTACTATAGAGTGCACACAGCCATAGACAGAGAAACAAATTTTATCTTCATGGAAGACAACAAAATACATATTAGTCCATTAAAAATGGTGGAAGTTGGACCACATCTACTCTAGACCTGAGAAATATAGGTGTTTTATTTCTGCTCATTCTGTCCATTTTGTTCCATTTTTTGTCATTGAGTATGTCTATCATCCTTTATATTTTTTATTTTTTCTCAAGTGATCTTAGTTTCTTCCTTGTCATTTAGGCATGCCTTGCCAGAGACTTTCTGCTTTGTTGTCAAGAACATAATGGCTAACATTGTCCTTTATATAGCATCCCCTCACGGGGGTATAATCCCTTGTCCCAATATACTCTTTTTTTATTTTTATTTTATTGAATCACCAATCACCATGAAAAAAGTTACAAAGCTTTCAGATTTAAGTCTCAGTCATATAATGATCAAAACCCCATCCCTTCACCAGTGCACATGTTCCACCACCAAGAACCCAAATATACCCCCCTCTCCTCACCTGAGTGGCTAATGATCTTCACCTTATTCTCTCTATACTTTGAATACTTTCAATATTTCAACAGAGAACTCACTATTATTATTTGGAATTTTTCCCCAACAATGAAACCTGCTGAAAAAGCATCATTTGATAATTTGTTTTCTATTGCTGAGAATGAAGATTATTTGAAGATTATATGGCCGGACGTGCGGGTTTGGATTTCTGATATTTTAGCTCAGTTCACAGTATAGATGCATTTCTATAAGAAGCCACTGGGTGCCAAAATGGGTTAGGAGACCTCCCAGATCATAGTCACTAAGGAGCAGAAGGGCCGGTTTGTGCTCGGCTGCCCGGACCTCATCTGGGCTGAGAGCATGCCGGTAACACCCCCATCCCATGATCTCCTGCGCGCCATGTCACTGTAAACTCATACCTCTGGGTTGTGAATTCTATAAGATGGCGGATGCCATGTGGGCGCCATTGCTACTGCTGCTGCCACTGCCATCTTCCCCGTAGAAAGAAAGGGGTGAGAGAGAAAGTCCCTCCCCCTCCCAGGGCGGCATGAGGTTGTAGCTCAGTTCACAGTCTAGATGCATTTCTATAAGAAGTCTCTGGGTGCCAAAATGGGTTAGTAGACCTCCCAGATCATAGTCACTAAGGAGCAGAGGGGCCGTTTTCGTGCACGGCTGCTCCAGATCTCATTTCTGTCCCAATATACTCTTAAGCTCAATGTCACAATTCATTAATCTGTATCTCACGTTACTTTATAATTATTATTTTGTTGCAGAAATAATGAATGCACATTGTAAAGTTAAATACCAAATTATAAGGGAATATGTAAAACAGGGGGAAAATGTCATGATGTTCCCTATAAGATCTTGGTCCATAACTCTCAAATTTTTTGTTTATATTTTCCTTTTGTATATTATATATACATGTTTAATATAATTGAAATAATTAAACAAAGGGTATCATGGAATATTTTTGTTTGTTTAGGAGAGGGGAATTGGGTCACATCTCACTGTGCTCACAGATAATTACTGGCTCTGTGTAGCCATAGCACAGTGGCTGGGAGTTCGCCTTTCACACAGCCACCCTGAGTTCGATTCCTCCGCCCCTCTCAGAGAGCCCGGCAAGCTACCAAGAGTATCAAGCCCACGCGGCAGAGCATGGCAAGCTACCCGTACATATTGGATATGCCAAAAACAGTAACAATAAGTCTCTCAATGAGAGACGTTACTGGTGCCCACTTGAACAAATAGATGAGCAACGGGATGACAGTGACAGTGACAGCGTGTTCAAGATTGACTCTTGTTGGTGCTCAAGAAACTCTATTAACTTCAATGGGTGAAACTGAGGTCACTTGCATTTGAATCAAACACCTGTCTCTGTACTATGACTATGGCCCCAGTATATGTAGCACTGTAGCACTGTCCCGTTATTCATCGATTTGCTCGAGCAGGCACCAGTAATGTCTCCATTGTGAGACTTGTTGTTACTGTTTTGGGCATATTGAATACGCCATGGGTAACTTTCCCGGCTTTGCCGTGCGGGCAGAATACCCTCGGTCGCTTGCCAGACTCTCTAAGAGGGATGGAGGAATCAAACCCAGGTCTGCCTTGTTCAAGGCAAATGCCCTACCTACTGGGCTATTGTGCCAGTCCTCCCAGTATATGTGACTTTATTTGTAAGGTATGTTCCATTATCTATAATTGGGAATATTTGAGGCTCTTTCTCTCCCCCCGCCCTAACACACACCACACACACAAATTTTGATTCTGCTAATTTCTAACAGGATTAATGCTGTCTTCTTGCACTACCACTATCCATGTCTTGTGTGTGTCCACACAGCTCTGAAACCTGCTGCTCCAGAAAAAGAGGAAGACAAGCATCCTTAGAGGTGGGGAGGTGGAGGAAATGGGGGTTATGCAAAGGTGAACCAATCTGGGCTGGGCTTATGGACTGGGAGGCCAGGGTAATGACTTGGTACTCTCCTAAGCTGGTACTGCGTCATGATGTGAGGGCACTCCCCAGCCTAAACCAGTCATTACGCCTGTGAGAGCATGCTGATTGAGACAGAAACTTGAGCTCTCCAAGAGGAGGTTGTGAGCCCCTGCGCTAGCACCCCTGGCACCGAGGGGAGCACAGCTTTCTTCCCACAGGAAGCACTAGACCATCAGGGCAGTACCCAGCTCTGGAAATGGTGGGTTCCTAACCAGCATGGTGGCAGAGAGCCCTGGGCTCTTCACACTGCATCTCCTCTCTGTGTGAGTGACAGTTGGGCTGCAGCCTCTGAACCATCACATCTCTGATGAATTCAGTTTCTGGGAGTTCCCAAACAGATTTTGTAAAGTAGCATTAATCACACAGCACAGAATTAACCAGCTCCCCCCACTGAAGCCATTCAGAGAAAGTGTTCTGCTGGAAGCGGTGACCACAGAGACAGCTTACGGGTACAACCCTCAGGTCAGCTACCATCAGCCAGCAGGGAAGACCCAAAGTCATGTGCACAGTGAAGGGCCCTGTTGTCATTTCTAGGCTTAAAAGGAAATGACATGATTAACTAATTTCCCCATGATCAATCAGCATGTCTCCAGTAGGCATTGACTAGGAGCTTAGCTAAACATAGACTTATGTTCACTGCATTTTGGATAAGAATAGAGAGTGATAGCAATTAAGACTGGGGTACAAGCTCGCATCAGCAATGTTCTAGCTGAAAATCACTAGAAACTGTGAGATAGACAATTTTCAGAGTCTCGGTTATATATACATGTATGTGTAATGGGAGTTTTTCCCCTTCGCAATTTTTTGAAACGGTAGAGGTATTATCAAGATATAGAAAACCAGGAAACTTTCCAATAAGTGGAAAGTTTACTGACATAGCACTGAGTCCTGCAGTTCTACGGAAATATTACCTGGGCAAATGGAAAGAAGCACGTTAGTGTGATGATTCCAAGGCTAAGTTTCATAGTGGCACTGAAAATCTTTCTCTGCTTTCTTTTGCTCCTGTCAGGTAGTTGCCTCAAGATTTCAGACGTGTCCTACTGTTGTTAGAAAGAGGGCGAGGGCCTCTCTCTCCCTCCTCCCTCCTATTCCCACCACGATAGAATGAGGTGAATATCATGGCTCTCCTATCTGATAAAACCAGAAGGTGATGCTTTACTTAGTTTGGGTTGCATATCCTTGGAAAAATTCTTTAATGACTGTGAAACCCAACTTTTGCACTATTAATGTATAACATTAATTTTTATATGTATTTTCATACATATTATCACATTACATATTATCCATCCAGATTCCCCATTTTCCAGTAGTTTGGCAGTCACACCCAGAAACTGCCCCCGGCACCATGTAATCCCATCAATGTCCAACATCCAGAGACTATAAAACCAAGCTTCCGGAAGCATGAGACATCTGATAGCCTAGTTCTCCCTCTTGGAGAACCTGGCAAGCTACCGAGAGTTTACTGTCCACACAGGGAAGAGCCTGGCAACCTCTCTGTGGGGTATTCATATGCCAAATGCAGTAACAATGATGGGGCTCATTCCCCTGACTCTGAAGAGCCTCTAATGTGGCACTGTTGGGAAGGATGAGTAAAGAGAGGCTGCTAAAACTTCAAGGGTATGATGAATGGAGACGTTACTAGGCCCGTTCGAGCAAATTGATGATCAACCGGATGACAGTGACAGTGATACAGTGATTAATTTTTGATACATATTATCATAAGGTTCACATTAGATAACTTTTGTGAAAAGAGGCACCATTGGGCTGGAGTGACAGCACAGCGGGTAGGGCGTTTGCCTTGCACGAGGCCAACCCAGGTTCAATTCTCAGCATCCCATATGGTCCCCTGAGCACCACCAGGAGTTAATTCCTGAGTGCAGAGCCAGGAGTAACCCCTGCACATCCCTGGTTGTTACCCAAAAAGCAAAAAAAAAAAAAAAAAGGCACCATTGTTTTTTAGAGTTTACTACTATACATATGTGTTATTTTGCTAATAAATGTATTTTATGGATTTATTTTTGCTAAAAGAACAATTGGAAACAAATGTCAAAATGATCTAAAGGGCCAGAAAGACGGTAAAAAGGACAAGGCACTTGCTTTATGGATAGCCAACGCAGATTTGATCCCCAGCATGTATCCCAAGTATGGCCAGGAGTGATCCTGAGCACAAAGCCAGGAATACGCACAGCTTACTATGCTTTCTTATTGGTGAGGCTACATGCACCCCAAACCCACTGAATGGCATGCAAATCACAACAATGGTAAGAGCTACTTTTTTCTGAGGTCAACTCAGTAAGTTCCACAAATTGTTTATCCAAAAATCAAACTCAATTGGCCATTATAAAAAACCAACTAGATGATCAATCTAGTTTTGCTGAGAGTATTAAGAAGTAAAAGTGTTAGGAATAGCCGGAATGATAGTACAGTGGGTAGGGTGTTTGCCTTGCACATGGCTACCCCAAGTTTATTTGCTGCCACCCATTCTGGTTCTCTGAGCCTGTCAGAGTAATTCCTGAGTGCAAACCCAGGTGTAACCTCTGAGTGGTGCCAGCTGTAGCCTAAGAACATAAAAAAAGGAAACAAAAGAATTAAAAGTGTCAGGAGTCCAGGGATGGTTGCTCAGTGGTCGGCATGAAGCTGACATGGTCATTTGTGATGTCCACATCACAACAAAGTGTACAACCTCTAGTGAGTACCACAACCATCTGTGTTGTGATCTTGGCCAGCATGACATCAGTAGTAAAAAGAAAGGGTGAAATAGAAAGCAAAAAGAGAAGGATGACCCATAGAAGAGCAGTAGGGTGATGCCTACATAGTGAGTAAGTACTACCAATTAGGAAGGCAATACCATATAAAGGTCCCCGGGAAAGGCTGGGGCCAAACTTTCTGCACTAAATCCCAGCAGGCCACTTTTAACTGGGTGGCCTTGAATGATATACATCACACTAGCTCAGGGGTGCACAATCTCAGTTTTTTCACCCACAAAGTGATGAGAATGAGAGTTGAGAATCACTGTTGAATTAATGCACAGGAAGGCTATTAGAATAGTAAGGCAATAAAAGTGGTCCACAATGACATTTTCAACTTGGTATGCTACTTTCAATATTTTCTTCTACTGTACCCATATATTATTTTCTCTAGCTCTCATATTTTAATATAATTGCACATATAATCTATAATAATCCATATTATATATTTAGATATATATTATTTTACACATTATATCATTATATATAATATCTATATGCCTTTATATATATAAAGATATAACATATGAAATATATACAATCTAACAGAAAGTTTCCAAGCATCTAGGCAGATACTACTGTCTTATCTCCATTGCACAGAAGATGTATCCAAGACCAAAGAAGTTACTGCTATACCTAAAGGCACATGGCCAGGGCTGGAATTCAAGTACCTGACTGACCCTAAATCACTTTGTATTCTTCTAGCAACAAAAATCTGTGATATGTAGATCACATCAGAGGAGCTGGCTTTGATAATAATGCCGACAGTGATATTTGATAGAGATTTATGAAGTGCTCAAATCATTGAGCACTTCATAAATTCTAGAGAATATTATTCGAATATTAAAATAATGATATAGCTGATTATTATGAAATTATGTTTATGAAAATACATAAATAGTCTTGAGAAAAAAATCTCTATTGATCTTCTTCTAAATAGTCTTTAACAAAAGCTCTCCTCACCTTCTTCTACTTTGAGGAGGGCGAAGTAGAATGGCCTTGCCACTATAGAGCAGAGGAAGAAGGTCCAAATCCAGGAATTCTCTAGGATTTCTCAGAGTCACCGGCAGTCTTAGGAGTAGCGCTATGACCACCTTCTTTGGTTTCACAGCCCATGTTTTGTTTTCTGACCTGTGGCATGTCCCTCATTATAAACACATTCCTCCATCAGCGTTTCCAACATGGTCTGTTTTAGTTTTTATTAAATTAAGTGTGGCGTCCACATCCAAAGACAACTCAAGTGTTCTGTCTTATAAAAATTCCCCCTGCTTTGGCTTTTTCTTCCCAGTTTATCTTTAAGATACAAAAACAAATAATTCACAAATCTAGGGGAGAGATTAGCAAAACAAACTCTGCTGTTATTTTTGAGCTATAAGCAGAGCAGGCAAGCACCATAATTACTAGCAAATGTTCTGTAGCCTATATTATCTCATCGTGCTAATTATAAAGCAAGGGCCGCTTCACCTCAGGTTTTCTTTAGGAATCACAGGTATAATTCCTACTATGTTATTAGAGCATTTTAAATTTTCAATTACATTCCAAATGGCCATTTGGCAGTCAAACTTGATTTGTACATCTCCTTTTGGATTTCTGAAAGTGTTGCTTTTGCTTTCATGATGCTGAACCCATAAATATACAATCTACTCATCCTTGAATGCCTTTCCTCCTTAAAAAAGAAAAAAGAAAGAAAGAAAGAAAAGCAGTAAGATGTTTATGGAAAGTACAGGGTTGGAGACTCTAAAATGAAAGTGCTTTGAAAGACCAGGCAGTGGTCCAAACTGACCTAAGGCCAAAGTCTCTATCAAAGCAGATGGTGTCCAGTCTAAATGTATATAAACGAGTGTGGAAAGAGCTGTCAACCCATGGGTTTTATGGAGTAGCCGCTTTCTCTCTAAATTACTTTTCTGGAGGGCCATGGGGGTGGCTCAGAGCCTGGAGCACACATTTCACGTGCAGGAGCCCCAGGTTTGATCTGTGGCAACACAAGGCATTTCTCCTCATCCCCCAGCGTACCGCTTGGGTATGGCCCCCAAACCAAAATAATAAATAGAATTAAAAGAATAAAATACTTTCCTTGCAGTTTAGTGTAGCAAGAGAAGAGATGAGGACAGCAGTAATTCCTGTATCCTTTATCAATAAGACTTAGATGTTGGGGATCAGAGAGATAATACAGTAGGTAGCACAGTTGCCTTACATACAAACAACTTAGGTTAAAGTGTTAGTATACAACCTGAACAGAGTGATCCCTAGCAAAGAACCAGAAGTAACCCCTGAGCACTTCTGGATATGACCCCCCAAAAAATAAAAACAAAAATGACTCAGATGCTTGAGCTGGAGAGACAATAGAGCACGGCCTTGTACACGATTAAACTGGGCTCAATCTGTGGCACCCAATAGGCTATCCCAAATTTTGCCAGGTGTAAACCCGGAATGCAAAGACAGAAGGAAGCCCTGAGTACCACTCGGTGTGGCCTAAAAACAAAAAAGACTTATGTGCTAGTTATAGGTGATAAATTTTGTAACAGAATTGGGGGGGAGAAAAGTATTAAGATTGTAGAATAGTGTTCATTTTATAAATTATGCAGAATGTAGAGATGGATGTTTGGTCAAAATTACTTTGGTGGCTTGGAAGATGGTGCTGTGGCTAAAAGTGTTTGCCAGCAACCACAAGACTGAGAGTTCAAGCCCTGGTGTTGCCCACATGAACTGAGGAATCCTGACAGCTCTGCTGTGGGAGATCCCCAGAGAAAGGACCTGGAAGATCTGAGGAAGGCCACGAGCTAAATCCCTGGTGCCAAAATATGCCCCAAGAAGATCCTGTTGGCACTATGGTCTGGGATCCTGAGTGAGAGCAAAAAATTATTTCACTTACAAATGACCAATAACTCATATGGAACTAGTTTAAGTAAAATAAATTAAATAAGCAAACAGGATCATATAATCTGGGGACTATCTTTGTGAAGTGGTAATACTTGGTTGTCTTATGCAGTGGTTAGAGTTTCATGTGCCACTAGATGTGACTCTTCCAACTGCCACTGAGGCTCTCTCACTTCCCACCCTTTTGTCTTTTCATCCAGAAAAGCTAACATCTGCTTTGTGATCAGTTCTTCATTTCCAGAAGCCTCATCACTGTATCACTGTCATCTCGTTGCACATTGATTTGCTCGAGTGGGCACCAGTAACAACGGGTAGCTTTCCAGGCTCTGCTGTGTGGGCAAGATACTCTCAGTAGCTTGTTGGACTCTCTGAGAGAGGTGGAGGAATCGAACCCAGGTCGGCCGCATGTAAGGCAAACAGCCTACCCTCTGTGTTTTGCTCCAGAAGCCTCATACTATTAATTATATATCCAATCAGTCCTGTAGCTTGAACAGAAGTCTCAAGGAGAGTCTGCTGGTGCCCTGGGCCTGTTGCAGGCAAACCACCTGCATTGAACAAGATTGTGCACCATTGGGAGCATTGATTCTCCAAAGGGATGAGTGCAGGCCTTTGATTTGTAAGATACAAATTATGTATCCTCAACACTGTGATTCTCACCATAGTCATGTTGCCAGATACCGAGCCTGACTGCTTTACTCAGGGCACCCCAGAAAGGGGTGGGTGAGACCCCTCAAACACTTCCCTGCCCCAAGGGACCTAGCCTCAGCAGCTAAAAACCTCCAGAACTCAGCCGCTGCCATGTTCATGACCGCTCTCCACATCCTCGGGCCAAGCATCACCCACGAGTGAACCTCTTCCTGGACTGTGCAGCCGCAAATGCAAATGCAAGTACCGCCATGTGACGACTTACACCACCCATACTCCAAGAGTACCGCACCATATTTGACGGGGAGCTACTGAGAGTATCCTGCCCACACGGGAGAGCCTGGCAAGCTCACTGTGGCGTATTCGATATGCCAAATACAGCAATAATAACAGGTCTCATTCCCCTGACCCTGAAAGGAGCCTTCAATCATTAGGAAAAACGAGTAAGGGGAGGCTGTTAAAATCTCAGGGCTGGGCCGAGTGGAGACATTACTGGTGCCCACTCGAGTAAATCGGTGAACAACGGGATGACAGTGATACAGTGATACAGTGATATGCCTTTAACAATCTTTAACAACATGTAAGTAATCTCTTATAGAAGGGCTTAGTAGCCCCTGGGTGAAAATACAAAAATCTTCATACTCTTTCCTTTAAGGAAATTTTTTCATAGCATTTTCAGCAGTTTTTCATAACAAAGAATACAAAATAAATTATTTAGGTTCTGCTTTGGGGCAGGGGTCAAGGTTCATAGAAATTTGAAGGTGGGATTGGTGTTTGGATATTAAATGTAATCAAATATTGTAAACTACTTTATAAAATAAAAAATTTTTTTAAAAAGCACTGTGATTTTTCAGCTACTTTTTCTTAAACACTTCTTTCTTTTGAAAATTGTGCCACCCCACCGTCCTTGACTGTTGTTGCCCATGTGTTTGTGGCACCTAGCCGGAGGCCCACATATCCAGCTGTGGTGCTTACACAGTTTCAGCTGTGATGCTGGCCGAGATGGCAGACCAGGTTGCAGTGTTTGCACACTTGGCCCTTCGGGTGTACAACTCCTTCACCCGAAGCCCTACTCTTAGTCGAGAGGCACAAGTCATGGTGGTGTTGCTTGCAACAGGTCGCACTTCTTGATCATAGTGTATGAAATATATTAAATGAGATTTTGCCAGGGGTCATACTCCTTTTTGTCACACAGAGCTGGTTTAAAACTTGCTTGGGGCGCCAGGGATCATAGGTGGTAGAGCCATCAAAACAGCATTTGGAGTTTGGAAGACACTGGGGATTTGAACCTGTGACTTGAAGCTTACCAAGCAGGCACGCCCAGCCCTTACCCTGTTCCTCTAGACTCCTGGACTAATTTTGCTAAATAATTTTAAAGTCTATTTTTGATAATAATATTTTGCTTATCTTTTTGGTTCTTTTGGGCCACACCCAGCAGTGCTCAGGTCTT
This sequence comes from Sorex araneus, assembly GCF_027595985.1. Lineage (NCBI taxonomy): Eukaryota > Metazoa > Chordata > Mammalia > Eulipotyphla > Soricidae > Sorex > Sorex araneus. Next base: position 61,686,360 of record NC_073305.1, on the reverse strand, counting down.
ACTCCAGACTGCACTTAGAGATCACTCCTGGCAGAGCTCGGGAGAGATTATGTGTGTGGGGGGGGGATATAATCTGGGGTGGCTACATGCAATGCAAATGACCTATGCACTGTACTATTGTTCTGGCCCCAGAAAAAGTCTGAAAGTTTATTTTGAAATGTAATATGACCTCTTATAACCTAAGAGCCCACCAATATACCTAAAACAGCACACATGTGTTTGGTTTTAACATACTTCTTTGTATTCTCTTATATACATTCTCCGTTCCTCTCGGAGAGCCGGCAAGCTACCGAGAGTATCCCACCTGCACAATAGAACCTGGCAAGCTCCCAGTGGCATATTTGATATGCCAAATATAGTAACAATAATGGGTCTCATTCCCCTGACCCTGAAAGAGCCTCCAATATGGCACCATTTGGAAGAACGAGTAAGGAGAGGCTGCTCAAGTCTCAGGGCTGGGACGAATGAAGGAATGGAGATGTTACTGGTGCCCGCTTGAGCAAATTGATGAACAACGGGATTACAATGATACAGTGATACAGTGAATGTGATCTTCACAAAATGAATCTGGAAGAATCTAATCTTCTAGAAGAGCCTACACTTCTAATATACAATGCTACTTCCAAATAAACTCTGGTAAATAGTCCATTTGTCATTGGTAGCTAACTAGCCAGATCACATTTAGTGGAACCAGATATAATTACAGTAATCTAATAATAAAACTAGGGCTATTATTTCTATGTGTGCTTCATTCACAAGTCCATTTAAGGTAGGTCTGATACATATCCACCTTTTACATGCAAGGAAAGTGACACACAGCAGCAAAGCAATTTTCCCAAGGTAAGAGTCAGTGGGAGAACAAGCATCTGGGAGGCATGTTCATAGCAAGATAATGAAAAAAAGAACCAGCTGGGCAGGGAAGAGCAGAAAACAAAGGTCAAGAAAGTGAGGCCAGGAGGCAGAAATGCCTTTGGAAGACCCAGCCCTCATAGCTGCTTTCTTTGGAAACTAGCTTTCATGGTCCATGTTGCAAGGAGCCACTTTGCCAACGCTCCATGGGTTGTTCTCCTGCTCTGCTCACTTTCTCTGTGTCTTTACAATCCTTCAGCTCGTAACCTCAAGTGACCTCTTTTTCAGCCTGAAAATTCCAACTCATCATGAGACCAGAGACATATACAATCCTGCACCTGGTGAGCAATATTAACTACCAGAAAGGCCAAGAGAGCCAGTGAGCAGGTGAGTTTCTCCTCCCCGCCGTCTGGAACTTCACCATTTGGATTGTTTCTTTTGACACTGATTTCTCTCTGCTGGGTATTTCCAGGAGTGTCTAGGATTTCTTTCTCCTCTAGCTAGCACCTGGCGGCCAGAGCCTGGCTTTCCTCACTCCTGTCAGCCACCCTGCTCGGCATGCACCAGTGCCCAGGAATGACTCGTGAAATAGAACAGAGGCTTGTCAGGTTCCCCTGCATGTCTAGATATGATAGCCTTGTCCTCTGAGGCCCAAATTGCATTTGTTCCTCAGCACCATTCCAGAGAAGCTGCAGAGTCCTGAGCCATACAAGGTCAGACACATGGTCTCCTCAAGGGCTGAGTCCAGGTATTGTCCACTGCCTGTGCCACTGGGGCTGCTTCCTGTTAATCCAGAGCCTCTGAAGCATTTTCTACTCCAAACTGTCAGAAACACACCTTGGAATCATTAAGCAGTTGATTTGGGATTAATTTTGGGTCACTGCATGTTCAGAAAGCTTTTACCATTACATTTTTGGTGACCTCGGCATTCAGTTACATGATTCCATGTGGAATGCTGACCAACAGTTTAAGAAGCTGGGTGGGGGCCAGAGAAACAGCTCAAGGGGCTGAGTTTACACTTTGAGTTCCTTGAGCACAGTACTGATAGGTGTGTCTGAAAACACACAACCAATGAAACTAGAATCTATAAGTGTTCTTCAGCCACTGGTCTGCAGACCAGGGCCCAGCCACAGAAGTAGGATGGTTGAAAAACACCGATCTAGTGCTTTGGTAATAACTGCCAACCCATGAACCATGATGAAGGACAGGTGCTGTCCATAAGTATAGAAAAGCAGCATGAGAAAGCTCCACCTTGGAGTCAGGAGATTGTTCAAAAGGGCAGGAGCACATGCTCTGCATGTAGCAGCCTCAGGTTTGATTCCTGGCATTGCATGGTCCCCAGAGCAATGCTGGAGAGCCGTCTCTCAGCACGGCCCCAGAAGTCAGCCCTGAGCACCATAAGATGTGGTCCAAAAGCAATAAAAATTGATTGCCACCCTGGAGGAGGCCTGCGGGATGAGGGGAAGCCTCAGCAAGATCAAAGAGAACTGTAGAGTTTCTTCCATTAAAAAAAAAATGGGGCTTGAGCACTCGGCCCCAATTCACTTGTTGCCTTTGGGAGCTTGACACACAGAAATGTGCATAATTGGTCAACATTCAGTTGTCAGGGACTAAAGATGATTTTAATCTGTGAGGTCTGTTGCTGAATGATGCTGAAGAAAGGGATGACGGACAACTGAGATGGTGACATGGAGTCAGAACACAAACAGCCCTATGGGAGCTTCCTCAAAAATCTAGATCCAGAAAAGCAGACCTAGACACTCGGCAAATGTCCATTTGTCCTCTGGTGACATTCTTTTTATGGGTTAGTGGGGAGGAGAAGGTTGTTTTAACACACCTATCTATGCTCAGAGCTTACTCCTGACTTTGCATTCAGGAACTACTCCTGGCAGTGCTTGGGGGAACCACGCACAGTGCTCAAACCTGGATTAGTTGCAGGTAGGACAAGAGCCATCCCTATAGTCCTAGCTCTCTAGCCCCAGAGGCTATAGTCTTAATGATTAAAAACTCATGGATTGAGGGAAACATTTGCATCTAGCCTTGCTGCAGCTTTCCTTGTGACCTTCTCTGGTGGCACTCCACCCTCCATTCCTGATTTTCCAGTTTCTCGTTCATGCTCTGATTCTCCAACCTTGTTTGCATCACAAGATTCTCACAGATTTTTATTTCCTTTTCCCTCAAAGAGTCCTTCTTTCTGTCACATTAAAACAAGAAGGTAACAGGGGCTGGAGCAATAGCACAGCGGGTAGGGCATTTACCTTGCATGCGGCTGACCCGAGTTCGATTTCCAGCATCCCATATGGTCCCCTGAACACCGCCAGGAGTAATTCCTGAGTGCAGAGCCAGAAGTCAGCCCTGAGCATTTCCATGTTTGACCGAAAAAGCAAAAAAAAAAAAAACAAAAAAAACAAAAAACAAGAAGGTATCAGCATATATTTCACCTCTCAAAGATGCCTTTCCAGCTGACACTGCCTAATGTAATTCCCTCTGGGCTGCTCTATCTCCCATCCTCTCCCCATAACCCACTTCTGTACCACCACCCATAGTTATTTGAACTGTTGGCTATTTGGTATTGGTATCTTCTGATAGTGCTTAGATGTAAGAGCCCTAAGTGCTAAGAGCAGGGTCCTTTATTCTGTGTGTGACTGTGTCTTTTATCTCTCTGTGACAGCCACTAGCAGCTGTGAGTGTAGCCTGTCACCATTATCCAGTGGACAGAGCATATCATCTTCTGTGCCCTGATCTGTGGGAAAGATGACTTTTCTTTTTCACAGGCAGACCAAGTTAGAACCTAATTCTAAGTTTGTTTCTTTAGGAAACTTTCATGTAGCATCTTGTAAGTTATGATTTTCTAAGGCTATTTCAGCTGAGCCTGGAGATTTATATGTTTGGTATTTGGTGGTATTTCCAGGAATTCCTTTCGGAGTTTGACCAGCTGTAACAGCATTGGTTCTCTGTGTTCAGCTAAATAACATTTTCTTGAAATTGATTGAGCTGCTGGAGTTCCAGATTTTGGAATTCTTGTGTTTTTTTGTTTGTTTGTTTGTTTGTTTGTTTGTTTTAGAATTTTTCTTCCATGGGCCAGAGAGATGGTATAGTGAACAAGGGGATTGCCTTGCGAGCAGATACCCCAGTTTCTATTCATGCCACCACGTATGTTCCCCTAAGTACCACTAGGACAGGTCCTTGAGCAAAGAGCCAGGAATAATCCCTGAGCACAACAAAGTGAGGCTAAAAATTAAGATTAACTAGATAATGTTTTTCCAGCACTACTCCCACCAGGTAGTAATGAGTGCTCTGCATGAAGAATAAAATATCAGGTGGGGAATACCTATAGTGTCCAGAGACAGTGTACTTAGTTTCTTGCAGGAACACTGCTGCATTTGCTATAGCTACGCTATGCCTGATGTCATTCTCAGGATGTCATGCAAGTCAGGCTGGAAGGGCCAGGAAGTTACTGCCCCGGAAGCAGCCCTCAACTTATGACTAACAAGAATTAGTGGATAAATATCCAGCTTCCTGGGGCCAGACACAGCTCAAAGGCTGCCATACCTTTGTGAGACCCTGAGGTTGATCCCTGACACGTTAGACCACCATCCCAGCACCAGTGAGTGTAGCCCTGGAGACCACCAAGTACCATAGCTATGGTCATGGCACCCTCTCCCCAAGCTTCTCTGGGATGATTTCAGTGGTCCCTGGCACCAAAAGAGCAGAGCAACACCAAATCATCAGACCAAGCATTGCACCATCTAGACTGATTGGCTGAAACCTCAGGGAGTGGCCCCTGAACGTCCTGAGCATAGCCTGGGAGATCTACAAAAGTGAAAATAAAAGATCCAGTTTGCTCACTATAATATGGAGCACCTCTGAGGCACGGTCTTCACTTTGATCCCAACAAGATTGAGTCCCAGTTGTTCAGAGAGGTAAATCTGCTCATGCATGCACAAGAGATTGGCTTCCATCCCTTTCCAATCTCACCTCCCATCCAACCCCCTGCTTCTTTCAGTTAATTCACTTCTCAAAGAAAACTGCATTTACTTAAATCCTTATTTCAGCATCTGCTCCTGACATAATCTAATCCAAGATTGTGTTCTGTGATTACACACGGCCAGATACATTTAGGAACTGCACAAAGTTAAATGGGTATGTTCCTCCTACAGGACCTCTTAGCTTCTCTAATGTGCATTGTGAATTTCCTAGACAAGGCTGGCTGCACATTTCCTTTAATTTATTTGGCCCTGGAAGCTGAAGCAATGGTGTCCCTTTATATAAGGAAGTTTGTGTACAGTCAGTGAGCTTTAGAACAACATACTTTAGGAATCAGATATCCTACTCACCACCCTGCTAGCCAGGCTGAGACTTAGCATATCTAAAGTTGTGTTTGGTGACAATTCTGTGTTCTTAAAGCTTCCTGTTGACAAAGGACTGGTATGCATGCAATAGCATTCCCTCCAAAACCATTCAGGTTCTCTCCAGGATCAAAATGCACATGAAGACTCAAGCTTCTATACTAAAAGAAACATAAAAGTGCCAAAGAATCTTAAAAATCCTTCCTCCTTAAGATTGCCTACCAATAGGTCTACAATTTGAGCAGTATCATTGATCTCTGGTTCTTCCTCTTTGTCATGATGAAAACTATGGGGGTGAGCTGAGAGCTGATGGAAACTTACTATCAGTAGAGAGCTACGAATGATGTCCATTTTCTGCACTGTGGATGCATCCTGTGAGATCAGGATGTGAATATACATATAAGAGTACTTTAAGAACTCAGTCTAGTAGGGGAGATGAAAATTGAACTCAGAAAAATACTCATCCCCTATTTGGGTATGCAGTCCAAATGAAGTATATGTTACAAGAGTTTATTTAATGACACCAGGAAGACTTTCTGAAGCGTCTTTTAGAGGTAGTGGTGAAGGATAAGGAGGATGCACAATGGAGTTGGCACAAAGGTTGGGAGTAGTCAGACATTAGAGAAACTTACCAGGTCTCTGTTGGTTAAAGAAGAGTAAGAAATCAGCCCAGTGGAGTTGAAAGACTAACTCAAGTTTATGCACATGCTTCGTGAGCTTAAGTTAAAGAATCCTTAGTTTCTGTATTGTCATCTGCAAAATAAAGAATAATAGTACCAACCATCTGGCATCAAGTGAAATTAAAATTTGTGTATTCCTCATTCAAGTACCTGCTACATAGCAATTCCCAATAAATAAATATTATAGTATTGTCTTGCACGCGGCCAACCTGGGTTCAATTCCTCCGTCCTTCTCGGAGAGCCCCGCAAGCTACCGAGAGTATCCAGCCCGCACAGCAGAGCCTGGCAAGCTACCCGTGACATGTGACGTATTAGATATGTTACAAACAGTAACAACAAATCTCACAATGGAGACATTACTGGTGCCCACTCAAGCAAAACGGGATGACAGTGCAGTATTACAGTACCTAGTCTTGTACTGTGCATGTGAATTCTGTTGCAAGAAAGAGAACAAGAATTCAAACTTAGGTCTGTCTTACTAGAAATTCCCTATGAACTGCTAGATATTGATTCTGCTTTCATTTTATGGAGGATTTCTCAAAAAGTGTTCTGTGGACTATTAGGTGGCATTTGAGAATTCGAGTTTCTGGAAATATTTAGCCATTAGGAATATCGGAAAGTGGGTAAAAGAATTTTAGCAAGAAAACACATTCTGCAAAATTTAATATGCCATATCCCACTGCTAAAAATTTCTTATTTAGGAGAGTAAAATTTTGTTTGTTTGCTTTGGAGTGTGACTGGTTATGTCCAAGGGAATCAAACTCAGTTTGGCCATATGCAAAGCAAGTGCCTTACTTACTGTATTATCTATCTGGCCCAAGGCCTGTTATTAATTTGTTTGGGAATTAGATGCTGGAAAGTGACTTAACCCCCCATTGTGTCTCTCTGATCCAAAAGACTAAATTTTTAAAAATTAAAACAACAAACTCTTGTTAGGTAAGAAACAGAATACAGATTATTCTCCAAACAGATTCATTCAATTGATTTTGTATTTGTTTCTCTAAAAGGTAATATACCCAGTAAAATTCCAGGCTTTCTTCCTGGCCCCTAAAGTAGGAAGTGCTCATTTCCCTACCTCTGAAAAAAAAAATTACATATGTAGGTCCCACCTCCTACCAGGAATTGACTTAATAGAATTAATTAAGTTTGAAAAAAATTAAAACTAGTTCACTCTGTATCCGAGTCTACTTTAAAGAGGAAAGGGATGCTTTCCTGCTCTCAGGGGAAGTCAGAGGAAAAGCACAGGAGTGGTTCCTTTCCACCCTGGCAAGCAAACGAGTACTCAGAGCATCTGTGGATCAAAGGCGGGCACACAAAAGAGCTGCTGGATTAGCTTCCGTGCTTTTCTCAGCGCTTACTCAAATACTTAAGGCTTTTTCCAGATTGCACTGGACTCAGGACCGGATTTGAACAGCACCTTGGAATTATTAATGAAATCATATATGCACCTTGGTGTTTGTCCCAGAAAAGAAACCTCAGGACCAAGGCCTCACTCTCCTTTACTAGGTGTTAGCTCCAAACATGCCACCAATGGCTGTGGGACAGAACCAACAAAAGCATTCCTCGGGCTTCTCAAGGATCATAATAGCATATGATCCCTTCAGGATTTGAAGTTCATCTTCAAGCATCCATCCATTCTTCTTTTATACACCTACATCATCAGATCAAAATGTGCTCCAGTTTCACAAATTCTGAGGGCTGCAATTTGTTTGGCAAAGAAACTTGAGCAGTGTTGAGTCAGAATGTTGATGTAGCACATGCAGCTTTAATTTGGATTAGGATGCTCCAGCAAAAAGAAAATTGTATAATCCTACCATACTACCATCCAAAATGTTTATCTGCAGTTTTTTTAGCTGTGATCCCCTAATAGGTATCTTTTGCAGCATCCTAAACTGTGTTCCAATGGACATTTATCAAGTTCCTGCGAAGTGTCCTATATTAGCAAAGGCATGCCTCAAAGAGGAGAAACTGGGAATGTTTCTAGCAAGCAGACTCTTGGCAAACATTTCTGAGGTAAATCAGGATTTATTTGAAGCTTAAGATAGAGGATGTGGGCTCCAGATGGTACTTGTGTGGATGAAAACTCTTAAGTAAAGCAGAACTGACCTCAGAGTGTAAGGAGCACGTTTTCACAGATTATTATACCATCTGTCACTTGTGGACACTTGAATAATATCTTTAATAGGAAATTGGGGAAGTTATATGCCTCTTTTTGAAAGTCTCGGTTCTAAAAGAGTGTGCTCATGAAGCATTCATGATTTCAAAAGATGGGCCCTCAGAATGTAAAAGGTGCACAATAATTCAAAAGAACTCATGCCCCCCTTCAACAGCTATGATCAATCACTGCATTAAAATAATAAATATATTGAAGACTATTTCCATGTGCTGGGGGTAGGAAGCATAAGGACAATCAAAGGCTTAGGACCTAGGACATTCAGGACAGATCAACTAGAGTCTGATTTCAGAGATCCCAAGTCACTTTTTTTTTCTTTTTTCTTTTTGGGTGACACCTGGCGATGCACAGGGTCACTCCTGGCTCTGTATTCAGGAACTACCCCTGGCGGTGGTGCTCAGGGGATCATATGGGATGCTGGGAATTAAACCTGGGTTGGCCATGTACAAGGCAAACCCCTTACCTGCTTTGCTATCGCTCCAGCTCCCAAGTCATTTTTGAAGACAAAAGATGGAGACTGAAGATCAGGGAATAAATGGTCCTAGAAAAGCCTTGATCTATATTATTCATCATAATGCTGCCTATATTCTGTTCTGTGATGTGTTTTCTTCCTTCTCTCCTACTGGAGGACCCTTGTGCACCACTTTCTTTAGAGTAAAACTGTGTCGCTTCCCCACTCATCCATGGAATCATCAGCTTCTCTCAATGACAGTTCCATTCATTACGTGGTTGAGAGAGACTCTGATTTGGGGGAACAAATTTTACTTCATTTTTTTATACCATGCTTTTCTCAGAGCTTACTCATATACTTAAGGCTTTTTTCAGATTGCACTGGACTCAGGACCAAATTTGAATAACATCTTGGAATTATTAATAAAATCATATATGCACCTTGGTGTTTGTCCCAGAAAAGAAACCTCAGGACCAAGGCCTCACTCTCCTTTACTAGGTATTAGTTCCAAACATGCCACCAATGGCTGTGAGACAGAACCATTGTTCCACAGTGGTGTGCTATAATTCTAAAGAACCCATGATCCCCTTCAACAGGTATGAACAATCACTGTATTAAAGTAATAAATAGCACTGTAGCACTGTCATCCCATTGTTCATCGATTTTCTCAAAATGGACACCAGTAACGTCTCCATTGTGAGACTTGTTGTTACTGTTTTTTGCATATCGAATATGCCATGGGTAGCTTGCCAGGCTCTGCTGTGTGGGCGGGATATTCTCGGTAGCTTGCCGGGATCTCCGAGAGGGACAGAGGAATCAAGTCAAATGCCCTACCCGCTGTGCTATAGCTCCAGTCCAAAATAATAAATACATTTATTTATTTATCAATGTAAAAATAAATACATCGGTCAATGTATTTATCAATAAATACATTTTACAGTGGCTAGTATGGTAGATCTTGAAATATTTCTGGCAGGAAGAAACTGCGAGAGGAGAGAAAGATTCTTTGTCAGGACTTTAATTCATTTCTCATTCATTAATTCTTGCCTGTTAACTGATGGGTTGGCTGTTGGTGGACTTAAGGAAGAATCATCAGATGAAGGAACAAGAAATATAAAGTCGAGCAAGGAAAGCTTTTTCAACAAGTGGTGCTAGGACAACTATCTGCAAAGACAAATTCAAACCTCTTTATAATGCCATATATAGCACAAAGGCTATAGAAATATGGGCTAAAGATCTAATATCAGACATGAATCCATAGGTACATAGTGAAAAATGTAGGCACAACTCTACATGACATTGAAGCTAAAAGCATCTTTAAGGATGAAACACTACTGGCCAAGCAAGTGAAAGCAAAAATAAACAAATGGTACTACACTAAAGGAAGAAGCTTCTGTACTGCAAAGAAAACAGTGGCCAGGATACAAAGACATGGATAATGTATTAATTATTTACCCGACACCTGTCTGATAAAAGGTTAATATCAAATATATATGAGGTACTAGTAACTTTACAAGAGGAAAAAAATACAAACCCATCAAAAAATGGGGAGAAGAAATAAACAGAAACTTCCTCAAAATAGAAATGTAGATGGCCAAAAAGCACATGAAAAAATGCTCTACATCACTAATCATCAGGGTATACAAATCAAAACAACAATGAGATACAGAAAAAAACAAGAAAACAATCAATGTTGGTTTGGATGTGGGGAGAAAGGGACTCCCATTCATTGCTGGTAGTGAACTAGCTCAACTAGTTCAGCCTTTTTGGAAAATAATATTGGAATTCTTCAAAAAACTAGAAATTGAGCTTCAATATTACCCAGCCATACCAGTCCTAGGACTACAACCCAGGGGACCCAAAACGCAATGCAAAAAAAAAAAAAAAATCTGCTCTTCTATGTTTATTGTAGCACTTTTCACAATTGCCAGAAACTGGAAACAACCTGAATGCCCAAGAACATATAATTGGTAACTGGGTAAAGAAACTATGGTAATCTACACAATGGAATACTAGCCTAAGAAAATAAGGTGAGTATTACAATGTTTTCACTCGAGATAATAAGAGTCAAGTAAACATCATTATCATCACCATCATCATCCTCATTATTATCATCATCATCATCATCCCATTGATTGTCAATTTTCTCGAGCAGTCTCAGTAAAGTCTCCATTCATCCTTGCCCTGAGATTTTAGAAGCCTCTCTTTACTCGTCCTTCCCAATGGTGCTGCATTGGAGGCTCTTTTAGGGTGAGGGGAATGAGACCCAGCATTGTTGTTGGTTTTGGCATATGAATACATCACAGGGAGCTTGCCAGGCTCTCCCATGTGAAGTAAAGTAAACATAAAAATTGAAATATTTGACACTGTCATAGTTCCTATCAAACTTACTCCTATATATAATTTTTCTTCTGAGAAATCATAGGAAATAGAAGAAATTCTTATTATACATAAATCGCATATATTTCAACCATTGGTAAGTAATTCATTGTATATGTCATGTAAACAAGTCTTATATTAATGAAGTATAATAAGTAGTATGATATATAGATATTAGGAGCATAGTTTGTGCCAAATTATGCTAAAAACTATGTATGTATCATATCATAAATACTTGACCACAGCCCTTTGACATAGGTAGTATTATATTCCAAAAATGACAGATAATGAGGTTAATTCCTTCATTTCAAAGATTTAAAGTAGACTATTTCTCACTTCATAGTCCCATGATCATTTTACCTTTTTTTACTGAGTGTCTATAGTCTTCCCAAATGTGTGTAATTTTACTATTTATAAATGAAAACATTTACTCTTTTAAGAAGTCAACAACTTATTCTTCATGTAGATTTCACTATCTCTGTTCTGTCTTCAAAATCGGTGAAAACAGAGTATATCTGGGGTTACAAATTAAGATGAGAGTCTAGCACTTCACAGGTAGCAGAGGGAGAGTATAATATGAACAACCCATTGAATAAAACCATTCAGGCAGTATATTTATTTGTGCAAATATCTATATTATCATTTCCAATAACTCTGGAACATTGTTTTGTAATGATCTTTACCACCAAATTATTTCACATCATGTTCTGGTATTTAACTCGTCTTTATCAGTGTATAATCATCTCTGGGTGAGTATTTAAGCACAGAATGTGTTCAAAGTCATGACTGGCCCACGAATTATTTCCAGAGGTGTAGATCACTTCCTTTTTTTTGGTTTAGGGGACAATAGTTCTGGAAATTAGTTCACCTATCTAAATGGATGTGCTTCTCGGCAATATTCTCTTAATTAATTTTAAATTCTATTGTCTACCATAAAAGGAAACTGGAAACTATTATGAGCAAAGACTAGAGTGTCCAAATAAATAAAATTCACAGCTGTCCCATCAAAGCAGAAGTTTGCAAAAATATGTTCTGAAATCAAGGAGGTAATATACATTGCCTAATTAAACACGTATGTGACAGTCAATAATATGAAGTAATAGATGTTCCAATGTTTCATGGAGCAAAGACTTCAGTCATTCTTAGCTCATTCCCAACTCAAGGGCAAATGTTGAAATCTATTTGTATCTGATCCCAATGTAAAGAACAGTTCTACTTTAATCTAATTATGCAAATATAATGGATATTTGGCATGGTGTGAGAACACTGCATCCTGCTTAATCAAATCAAAAGTTTCTGTGATTCCATTTATAGATGATCAAGTGTCATAGAGTCATAGACTGTAATGTAGTAATTGCAAAGAAAAAGTGTGTTCTGGGATTGTTGATACTTTTGAAGATGGAGTAAACACGACCTTCTTGTTTCTCTCATAGAATACAACCAAAAACGCTGGACAGAATTCATAGACATTCTAAACTGAGGTCTCTGAAAAAGTAAATAGTACCAGGTGGATTGGGAAAGGAAACCAGAACTCAAGTAAATCTGAGAACATGAGTTAGTTCCCTGGGGTTTTATTCCCAGCTCTTTAAGTTGGGGGTCAAAGGTGACATGAATCCTGAAAGAGCACACAGGTGAATAAAGAGAGACAGAGCCCAAGAGAAATCATGTTGTTCTGGTTCAGAAAGTGAAAAGGAGGACCCTTAAGGACAGAGAGAGGCTGGAACAAGCCCATTGTGCATTACAATATATTTCCTTTCCTTTCCACTGCAGCCCACAGATGAGACCCAGCTGCGAGCCCATTGTGGATGGTAAATAACAGCCAGGAAGCAACTAGAATTCTGGGCCAGGGGACAACTCTGACCCCAAAGAATCCTGATTTGAAGCGTTGTAGGGAATCCCTGTGAATTGTTTTCCCCTCTCTAGCTACTTGCTTGCTCAGATGGCCCCTGCAGGGTCCAGAGCAATAATTTCAGCTTAACTGACTTACCCAGGTTCTACCCCTGGTACCCATCTGGTCCTCCCAGGCCCATTCAGGAGAGATTCCTGAGAGAAGATCTAGGAGTAAGCCCAAAGCACCGCTGGGTGTGGTCCAAAAACAAAAACAAAAAGAAGGCCCACCCAGCTAAAGAGATGGTTGAGACAGGAAGAAAGCTTTTGTTTTCTAGTAAAAAAAAAAAAAGACCAGAAAGGTAACTCCTAAAAATCAGAGAATCTCCAGTATGAACAATAGACTTTATTTCATTCAACATATCCAAAACCATTATCTCAGCATAAACATACGTGAAAACATGATATATTAAAAATTTATTTTTTGTACTGTCTTTAAACTCTTGTCCCTACGTTGGCTATTCAGCATGTGACATACAGCAAGCCAAAATATGCAATAAATGTAAAATATATGCCGAACTTCAAAACTTATTTATCTATTTACTAATTTTGAGGCTTCCCCAGAGGTATTCAAGAGACCCCAGGGCCATGCACTGTGACATTCAGTCAATCTGGTGGATGTGTCCATGTGAGGGCCTGAGAATGTGGCACTACTGATGTCATGTGGTTGGGGGCCCTCTAGGGTCACCCACCAGGGTGCTCAGGGACTTTAAAGTCATTACATGGTCCCACTATTGTTGCCAGGAGGATGTTCATTTTCTTTCTTTTTTTTCTTTGTAGTTCTTGTGTCTATTTATTAAAGAAAAACAATATAGATGCAATTTGTTGATATCTTGTTTTCAAAATAAAACGATCTTTATTATAATAGAGCTCTCCCTTTTTTGGATTTTTTTCTCAGTAAGCAGCTCGCACTTGAATATGTAAACACTACAAACACAGACTTTCTCAGAATGCCGCTTCCCAGCTGATCCACAGCGCTAGAGCCACCCCCAGAGAGACAAGAAACTCCAAGGGTAATTTGTGGAGTAGAGGGCCAAACCTGAGTTGCATTGCTTGTACCCGAACTCCTGCACTATCTCCTGTTGCCCCACAACATATCAGTTCTTTTTTTTTTTGTAATAACATTATAAAGTTATTCATGATTACATTTCAGGTGTACAATATTCCAACACCAATTCCTTCACTACTGCCCCCTTCCCTCCACCAATGTTCCCAGTTTCCTTCCCACTTCCCACCCTGCCTCTATGGCATGCCTGAAGTCAGTTTCATCTCTTTCACTTTATTTTAGGTGGTTACAAAAAAAAAAAAAAGGAAAATCATGTATCTTACAGTCTTACATTGTATTTGTGTTGGATAGCATTGCTGTAGATACTGAAGTTTCACTGTAATGATGTGCAGAAAGAGAATCCTGAAAGAGGACAGTTTCCCAAGAGAAACAAGCCTTGGAAGCGAGGTTAGAATTGGAAAACAAGGTGCTTTCCATAAGCGCTGGTAGAGCCTGTGTTCTCATAGGAATATCAGGGTTGGGAGAGAGGGGCCTGCAGAGAGTCTACCAGCCTGAGCTTCCTAAAAGCCTCTGAGGTTATCTGAAGTCTTCTGAGCCAGGGAAGTCCCCCACGAGGCAGGGGGCTAATAGTACAGTCATCCCACTACAAAGAGGCAGAATAAGCAGCCAAATGACATTTAGCAGCACAAATGAGTGATCCTCAGCTTAGTTACCTCTGCAAGTCAGTATAATAAAGAAGATCCTGAGATAAAAATCTCTTCTGAGTCCTGGAGCAATCGGGGCCTGCTTTATCCGTGTTTGCTCACTAGGAAACTATGTCATCTTGGCTCTCTGAAGGAAAAGCTGTTTTAGGTAACTGTCTCTCCCCCCCATCACCCCCGAATTATACTGTGTTGTTGAGTGTTGAAAAATAATAACTGAATCACATTTAATAAGGGCTTGTTCTGGGGGCTTTATGCATATTATCTCCTTAGTGGTTTAGAACACTCTCTACTGTAAATATTAGTAGTAGTGCTGTTTCAACAGACAAGGAGAAACTAGATCACTTCCTCTTCCGGTCTGCTGGAATCGAGCATCTGTATAGAGTGTCCACGGGATACTCTGTGCAGTTCACACATGAGGGTGAACTTCTCCTTGCATTATTTCACACAGCAGAGCCCCACAGTCCTCTGTGCCAAGCTCTGTCTTTCGGCAACAGAACTCTGTGTTGCCAGGGAAGTTTCATCAGCACAGGGCAAAGGTCTATTCCTGGCTGCAGAGGCTTCGCATTGAAAGTAATATACTCTGCCCCTGCATGCTGAGCTCCTGACCTCCACTGAGTCAGAAAGAGCCCCCACCCTCTCCCCTCCTGAGCTCTGCACAGAGCAAGGCGCAAAGCAGGAACTCAGCTCACATTTATTTGAGTTCATTTGAATAGATGCTGGTTTCCCTATGTCTATTTTCTATCCCTCTATCCTTGTATCACTTATAGACCTATGAAATATCTATCTAATTCTGTCCCACTTTCTAATAGATTCCCAGGTGCCAAGTCAGGGAGGCGCGCAGGACAGTCGAGCTGAAAGGTTATACCAATAATGAATGTGTATTTAGGGAGGAGAGAAAAAAAGAATTGCGAATTCCTGGTGAGGCACGGCCTGGAATGGTGAGATCCCAGGAAATTCAAGTGTGGGAACATGTTCTGTGGGGAGAGGGTGTTCCAGGAAGACTTCTTGGAAGGGTCTATATGTGTATTACCTAATCTGGTGTTTTTCAAACATGGGTCATGACCTCAGGGTCAGGAAATCACTTGAGTCATAACCAGCAATTTATTTATTTAATTTTTAAAGACTCAAACGTGAATAGGAAGTAGCAGGCTCCGAGCATAAAATATATTTCTTTCTGAGGGCTGTGATTGTTCTAGGTTTTTTTTTGTTTTTTTTTTTTTTGGTTTTTTTTTTTTTACTTTTGAGAGGTTTTTCTTCTCTGATTCGACATCTTTCAGCCCTGTGGAAAACCTAAGATTTGCCTAGAAAGAGCGTAAGGCACAACTTGCCCATCTTTAAAGGAATTGGCCCTCAGATTTCTGTTGCAATTGTTCCTATGAAGGAGAGTATCATTAATGTAGATAAGAGCTAAAATGTATGTAGAGCAGACTCAGAACTAAGTGACTTAAATATACTTTTGGGGGTTTGAGCCAAACCTGATAGTACACCGGGCTTTTTCCTGCCTCTGTTCTCAGGCTCAGGGATCACGTCTGGCAGGCCCCAGTGATGCAGGCAGATGGGGAAGGCCCCCTCCCAAGGCAATGACAGTAAATTTCCTGGGAAATAATAGCCCTGAAGCTGTGAAAGCCAACCTTGCAGAAAACAGGAAGTAAGGCCTGATAAGACCCTCACCTGGAGCCAGCGACAGACCCAGAGAAGGCAGGATCCCCCCCTCCAGCAGAAGCTCCAGAAGAAAAAAAAGCCTGGAAAGGAATTTCATAGAAGACCATCACCACTCACAACCCTCCAGCCCTTAGCAACCTCCTTAGCAACCGGACTTCTACCTAGGTAGAAGCCCCTGGTGGGAGCAGGTTGGAGAAACCCTATAAAGGTCACATTGAACCGAGGGAGGGCACACATATGCTGCCAGGGCCCACGTACTGCTTGTGCCTACGTGGCCGAGCACATGTGGCGCCTAACCACATGTATTGTCAGCATCTCCCCTCTTGAGATGTGTGCTTTCATGCTTTCATATCGAATGCGGGGATGTGTGTAGGGGCTCTCTCCGTCCTTGGAGAAGCCCGCATTCTCTCTTGAGCACTTTGCTCTACACTCTCTCCTTCTTTGTCTTCCTCCTTCCCTTCAAAAACCTCCAAACACAATCTGTTTTACTTCACTGCTTGTCTACTCCTGAAATTATTTTCTGTGAGGTGAGACAAGAACCCAGTAACCCTAGGTCCCAGGTGGCAGAGGCAGATGGGGAGAAAGTGACTGTATTTCTCCTCCTTGCTTCACATTAGCCACCCGTGGGGCCCACCAACATCACCAGGGGACCATATGTGGTGCTGAGGAAAGAATCCTTGTGCAAGGCAAGCAGCCCTCTTTGCTGTACTATTGGATTCTCCAGCCCCAATTTATAGACATCTAATCTTGACTTCAACTCCTGCTAGTTTGTATCAACTCTTAAAGACTTCATCTTTTCCACTGTACTAGTGAGACATGACTCTGCTCTAAAAAGCGGAGCTTGATAATATGAAACTTTTATTACTGAGTTACATAATTAACTGGTGGTTATGCTCTGTTTTGTGCCCTTCAGAAGGAATCTTTGCAATCCTGTCAAATAACTTATCAGATGGTTTTTATTGCAGTAGATGTGAACATTTCAACCACTTGTAAGTGATAATTTCGGTAGTATTAAACACATTCATAATGCTTACTACCACCACACCTACCCATCTTCAGAACACTTTTATATTAAAAAACTGAAATGCTATGCCCCATTCTACCAGCACCTGGCAACCATCAATCTGCTTTCTTGTTTTTATGATTTAAATTATTCAAGTACCACATGTACATAAGAATATCTCTTCTTTTTTTCTAACTAGATTGTTTTCCCTAGAATAATCATGATCACGATAATGATCACGAAATCCTGTTAATCATTGATTTCTCAGGCGGGCTCAGTAACCTCTCAATTTGTCCTTCCCCTGAGATCTTAGAAGTCTCTCTTGACTTGGCCCTCCCAAGGATGTCCCACTGGAGGCTCTTTCAAGGTCAGGGGAATGAGAGCCAGCTTGTTACTGGATTTTGCATATGAATACACCATGAGAAGCTTGCAAGGCTGTCCCATGTGGGCAGGAAACTCTCAGAAGCTTGCCAGTTTCTCCCAGAGGGAGAAGTAGGCTACAAGATATCACACGGCTTTGCGGCCACGTGCTTTTGGAAGCTTGCTTTTAAGTCTCTGGATGTTGGCCGTTGATGGGATTACACACACCTGGGTTCCTCTGCCGATACCTTCATGCGTGAGGCCTGTCCTAACTGTGGAGAGGGGCCTCGAGCATGGCTGTAGCTAGGTTTCAGTGGTCTTCGGCCAGCAGGAGCTCTGCTTGGGGTGGGGAGGGAAGCTGGAGCCCATACGCTCTGAGGGGTTCCGGGGAAGACAGCCAGGCATGAGGGCAAGAGACTCTCTGCCTAGAATAATGTCCTCAAGATTCATCATTTTACATACCAGACTTTTTTTTTATAGTTTAAAGGGTATTATTCCTTTGAATATACGTATATTGTTCTACTCCATTAAATAGTCAGTGGACATGGGTTGCTTCCATGTTTTAGCTATTGTGTGACAAATACTGCTATGAACATGAGTATGCAAATCCGTTTTTAAGACCCTGGACTGGAAAGACAGCTCAAAGGGTTAGTGCACATCTTTGCATGCAGGAGGGGTATTTTGGATCCCTGGCACTGCATCATTTTTTGTGTGCTGCCAGCACTGTGATCTAAAACACAAAACAACAACAGCAATAATAATAATAGAGACCCTGATTCAATTTTAGAGACATATACCCAGAAATATATACCCAGAGAGTCTCTTGCCCGCACGCCTGGCTGTCTTCCCCGGGGACCCTCGGAGGGGATGGGCTCCAGCTTCCCTTCTCGCCCCGAGCAGAGCTCTTGGCAGCCGAAGACCACCGGAATCTAGCTACAGCCATGCTCGAGGCCCCTCTCCACACGTTTGGATGGGCCTCACACATGAAGGTATCGGCAGAGGAACCCAGGTGTGTGTAATCCCATCAACGGCCAACATCCAGAGAGAGACTTATGAGCAAGCTCCCAGAAGCAATATCTTGTAGCCTACTTCTCCCTCTGGGAGAAACTGGCAAGCTTCTGAGAGTTTCTTGCCCACATGGGACAGCCTTGCAAGCTTCCCATGGTGTATTCATATGCAAAATCCAGTAACAAGCTGGATCTCATTCCCCTAACCCTGAAGACCCCCCAGTGCAACATCGTTAGGAGGGCCGAGCCGAGATAGACTTCTAAGATATCAGGGAAAGGACGAAATGAGATGTTAGTGAGTCCACCTGAGAAATCAGTGATTAACAGGATTTCGTGATTTGTGGTACCCAGAAATGGAATTACCAGATTATTCTATTTTTTAAAGGAAATTTCATACTGATTTACCATAGTGGTTATACCAGTGGTTATATTTTATACCTACCAATAGTGCTCGAATGTTCAGACTTCTCCACATTCTCACTAATACATATATTTATCTAATTATTTTTATATAACCATTCTAATGAAAGTCATTCTAATAAGTGGTATATATAAAAAAATAAAATGGAGTTACTTGTGCTGAGCCAATCTTAACTCAATATCTAACCTATCTTCAACTTTAACCCCTCCTATGAATGCTGTCTTAACCGGTTGGTGTGGTTTTTCCTGGTCAGCACCTATGAGGTCATTTTTTTCATTCACCAAAAGAAGATGAGATTGTCTGTCACTTAGATTTTTTCCATTCCCCAAGATTCTTTCCATCCCCCAAGACTTTTCCCATTCTTCATAGGTGGGTTATTTAAGACTGAAATATTTTTCTTTTCCCTTATCTTGCCTTATTTCTACCCATAAAAACGTTTTAGTTTGCATACCCCTTTGGAGCACCTTCATACTTGCTAGATGGGGTAGAGTTCAAGTCATGAATCATTCAGTAGATCCAATTAGACCTTTCCATTTACCTGTTTGAATTTTTATTAATAGGTGTTAGGTAAAGGTCTACCTTTATTCTCTTGTATGCATGTATTTTGTTTTCTCAGCACCATTTGTTGAAAAGATTATCATTTACCCATTGAAAATTCTTTACAGCCTTATAAAAGCTAAGTTTGTAAAGATGTAATATAAATTTGTCATAAATACTAATTTTATTATTGCTAATCAGTTAGAATAAATAACTTATTTTCTACTTTAACAAGTTCATACATTCCCATGTACTTTTTTAAATAAAAGAACCCATATTTACCTAGTTCCAGACCTCAAGTGTTCTTTGCTCAGAGCTGTTTCTCCCTGGATCCATTATTCATCTCTCTTCACCTGACCCATACCACCAAAATGTCTTGTTATATTTCCTATAATTCCTCTTGACAGATCTCTAAGATTTTGACTCTTCTGATGATTTTAGATGACTGTAACTCTATTAGTGCCTCTATTTATAATAGTTTAATGAATTTTCTTCACTTTTAAAATAAAGACCAGGGCTGCAGAGATAGACTCGGGGGTTCCGGTGCTTGCCTGGCATGCAGCTTTTTCCAGTTCAATCCTAGACACCACATATGGACCCCTGAGCACTGTTTAGAGAGACCCCTTAGCACAGACCCAGGAGTAAGTCATGAGCACCACCAAGTGTGACCAATGAATAATAATAGAGACCATATTTGTTGGTGTAATGGTGTGCCTTCAGACTCTGACCTTCCTTCTCTTTGTCAGTCTCATCTATACCATGCTCTTTGATTTGAACTCTGGCCTCAACAGGGCTGCCGTGGGACCTTTCTCATGCTGTTGCTTCTGCCAAGGTCACTCTCCAAACTTGTTGCCTGCATGATGCCTATTTGTCAGATTTCCACTGATTTTTTAATTTTGTTTTTGGGTCACATCAGGCAGTGCTCAGGGCTTACTCTACTCCTGGCTCTGTGCTCAGGGCTTAGTCCTGGCAGGCTCAGGAGACCATATGGCAGACTGTTCAAGTGCAAGCACCTGACCCTCTGTATTATGGCTCCAGCTCTATCTCCATTGGTTTTATTAGCACCCTCAGGCAGACTTCTCTGCTTTGCTTGTAGACATTTAAATAACTTTTTATGTGAAAACACTTTGGATCTTTGCTTCAGAACTGTCTCCATTGTAATTTTACATTAATCTGTGTGATTACTTGGTTAATGTGCCTTTCCTCCCACTAGGCTATGAGATCCTAAAGAAAAAGAATTGTGTGGTGCCCATATTGTGCAGTTGAGAGAGGGACAGTCAACATTTGGCTTATTTGACCTTTGTAGAAGCAGGTATGATCAAAGTTCCAGGTTCTCAGGTTTTGCCAGTAACCCTCAACTTAGAGAGGGATAATCAAGGGAAAATCTCTAAGGGATGAAAATAAATCAGATTTAATAGAAAGAAGTGCCTTCTGAGTATAAATGTTGATATCTCAGAGCCCTGGTATTTATGGTTTATCTTTTATTTGGTTTGGACATAACACATTCCTTTATGTCCTTGGGAACTGCAGTTTCCATGTTTAGGAGTTTAAATCTGCACCTAACATGTTACAAACAGTCAACCAGGGGATGGGTGTCTGGTTTATGGCATTGAGGAAAATGTTAACTGTGAAAGCTTAGTGCAGCCACAGGATTTACTTTGTATAAATCTAGGATAGATTTGCATGAGCTTCTGTTAGCCTCATCCTCAATTTCAAGCTTTTTTTCTGGTCATGTATTTCCCAAGAGATTTGACGATAGGAAACGGAGAGGGGAAAAAAAGAGATAAGATTCCTCTAGAGACAAAGATATTCCCAGGCAAGCCTCTTTTCTCAGGAACCATGGAGGCCTGGTGGGAGGAAAATATTAAGAATAATGATAGCAGTAACAATAATAATAGTTCTCTTTGAGTTTTCCTGTGAGCTAAGTCTTTTTCTCCAATTTATTATTCCCAACGAGCTTAGGAGGGACCTATTTTACCCAGGAGTAAACTAAGACTCACAGGAGTCAAGATCTTCGCTCAAGACCACACACAAGACAACAGGTGGTGCAGGGATTTAGAAGAAGGCGGATGCACCTCCAGTCCCTCTGCTCCTGACCTCATTTTATCTGTCCTCTTTCAACATTTAATCATTCCATTAGTCAGTCTTCTCCATTTCTCAAAAAGAAATGTTCAGAGGTTCCCTTTGGGGCAGAGATTCACCCCTCAAGAGGGGATTACAGCCCCTTTTGTTCCTTGCTGACATTGTGCATGTACAGGGGACTATCTCTGCCCCATACATGAGGCTTTAAGCTACAGAACTAGCTCCAGTTAGAAGCTGCTTGGAGACCCTTTGAATGGATAGATGAGAAATAAAGGTACAAGTAAAGTAAGTCACCCAAAGGCTGCTGTCCAGAGAGAGAGTGGCTGGGATTAGGCCTCAGGTTTATTTGGCTTTGTCAAATGTCTGTGCTTTTCACACTAAATTTCAGAAATGTGGAGAATGTACAAACAGAAGGACTGCCAATGAGAGTCCAGAAAGAGATGTGCTTAATTCTCCCTGCATCAGCTTGAGAAAGCTTTCTGAAGAATATTCACCTGCTGAAGAAAACAAAAAAGATTTTTGTGGGTAATGTTAGCCTGTTTTCTCATTTCCCACCAGCAATAAATGGGGGTGGGGGAGGAAATCAATCCAATGCACAGAATTCCTATGGGATGTGTTTGAAATCAACATAAGGAAATATACAATCATTATTCCAGGTTAGGAATAGGATGAAATTCTTGAGAAGCAGTGAATTGCCAACCATTGAAGGTATGAAAAAGGCCAAGGAAACCAAAGAGACATTTAGATGATTGGATAAGATCAGGATGGAAGCTCAACTGAACGATTCATATGAACAATTGGGTGGATTTGGGACTATGGCTCATGCTTATATGGTGCATGCTTAGCATATGCAAAGTCCTTATTTCAATATTCAATATAACATGGCCCCTGAGCACTGCCAGGTGTGACCCTGTTGGCACTGAACACTGCATCACAACACTGGGTCTGAATGCTGTAACATTAGGCTCCCATTACTGGATGAATATTGCCTTGAATGGCCCCTTGACCCCACAAGTATATCGATAAAGGGATATCTATCTATCTATCTATCTATCTATCTATCTATCTATCTATCTATCTATCTGTAATTCTAGCTATGTATAGATATAGAGAGGACAGATTTGGTGGGTAATTTGGCTAAATCTTTATCCCTGGGTCTTCTGGAATTCTTGTTCAGTAAGCCAGGACAGGTTTCAAAGAACCTGCTTTTCTTTAGACATCCCCCCACCCGCCATGATTATTTTTTATTGGAATTATATGGTTAACAGTACTATTAATAATAGTTTCTAATGCACATAATTCCAGCACCACATTGGTCACCAGTATACAACCTCCCTGTCCCAAGGGCCCCAAAACCAACCTACCAAATACCCCCCCAGTCAAACTCAATTGTGTAGATTAGTTCTCCCATTTTGTTGTCTTTCGACCTTTTTGCTACCTTGCTGTGTATCTTTAAGTTGCACACATGAGAGATACCATTCTGTATCTAAAAACCTGCATTTTTAACAAGTCTCCAGGTGATTCCAAACAACCTGATCATTGTAACGTCACACTGCCACAAGTCAGCTAGGTGACCTTTCAAATAATTTGCAAGACTGAGCTTCCCTGAACTAGTGTTGACAAGTGTGAATTCCAAAGACTATTCAGTCTGTTCTAGTGACCTCTTCTTCCTCCTCCTCCTCTTTTTTCATCTTCTTAGGCAGAAAAGATTTTAGGCTTTTTAGGCTATAAGGTCTCTGTTACTATTCAAATTACTTTTGTAGAAAAAAAGTATTTATAGATAATATATAACTGAATGGACAGGGTATGTTCCAATAAAAGAAAAACCTGTATTCATAAAAATGAGCAGTATTACCACAGAGGTAATACAACAGAAGACGTACTTGCCTTGAAAGTGACCAACCATATTTGATCCCTCTCACATATATGGATATAACTTCATGAGCACTAGATTCAGAAGTAAGCCCTGGGCACAGAGCCAGGGTTAAGTCTGCTCACCAACTGATAGGGCTCCAAAAGGGAAAAAAAAAAAGCATTAGACAAAGCTTAGCTCACAGGTAATATAAGAATGGAGTTTTTGAAAAGCTCCAAGCTCTTTTTAGAAATAATCCTGGAACACAGTAGGATCTTAAAGATAAATGAGATCAAGAGATTATTTTAATTTTGGTTGACCCAGGATTTCTCAAATTTATTTAAACATAGAACCCTCTTATTCCCTCCACTTACCTTAGAACTGGTGTTCCACAAAACACTCTTGGGAAACCTAAATTCATGTGAGCACTAATTCATGTAGATTGACTAATAGAAGTAGGCAGCGTGCATAACCATTTATGTAAAGTGTTCTGAGAGGTTATGAAGTAAACTTCCTTACTTCATCTAGATCCCTGGAGCCTAAACTTAATTCATTAGAGATATTATCCTTGGCTTAAGGTGATGATTTTAGATTTAAAAATGAAACATAAACTGGACTTGATAGAATGACAGGTAAGGTGCTTGCTTTGCATGTGTCTGACCCGGGTTCAGTCTTGGCATCGGAAATGATCCCTTGAACTCTACCAGTGTGAGCTCTGAGCATACAGTCAGGAGGAAGCTCTGAATATTACCAGGTATGGCCCCCAAGTAAAAGCTATTATAGAAGGAAGAAAGTACAGGTGGGGGAGTATTTCTTGTATCACTTGTCATCCCATTGCTCGTCAATTTTCTTGAGTGGGTGCCAGTAACGTCTCCATCCATCCCTGTTGTATGCTAGTATAGCCCAAAGACATCTCGCTCCAGGAACATGAAGAGCCTCAAACCATTCATTCAGGATCTTGACGAAGAAGTTTGACCATCTCGTAGGTGGGCGGCCAGGCGTTCTTTTGACGTGGAATCCAGTCTGAAATGGCTCTAGTCCAGTGGTTGTCTCAGATCACATTACATGTCTGGCCCATTTGATTTTCAACTCCTTGGCAAACGAGACAGCATCTCTGATTCTCGACCATTGATGAGGTTGGAACTCTGGATTCCTTCTCTCACTTGAGTGAAACGTGATACTCCAAGCATAGCTCTCTCGATTCCTCTTTGGGAGACCTCAATAGCATTCTTCTCCTGTTTTTGTAGGGCCCAGGTCTCTGAGACATATGTTAGTGCAGGAAGAACAGATGGGGGAGTAAAGAGCCATAAATGGATTTATTTGGCACTTGCCGGAAGACCACAATTCTAAGTATTTTATCCAGAACTGTGATTGTCAACTGAGGGAAATTTTGCCTCCCAGGGATATTTGGCAAAGTTAGGGGACCTATCTGATTGTTCACTGCAGGGTAGAGGACAGAGTAATGGCATCAAGTGGGAAGTCAGGGTGTTGGTGCTTAGCAACAGTATATACAGTGCAGGACTGGAGCGATAGCATAGCAGGTAGGACGTTTGCCTTGCATGTGGCCGACCCAAGTTTGATTCCTCCATCCCTCTTGGAGAGCCTGGCAAGCTACCGAGAATACCCCACCCGCATGGCAGGGCCTGATAAGCCACCCATGGAATATTTGATATGCCAAAAACAGTAACAACAAGTCCCACAATGGAGACGTTACTGGTACCTGCTCAAGCAAATCGATGAGGAACAAGAAGACAGTACTACAGTGCTACAGTATACTGTGTATGAGACAGTCTTACCTTCACTCACAGCAAAAAATTTGCTAGTCCAAAGTACCAGCAATGACTTGCTGAGCAAGCCTGACCAGGTGATCTAATTTCTTTTACTTAAATACAGAAATGGTTTTACCTCTACTTTTAAGAAATAAGAATACTAATGATGAAAAGAACTTTCAGTAGCCTTCTAATAGGTCCTCACTAGTGAGTGACAGTTCCTAAAAACTAACTTGGCTACCTTGGGCAAAGACGACTTTCAGTTGTTTGGTTGTTGAAAGGCCCTCATTCCTAAGAGGTCCTACCCATGGCTCCTTCACATCACATTCCTCTTTACTGTCCCATCTCCTTTCACTCGCTCTCCCTGCAACATTGGTGACACAACATCTAATTTTATATATCCTTCCCAAATAGTTTGCCAATGACCTCCAAAACACTTTGAATTTAAGCCTTGAATTTTCTCTGCTACCCTCTTTGTATTAACTGTATCACTGTCATTCCGCTGCTCATCGATTTGCTTGAGCGGGCACCAGTATCATCTCCATTGTGAGACATTACTGTTTTTGGCATATCGAATATGCCACAGGGAGCTTGCCAGGCTCTGCTGTCTGGACAAGTTACTCTCAGTAGCTTGCCGGGCTCTCTGAGAGGGGCAGAGGAATCGAACCCCGGTCAGCTGCATGCAAGGTAAATGCCTGGTGTGCTATCACTCCAGCCCATTTGTATTTAAATTTTTATTTAGATTTGTAGCCCCCAGCAAAAGATTGTAACCTCTTGGTCTTGGTTTTCCCCCCTGTTAAACAGTCACAACACTAATCTCCATCTTAATTCATTTGACTCAGACATAAACTATAGGATCAAGATTCTGTTTGGAGATCTGGGGGATCCCAAAGAATGTGAAGTCTCCCAGGGAGAGAGTAAGCTGAGGTGCTGGGAGACCTCATGGAGAGCATTCCTCACTTTTGTAAGACAGACCAGCTTCGGGGTTTCCACCCGCCTACAAGAATGTTGTGGAGGGTGAGAGTGGGCTGGAGAGGATCTGGACAATGTCACCAAAGAGCAGTCAGTACCATGATACGAAGCCTGGGGACACAGGGCTAAAACGGCAGCATTGCAGCATATCACTAAGTTACCAGACAAGTAGAACTGTCTCTTCAACAGGGCAACCAGGATGGACGTGATGGAGTCTTGTTCCTGGAACCACAAGATATTCTCCACTCTGGCAAAAAAGAAACTGGAAGCCCTTGTACTTTAGTTTTTATCACAGCTCAGTTGAGCAATACATTTCAGACAGTTTGTGAATAAGGAGGTTGTTTCTGGGAAGATGATACATGGTGGTTTATCATTAGTCGTTGAAACTAGTGAATACTCAGAAAACCAAAGCAATACAATGGCCTGGGTATTTAAAATGGCATATCAGGACTGCTGAGTCTGGGTATGACAGTCACCAGCTCTGAAAGACTGACCTTCCTCTTATTCTCTGGCTCCTATTTAGAGGCATGAACTTTTTAGTTCTCTCTCCATCTACACTAACTCCAGTTGTTCAATTATTTTAAAGTGAGAAAAGATAATACTGGGATTGACAAATGACAAAAGAGAAATCATAATCATGATGACACTTTTATTTCAGAACCTCAGGTATTCATAGAAATGAGCAGTTGTCAGCATTATGCTCTTGTGCTCCCAAACACCAGGAATTAAATTGTTTAATAAAAATTGCATAACTGAGGGCTCGGAAGATAGCTCGTAATAAGCAGATGCTTTGCGTGCACCAGCATTCAAGTTTGACCCAGCGTCCTACATGGCCCTCCAACTACTCTCTTACAGCTCAGGGTTCAAACACCTCCACATTCTAAGACCTTCATACTGAAAAATACATCCTGGGAATAAATAGCAGTGCTCCTACATTAAAAAAAAAGAAAAGAAAAAGACAAATACATCCTGGGTTGACTAAAGACCACTGGGAATGGTCCCCACATACTGACATTGTCTGATAGAAACCCACCATGTCTATTCCTATGTATATCTTCAATCTATGCATATATAATAAAATTAAAATTGCAATCCATGACAGCTATGCCCCTTTTCTCCCCACCATGAAAAAATTAATGTGATGTCAGTGTAGTTTGAGGGTATCTGACTGGGGGGATTAACAAGAAACATTAGGGCACTTGCAAAGGGATCTCATGGGTAAAAAGAAATAAGATTTTTCAATTATTTCATAGCCAGAGAAATGTCATGTGTTATGGGTTTTTTTGTGTGTGATAAGTTATATTTTACTTGACTGTTGTACTAAATTTCATTTCTTTTTGCTTTTCTTAAGCCCAATTTCTCTAGCGTTTTCAGAAAGGCAATAAAGGGAGTGGGGGACATATAATTTGGAACAGATAAAATCTGAGATTCATATCTTAGCACTACCATTTATTAGCTCTGCGGTTGTGGGCCAATCACTCAGTTTTTCTAGGTCTTTGGGTTATTTTTTAAAGCAATTCAATAAGGAAATATAACCCATCTCATTGGATTTGTGTGCAAAATAGAGGTTTTAATGTATGGTAAGTGCCTAGAACACCCTAGGCACTCAGAAATGCTAACATATTTCAGTCAAATGAAAGTGAAATTACATTGAGACTCGAGTGAAAGCTCTCTGTTAAAAATACTAACCATTCACCATTAGGGTTGATCATTATATCTTATAATCAGTAGCAAGCATAACTGATTATAATTTTAGCCTGCTAGCCTTTTCTTTGATGGTTTCTTCACCATTTATTTGAATGGTGACCTCTGACCATTCAAATAAAGGGAATGATATCATGCAAGAAAGGGAGGAAGGAAGGAAGGAAGGAAGGAAGGAAGGAAGGAAGGAAGGAAGGAAGGAAGGAAGGAAGGAAGGAAGGAAGGAAGGAAGGAAGGAAGGAAGGAAGGAAGGAAGGAAGGAAGGAAGGAAGGAAAGGGGGAAAAAGAAAAAGAAGAAGAGAAAAAGACCTATAGTACACAAATATTTAAAAATTCAGGCCTCCCGCGCCCCGCTTCCCGCCGCCTGGACTCCCCGAGACCTTCCAGCCGCCCCAGCCCGTGTCCTCTGCGCCCCGGCTCCTCCCCGGGCCCCCTAACTGCGGCCCGCCCTCGCAGGTACCTTCCCGGACCCTCGGCCACGCCCTCCCGCACCCCGCTTCCTGCCGCCTGGACTCCCCGAGACCTTCCAGCCGCCCCAGCCCGTGTCCTCTGCGCCCCGGCTCCTCCCGGGGCCCCCTAACTGCGGCCCGCCCTCGCAGGAAGACACTGGGGGCGTGTCCTGTATGTTAGTGGGCGTGGTCTAAAGTGGGCGTGGCCTCCTCTCAGAGCAGCGGCCGCTAATGCGGCAGCAGTTATTCTTTGTTACCTCAGCTCAATCAGTACTTGTGTGTTTTTGAAAATTCACTTTTGCAATCTCTAACACACAAAATAGCCATTAGCTTAGTCTGACACTATAAAAGCTCTCAGTTAATAAGGGAAGTTTAGCACGATCAGAAAACCTTCTTTCCACAAGAAGGAAAAAGGAACGAATAACTACAGAGCTCCAGCTCTATACTTCCATAACAATATGAAGAAGCAGCGAAAATCCCCTCCACCAAGAGAGGGAGAAGAAAAAATCCCAGAAGCATCAATGGGGGCTACTCACATCTATGACCTCTCAGATAAACAATTTAGAGAGGAGATCTGGAGGAGAGTCGACCTACTCCAAGCAACCATGGAACAGACATCCAATAAACTAAGGGAGGAGATGAATGAAGCGCTGGAACGGTCTACCAAGAAAATTCAGGAAGAAATGAGAGCAGAAATGAGAGCAGAAATTTCAAATCTTCGAACGGAAATCTCACAAATAAAGGAATCGGTAGATGAAATAAAAATCTCACTAGATGCCCTCAACAGTAGAATGACTACAGCTGAAGAAAGAATCAGCGACCTGGAAGATGAGCTGCAGAAAGCTTATAGACAACAACAAATCATGGCCAAAGACCTCAAAATGGCTATAGAGCGAATCAGAGCCCTGGGGGATGACTTCAAGAGAAACAACATAAGAATCATTGGAGTACCAGAACCACAGGGAAGTAACCCCAATGAAAAAAACACAGTCAAAGACATCATTGCTAAGAAATTCCCAGAGCTGGAGAAGGCAGGCATCCAGATACAAGGAGTCCGAAGAGTACCAGCAAAAAGAGACCCGAATAAAAAGACTCCAAGGCATATCATAGTCAGAATGACGGATGCTATGGATAGAGACACAATTCTGCAAGCAGCAAGGTCAAAGAAGGAAATTACATACAAAGGAGCACCCCTCAGATTTACAGCAGACCTGTCAGAGGAAACCCTCCGAGCCCGAAGACAATGGTGGGACATAGTGAAAAGACTCAACGAAATGAATGCCTCACCAAGAATACTTTATCCGGCTAAACTCTCACTCAAACTCGAAGGAACCATACACTACTTCTCGGATAAACAACAGCTCAGGTCCTTCATAGACTCAAAACCAAACTTGAAAGAAGGTCTCAAGGGGCTACTGTAAGACAAGGTGGAGCCACATAAAAACAACAAATACCACAGAAATATGACACAAAATCCTATCACAATAATCTCTCTCAACGTCAACGGCCTAAATGCACCCATCAAGAGACACAGAGTGGCAAAATGGATCCAGAAATTAAACCCATCATTCTGCTGCCTGCAAGAAACACACCTGAACAAACAGAGTAAACATAGACTCAAAGTCAAAGGATGGAAAACAATCCTGCAAGCAAACAACCCCCGTAAAAAAGCTGGAGTGGCCATCCTAATATCCGACAACATAGATTTCAGGTTGAAAAAGATTAAAAGGGACAGCGAAGGTCATTTTCTGTTTATCAAGGGATATGTTCAACAGGAAGAAATCACACTCTTAAACATATATGCACCTAATGAGCGACCAGCTAAATATTTAAAACAACTCCTAGCAGACTTCAAAGAGGACATCACTAACAGCACAATAGTAGTCGGAGACTTCAATATGGCCTTATCGCCTCTAGATAGATCGACAAGAACAAAACTCAATAAGGAAACACTGACTCTGAAAGAAGAAATTGAAGAGAGAGGCCTAATAGACCTATACAGGGCCTTACACCCCCAAAAGAAAGAATACACATTCTTTTCCAGTGCACACGGAACATTTTCTAAAATAGACCATGTACTGGGCCCCAGAACATACCTCAATAGAATCGGAAAAATAGAAATTGTATCAACCATCTTTTCAGACCACGATGCGCTGAAGATAGAAGCTAACCACTCACTGACACGGAGAATCAAGTCAAACACTTGGAAATTAAACAATTCAATGTTGAACAATGAGTGGGTCAGGAAGGAAATCAAGGAAGAAATCAAAAAATACTTAGAAACAAATGAGAATGAAGACACGAGCTGCCAAAACCTATGGGACGCAGCTAAAGCCGTGTTAAGGGGAAAATTTATAGCTCTCCAAGCATTCCTCAGGAAGGAAGAAAGGGCCCACATAGACAGCTTGACTTCACGACTCAAGACCTTAGAAAAGGACCAGAAAAGGGAACCCAAACCAGATCGAAGGAAAGAAATAATAAAAATTAGAGCAGAAATTAATGACATGGAAACCAAAAAGACAATCCGAAAGATCAATGAAACAAAGAGCTGGTTCTTCGAGAAAATAAACAAGATTGATAAACCGCTAGCAAGACTCACAAAGAAAGAAAGAGAAAGAACCCTAATAAATCGAATCAGAAATGAAAAGGGGGACATCATAACAGAAACCAGTGAGATTCAAAAGATCATTAGAGACTACTTCGAAAGTCTATATGCCACAAAACAGGAGAACCTAAAAGAAATGGATGGATTCCTCAATTCTTACAATCTCCCAAGACTGAACAAAGAAGACTTGGAATACCTGAATAGACCCATCAATGTTAAGGAAATTGAAGCTGTGATCAAAAACCTCCCCAAAAACAAAAGCCCAGGCCCAGATGGCTTCACTGGCGAATTCTTCCAAACATTTAAAGAAGACCTGCTGCCTGTTTTCCTCAAACTTTTCCAGGAAATTGAAAAAACAGGAAATCTCCCAAACAGTTTCTATGAAGCACACATCTCCCTAATACCAAAAGCAAACAAAGACATCACTAAGAAAGAAAATTACAGACCAATATCCCTGATGAACACCGATGCGAAGATCCTCAACAAAATACTGGCAAATAGGATCCAACAACTCATCAAAAAGATTATACATCACGACCAAGTGGGATTCATCCCAGGGATGCAAGGATGGTTTAACATTCGGAAATCAATCAACATAATCCAGCATATCAACAAAAGTAAAGATAAAAACCATATGATCATATCAATAGATGCAGAGAAAGCATTTGACAAGATCCAACATCCTTTCATGATGAAAACCCTCGCCAAAATGGGGTTTGGAGGAACTTTCCTCAAGATAGTCGAAGCCATCTATCGCAAGCCTACGGCAAGCATTATCCTCAACGGGGAAAAACTAAGGGCCTTTCCTCTGAGATCAGGCACAAGACAAGGATGCCCACTCTCACCACTCCTCTTCAATATAGTACTGGAAGTACTTGCGATAGCTATTAGACAAGAAAAAGAGATTAAGGGCATCCAGATAGGAAGGGAAGAAATCAAACTCTCACTATTTGCAGACGACATGATACTATATCTAGAGAAGCCTAAAACCTCTACTAAGAAACTCTTAGAAACAATAGACTTATACAGTAAAGTTGCAGGCTACAAAATCAATACCCAAAAATCCATGGCCTTCATATATGCAAACAATGAGGCAGAGGAAAGGGACATGAAAAAAGCAATCCCATTCACAATCGTGCCCCAGAAAATCAAGTACCTCGGAATCAGCTTAACCAAGGAAGTAAAAGACCTTTACAAAGAAAACTACATAACGCTACTCCATGAAATCAAAGAGGACATGAGGAAATGGAAACATATACCCTGCTCGTGGATAGGGAGAATCAATGTTGTCAAAATGGCAATACTCCCTAAAGCATTATACAGATTCAATGCGATCCCTATAAATATACCCATGACACTCTTCAAAGAAATGGATCAAGAAATCCTAAAATTCATATGGAATAACAAACGTCCAAGGATAGCTAAAACAATTCTTGGGAAAAAGATGATGGGAGGCATCACCATCCCCAACCTCAAACTTTACTACAAAGCAGTAACAATTAAAACAGCATGGTACTGGAACAAAGGCAGAGCCGTAGACCAATGGAACAGGGTGGAATATCCCTACACACAACCCCAAATGTATGACCATCTAATCTTTGATAAGGGAGCAAGAGATGTGAAGTGGAGCAAGGAAAGCCTCTTTAACAAATGGTGCTGGCACAACTGGACAACCACATGCAAAAAAATGGGTTTAGACCTTGACCTGACACCATGCACAAAAGTCAGATCAAAATGGATTAAAGACCTCAACATTAGACCACAAACCATAAGGTACATTGAAGACAAGGTCGGCGAAACCCTCCACGATATTGAAGATAAAGGTATCTTCAAAGGTGGCACGGAACTAAGCAATCTAGTAAAAACAGAGATCAACAAATGGGACTACATTAAACTAAAAAGCTTCTGCACCGCAAGAGATACAGTGACCAGAATCCAAAGACTATCCACAGAATGGGAAAGGATATTTACACAATACCCATCAGATAAGGGGTTGATATCAATGGTATATAAAGCACTGGTTGAACTCTACAAGAAGAAAACATCCAACCCCATCAAAAAATGGGGCAAAGAAATGAACAGAAACTTTACCAAGGAAGAAATACGAATGGCCAAAAGGCACATGAAAAAGTGCTCTGCATCACTAATCATCAGAGAGATGCAGATCAAAACAACTTTGAGATACCACCTCACACCACAGAGACTAGCACACATCCAAAAGAACAAAAGCAACCGCTGTTGGAGAGGATGTGGGGAGAAAGGGACCCTTCTTCACTGCTGGTGGGAATGCCGACTGGTTCAGCCCTTCTGGAAAACAATTTGGACGATTCTCAAAAAATTAGATATTGAATTCCCATTTGACCCAGCAATACCACTGCTGTGAATATATCCCAGAGAGGCAAAAAAGTACAATCGAAACAACATCTGCACATGTATGTTCATCGCAGCACTGTTTACAATAGCCAGAATCTGGAAAAAACCCGAATGCCCCAGAACGGATGACTGGTTGAGGAAACTTTGGTACATCTATACAATGGAATACTATGCAGCTGTTAGAAAAAAGGAGGTCAAGAATTTTGTAGTTAAGTGGATGGGCATGAAAAGTTTCATGCTGAGTGAAATGAGTCAGGAAGAGAGAGACAGACATAGAAAGATTGCACTCATCTATGGTATATAGAATAACAGAGTGGGAGACTATCACCCAAGAACTGTAGAAATAAGTACCAGGAGGTTGACTCCATGGCTTCGAGGCTGGCCTCACGTTCCGGGGAAAGGTCAACTCAGAGAAGCGATCACCAACTACATTGTAGTCGAAGGCCATGTGGGGGAAGGGAGTTGCGGGCTGAATGAGGGCTAGAGACTGAGCACAGCGGCCACTGAACACCTTTATTGCAAACCACAACAGCTAATTAGAGAGAGAGAACAGAAGGGAATGCCTTGCCACAGTGGCAGGGTGGGGTGGGGGGGAGATGGGATTGGGGAGGGTGGGAGGGACGCTGGGTTTACGGGTGGTGGAGAATGGGCACTGGTGAAGGGATGGGTTCCCGAACTTTGTATGAGGGAAGTATAAGCACAAAAGTGTATAAATCTGTAACTGTACCCTCACAGTGATTCTCTAATTAAAAATAAATAAAATTTAAAAAAAAAAAGCAAAACTGTTAAACTATGGGAAAAAATAAAGTTAATATAGGAAAAAAAAATTCAGAGTGATAACAGATACACTGGGAGTGCTCTTCAGCAGGGCTTGAAACCCTGAGGGTCACACCCCAAGATATCTGACCTGGCTGTGTGCACCTGTTCAGTGTTTGACCCAATTCTGCTGACAGATACCTGGGCCATTATCCTTGGTGTTAGGGGGTTGATTTACTATTCTTCGAGGCCTTTGCATATAAGAAATGTTTTCCAACCCTTTACACTAGAGACCGATTATTTCCAAAAGAACTCTTATAAACACAGTGTTAACAGTTCTGAAGAGAGCAGTTGATGTGTCTCATGTTATCACTTCTTAATTTCTTAAATCCAGCAACTCAAACTGGGGTCCCCTCTTAGCCTGGGAAACCCCCAAAGTGGAAGTAGAGAGGAAAGGCTCTTTGTGATTTTCTCAGAATGAATCATCAGTGCTTAGAGCCAATTCAGTCTTGCATTCAATCAACTCTGTTCCCTTGAAAAGTGGAAGCACCCTTGCCTTTCCCTTTTCCTTTCTTTGTTCTCCAGCCAGTTACAACTGGCTCAGTCCACCACACCCCTTCACCTCTTACACAAAGACCTTCAGACTCTGAAAGTTCCTGCAACCTCCCTGGGGAAGAGCCTCGGGGAACCTCCCTACTCATTTCCATCCTTTAGTCTTTTCTGGCAGGTGTTTTTTGACTAAGTTTCCCTCTGTGCCATTTTTCCGTTATGAACTTCCTTCCAATCACTCACGATTACCTAGGTAGTACTCATTGTTCCTCAGAGTTAGCAAATGCCTGGGTGGATAAAAGTAGATTTCATCGTGAAGAGACTCTTGAATCTGGTGAACTGTGTTGAAGGCAAAGAAAGTTTTTTTTTTTTTCTTATGATCAGTAGGCATTGATATAGTTAGAAAATCCAGGAAGAAACCTGAACAGATGAATGGTGGAATCAGATCAGGATAGGCTCCTAAAATGGTCTATTCAGTCAAACTGGAAATGAGTTTAAGCAAAGGGGAGATGCAGTCTTTTATAGCACTGTCTGTCGCACTGTCATCCCATTGTTCATCGACTTGCTTGAGTGGGCACCAGTAACATCTCCATTGTGAGATTTGTTACTGTTTTTTTGCATATCGAATATGCCACGGGTAGCTTGCCAGGCTCTGCCATGCAGGCAGGATACTCTCAGTAGCTTGCCAGACTGTCCGAGAGGGACGGAGGAATCAAACCCGGGTTGGCCACGTGCAAGGCAAATGCCCTGCCCGCTGTGCTATTACTCCTCATACTTTCACCAATTTCCTTCTGTTAGTGGGACAGACAAAATTGTATTTGAGGAGGGCAAAGCTAACACAGAGACATCTGTTTACCCAAATTTAGAAAAAAAAAAAAGACCTTATTTAATGAAAGTGAAAGGAAGGGAAACATCCATATGACGGAAGGGATCTCTTAAAGAAGGATTCCAGAGGCAGGCAGAAACTGCATCTCTTTATATGTTTTTTAAAAAAGATTAGGTGACAGAGACTTATAGAAATGCATCTAGACTGTGAGCTGAGCTACGACCGCATGCCACCTGGGAAGGGGGAAGGATTTTCTCTCCCAAGGCTTTGTCTCTATGGGGATGATAGCTGCAACAGGAGCAGCAGCACCCACGTGGCGTCCGCCATTATCTAAGACTCACAACGCAGCGGTACTTGCTTGTTGTGATGTGGTGCGCAAGAGATCATGGGATGGACCGAGGGGGTGTTACCAGCACGCCCTCGGTCCAGATGAGATCTGGAGCAGCCGCACATGACACGGCCCCTCTGCTCCTTAGACTATGATCCGGGAGGTCTACTAACCCATTTTGGCACCCAGAGACTTATAGAAATGCATCTAGACTATAAACTGAGCTGAAACAACAGAAATCCAAAACTGCACGGCTGGCCGTGCGAGCTCCTATAATCTTCATTCTGAGCAATGGAAAACAAACTATCAAATGATGCCTTTTCAGCAGGTTTGACTGTTAGGGGAAAATTCCAAATAATAATAGTCAGTTCTCTGTTTAAATATTGAATGTATCCAAAGTATAGAGAGAATAAAGTGAAGATCATTGGCCACTCAGGTGCGAGAGGTGTGGGGGGTGGGTAGGAGGGGGGCATATTTGGGTTCTTGGTGGGGGAATAGGTGCACTGGTGAAGGGATGGGGGTTTGATCATTATATGACTGAGACTTAAACCTGAAAGCTTTGTAACTTTTGTCACGGTGATTCAATAAAATTAAAAAAAAAAAGATTAGGTGAGCATTTCTTCATTCTGTTCTAAGAATGTGGGCCACTAAAACCTACGTGATACAATTATGTTTTGATCTCAGTCACCAGGACATCCAGATTAAGAGGGAGAGCCTAGATGATTGAGGTTAGAGAGAATTTTTTATTCAGTCTTAATTCAGTCAGACATCTGGGTAGTTAAGAACTGGGTGATTCCTGTCCATGCCTTCCCAGAACTGCCCCCTAGGAAGAGAGATGGTCATACAGGTACCTATATTGCACCACACTGCTTATGCCAAATACCAGACTGGCACTCAAAAGACTGTAGCACTGTAGTACTGTTGTCCCGTTGTTCATCGATTTGCTTGAGCAGGCACCAGTAATGTCTCCATTGTGAGACTTGTTGTTATTGTTTTTGGCATATGGAATATGCCATGAGCAGCTTGCCAGGCTCTGCCGTGTGGGCAGGATACTCTCGGTAGCTTGCCGGGCTCTCTGAGAGGGAAGAAGGAATCGAACCAAAGTGGGCCGCATGCAAGGCAAATGCCCTACCCGCTCTGCTATTGCTCTAGTCCTGTGCTATTGCTCCAGTCCAAAAGACACACACTGGAAATGTTAACAAGAAGATTATTATTTACTCACTGTTCTTTAAACTGACTTTTCCCCCCATTTATGCTTATCAATATTGATTCTAGACTTAGAAACCACGGGCCTGAGATATGGCACTATTATAAGTGCCCACTGAAACAAATTCATCAGTGACTTAACCTGTTGTCCTACATACTGTGTTGACCTCAAACAAATAAGCAGTCAAATTATTTCACCAACAAAATATATTTACTTAGAAACAACAACAAAAACAATTTGGAGGAGCTGGAGTGGTAGCACAGTGGGTAGGGAGTTTGCCTTGCACATGGCCGACCTGGGTTAGATTCCCAGCATCCCATATGGTCCCCTGAACACCGCCAGGAGTAATTCCTGAGTGCTAAAGCCAGGAGTAACCCCTGTGCATCACCAGGTGTGACCCAAAAAGCAAAAAAAAAAAAAAAATTGGAATGTGCAAACTCAGGAGGAAACATGCTCACAATTCCCAGGAAAGAAAAAAAGGAAAGAACATGTTTTAATGGAAGTTTTAGAGGAACTTAATTAAATGAGTTTGTTGATGGCATCGGGATGGGAAATCTAGCTGATAACATTTGCTGGATTACACATCTCTCTCTGGCTGAGCTATCACTAGGAAGGCCTCTCCTCCTACCTTCTTCTTTACAGGACAGAAAAGCAATCCACTTCCGGTGGAAAGACAAAGCACGTGTCTCCTGATTAGTTTCTGTCTGTGTACTGAGAAAGTGCTAGTGCATGAAAACTCTTTCAACCTTTGGGCCTCATTTAAATGAGGTTTCCATATATTGATTATTATAGCTACATATTCAAGGTGCCTCACTTATTCTACACACAGTGTAGAATTACTATATAGTGCATGCGTGGAAGTATAAAACAGTGTGAGTAGGGGCTGGAGCAATAGCACAGTGGTTAGGGTGTTTGCCTTGCAGGCAGCCGACCTGGGTTCGATTCCCAGTATTCCATATGATCCCTTGAGCACCACCAGGGGTAGTTCCTGAGTGCAGAGCCAGGAGTAACCCCTATGTTTTGCCAGGTGTGACCCAAAAAGCAAATAAATAAATAAATAAATTTAAAAAAATTAAAAAATAATAAAACAGTGTGAGTAAGTGCAAGTGAGAGTAAGACAATAGTCTTCCAAAGGCAATATCATAGAATCAGGGAGAAGAGAGAGGCAAGAGAGGTTGAAAGTTGGGGGCTGAGGACTTTCCTGAAGACTTTGATCTGAGATTCTAAACAGAAATAGGATTCCAGGGGAAAGAATACTTCAGACAGAACTGAGAGTGCTGTGCTTGATGTATTAGGAAAAGGAGTAAGAAGTAAAATGTCCCAGCATTCATTCAATAAGTATTTGATAAAGAGCTACCTTCAAACTACTTGGTTTGTTAGTGGTCTACTTGCTTGCTTCCAGAGGATATACCAGGAACTGTGATAAATATTGTTCTCAAGTTACTTCAAAATTAGTTAGAGAGAACACACAGAGACGGACACACACACACACACACACACACACACACACACACACATCAGCAGATGCTGGTATCTGGAGACAAGTATCCAAAGAGAGTGGATGATTAAGAACCAAAATAGCAGCACTGATAAGTTACTTTGAGTTCAGAGGGCAAATTTCTGTAGATAGTACTGGCTGAGAAAGGCTTCCTGAAAGCGAGGGTCTTTGAACAATAACATAGAATTTGGAGGGGCAGGGAAGGAGAAGGATTCAGGCAAGAGAAATCGTGTGGAGGCAGCAGCTATAGTGACAGAAAACATTTAATCTGTTTTTACTCTTTGGCTTCTGGATGGAAGATCGGAGGAGCCTCATTTCAAGTTCTTGATTGAGTGTGCTGGGTGGGTGTTGAGGGATCTGGGATTCTCCAGACATTGATTGCAAATGTTTCTGTGATTATAAATGTTTATTTTTCACGGAGAGTATTTCTAGTTTTCATCAGTCACTCCAAAGAGTGAACCTGCTAAGGTACCTTAGTGATACCTGGCCTTCCACGCAAGGTCAAAAGCTAGGTCTATCCATGCTCCTACCTCCCTGATACCCTGCACAGTCAAATCTCACACACACACAGAGTTTATCAATTCCAATTCCTTCTCTAAGCCTTCCCCTACCCCTTCCCCCCTCGCCACCCGCTTAGGACTTTTTATATTCTCAGCTTGTAAAACTCCACTCAAGTAGCTGGCACTGGTCACTGACCTTGGCTAGAGTGCTAATTTTCTCCTTTTGACACCTGATTTTACTAGTCATCATACTCGGCTCATAAGAGCCAGTCCTTTTGAAACCCAAAGTAAGTATGCTTTAAATGCCGGCTGCAGATCTCAACATTTTAATGGGGTATTTTGTTGCAATAGCTATACACAAAGTCCATGTTTCCCAAAGACAGTTGGCAATTTTAAATCAAATTGTCTATGCGTCTGCTTGGCACATGCCCTGCTTATACATCATTTTAGAAAATTAGCTTCTTTTACTTTTTATTACACAAAATCTGCAAGATAATAACTAAGCTCCATGTTTCCTTCTCTTATTTTATTTATCAACGCATGGCCAATCCTTTTTCCTTTTAGCCCTGTTACTTGTTATGCAGTGGATTACTTCAAAGCAACTGTCACCTACCACATCACCCTTAAAAATTCAATATTTTACAAATTTCTTAAAGCCATGGTTATGAATAATACAGACCATTTGCCAGGTCAATAGAGTGTAAAATTATATTTTTTATTTAAGAGAATTTTGGTTGTTTGTCTGGAATTATTCTGTCTGATTAAAAGTCTTTTTGATTATGATATTTGTTTATTTTCTAAGATCATTCTTGCCATGAATTAATAGCTCTTATCAAGCCAACAAATGAAGTTAAATTCTACCATAAGGCATGCTGTGACCACAGAACATTTTCAATGCCATTAATATATTAGGGAACAATTTGGGCATAATCAAGTTTTGTGTTTGTATATCAATGACTTTATCCTCAAGAAACATGAGATGAGTGCAGAAAACTTCACTTAGCTGATGGACTGTGTAGGAATCCACAAAATGCTCTCCCCATCAACCTGCATCACGAACAGCTCTCAAACATCTGTCATGCCATTCACTTCGGTTCACCACAGCTGTTATGAGCTTCACCATCAACATCTGGTGCTAGAGGTTTCCATCCCATTTTAGATAACCCTGTTTCTACCATATCATAATCACTCACAAGCTATAAACCTTCCAACATCTACAAGCAAATCCCAAAGCATTCAAACAAAATAAGGTTTTGTAAAAACAGGTTTTTATTAAGGGCCATGATTTCCAAAGTTATTTATAGTTGAGTTTCAGGCAAACAATGTTCCAACACCAATCCCAACCACAATTTTAACTTCATTCCACCACTGATCCCAGCCTGCCTCCTTGACAGGCACACCTCTGAGTTTGGTAGTTGTAATTTGGATTTCACACTTTTAATGTTGTTGGCTCTGTGGTTTAGATATAAACATATACCACACCTTTACACTACCAATATGCCCAAGACCCCTGCTCCCAGGCCCCTGCCCATGTTACTTCCTGTCTTCCTTTCCTTACCTCCTGCTAGAGTATAGCACTGTAGCACTGTCATCCCCTTGTTCATCGATTTGCTCGAGCGGGCACCAGTAATGTCTCTATTGTGAGACTTGTTATTACTGTTTTTGGCTTATCCAATATGCCATGGGTAGCTTGCCAGGCTCTGCCTCACGGGCAGGATATTCTCGGTAGCTTGCCGGGCTTTCTGAGAGGGATGGAGGAATTGAACCCCGGTCGGCAGTGTGCAAGGCAAACATCCTACCCGCTGTGCTTTCGCTCCAGTTCTAGAGTATAAGTGTAATATTTAATGCTGTGTTTACATGTTTCTTAACCATTTAACATGAGTAAAGCCATATACATATTTTAATTAAATTCTGATTATCTTTAATTTATTCTTGACAAAGCTTTGGGTGTTAGGTACTTGCCCCAGTGTTTGCCAATCTCAGCACTGTTTAACTGTGAGTGTGATAATTCTCAGCTGTGGGGGTTGCTGTGTGCATTGTAGAATGTTTAGCAACATTCTAACCTCTGCTCTTTAGATACTGGTACCATGAAATCCTTTTTATCAGTTCCTGCAACCCCCAGTGTGACAACCTAAAATGTCCCCTGAAGAGAAGGTCAAAATTATATGAGATTTTGTAAGTAGTTGAGAATTACGGTAACCTTATCTCCGTGAGTTGTATACCGCACTACATAGATAACACGCTGATTTTAAGAAACGAACAAATATATCTCATCATTGCAGAATTTTCTATATATATGAGTGCACCTATATATACACATAATTCCTTCTGATAAAATTTTGAATATTAGATTCCTCTCACTTTGCACTGAGTTCAAAATATAAATCACACACAAAGGGGTTTATCACTGACCTCTAAGAATGCCTCTGCTTTCAAAGTTACATATGTTCAAAGACCTCCAACCATACAGGATCTTATAACAACATATAACAACAATAATATTAACATCTGCAGCCATTTTTGGATACTTTGTAGAAGTCATGCACTGTAAAGAACATTATGTTCATGGTCACACTCCATGGGGTCAATTCCAGGAAACTCTATCATTCTGCCTCAACAGTTGAGAGTTCTTACTCCTAACGAACACCTTCTCTTCCTCTAGAGCCTCTTGGTTTCAGAATTTCATCAACCTACTGAGTGCCTACTTCTTTTTGTCTGTTTGTAAGCTGTATGATAGGTGCTTGGGGCTGACTCCTACCTCTGTGATCAGAGATAGGGGATCAGGCCATGTTCAGGGAACCACATGCTATGTCAGGGATCAAGCTAGGGTAAGCCAGATGCAAGGCAAGGACATTTACTCCATCCATACTATCTCTCCAGCTCAGAGGACCTACTCCTTCATATAAATAGTGACCACACATTGATAATGTGGCAGTGGCTGGAAGATCAACATCTTCAATAGACTAACTCAGTTTAATAATTATTGCACATTCCCACCTGAAGTAATAATTATCACACATTCCCACATATGCTAACACTAAAAACAGAGTTATAGAAAATTAATTATATAAGAAATCTATGTTTTATTTATTAAACTTGTTTATCTATTTCAATACAGAAAAATACTAACAGGTATTATCTCTAATAAGGAATCATCATTATTATCTCTGTGTGGCTAGGATTATTGGTGATTTCTAACCTCACTATTTTGTTTTACTATATATATATAAAAATTAGTCATGAGCCTATATATTTATACATATTTAAAAGGAGTTGTTTTTAAAGATACCACTGCAGCCCAAGATACCACAGCAGAAGAAATAATAAAAGAGGAACTAGACACTTAATGAGTTCAAGTTGGATTAAATTCTAGAATATAGAAAGAACTTGCAGATGTGATTACAAAACCACTGTCAGCAATCTTAGAGAAATCAGAGACTGGGAGCAAGGCCAGGGAATTGGAGACAGGAATATGTTATTCCAGTTTTCAAAAATGAGAAAAATGTGGATGCTAAAATCTAGGAGGCAATGAAACTAGCATTCAGAACCCGATTATTAAACACACCCTTTAGGGACACTTAGGAAAGACAGCCCAGCCAGAGACCACTGAGAGCTTGCAGAAGTTCAAGTAGTGCTGGCCCAATTTGATTTCCTCTTTCAATCATTTATTTTTGATAGA
The DNA here is from genome assembly GCF_027595985.1 of Sorex araneus. Lineage (NCBI taxonomy): Eukaryota > Metazoa > Chordata > Mammalia > Eulipotyphla > Soricidae > Sorex > Sorex araneus. Next base: position 61,643,746 of record NC_073305.1, on the reverse strand, counting down.
TCAATAAAATATTCCAGACATCATGAGCTCCAATTCCAACAAGAGCATTTGATGAGCAGATGTGTGCTTTTCCTCTTGGAAAGTGTGGACTAGATGATAATTTGATGGGTTGGATTCACAACCAATTCGTAATAATTATGACTGGCTGCAAAGTGCCCAAGTAAGGTACTGTGCCTAACCTTTGCCGATATAACCTAGTCAGACAAAAGATGCCATGGGTGGCCAAATTTCAGAAATAAAGAAAGAGGCTTGAGGAGGTTTCATACTCTCTGAAAGAGTACAGCATGTCCATAACAGAATTAGGATTTGTGCTTTAAAGCAGTTCTTTATAGCATCGTCCTGATAAATACACAGAGGAGGTTGAAAAGAGCCGCTACTTGTAGGCCACAGTTCTATATCGTATGCAATATGCTGGTCCATGATTGCGAAGACAGAACTGTCAGAAGACGAGCAGAACTGACATTTATAAGATTAGCAGGTGGGTCATTGAGGGGACAAAAGGCATCCTGCACTCAATTCATCTCTTTTGACCGCAGGAAGAGACTTTACAACTGGTGACTCTGGGACAGAAGAGGCACTGGCCTGGGTAGAAAACAAACTCTAGTCCTCTCTTTCCAAAAATATATTTGCTAAGGTCACCAAGAAGCCCTGTGCTGTCAGTATTTTCCATGGATATTTTTTCCTGTTAAGAAAGAGGCTTTTGGCCCATTTATTTCACCAGTTCTTTCATCTGCAGAGAAATCTCTCTGCCCCCGTCCCCCTCCTTGTCCCAAAATAGTTTGTCTCTGTTAAATTTTCTCCCCAGTACTTGAATTTGGAAGTTGGAAGGAAGGAGTAAAGGAAAGAAAGAGAGGAGGAAGGAGTAAAAAGGAGAGAGGGGGAGGAAAAAGGAGAACAAAGACAGGCAGAAAGAAAAGGAGAGGAACAAAGAGAGAAAGGAGCTTCTTCCTTGTGTGATAGGATCACATTTCTCTCAAGTCTGCAGGGGAAAATGAAAGGGCTTACTATTTCCCCAGCTGTTTGGTCTGAAACGCAGTGTAAACAATGCTCCCCGCTTCTGCCCCCAGCTGGCCCCCAGGAGGCGGTGAGTGCCTGCTAGGCCAAACCACTGTGAACTCTCCCGGAGTCCCTGGCTTGCTGAGTCAGCAGGAACAACCTGAGGGAAACAGTTTTTCCCCTCTTCACTCTTCTGAATGCCAATAGCAGAGTGTGCAGGTGAAGGGTGATGTCCTGAAACAATCAAGGTCAGCTCCGAAGAGGAAATTAGGACAGAGTTCCCAGATCCTTCCTGCCTCTGCAGAGCTGAGGTAGTGGGTAAGATGATTCTGAGCTGGTGTTATGAAACATTTGAAGATTTGGCCAGGCCTGCAGCCCCAGACATATGTACTGCTGCTGGGCTTAACTCTGTTTTCTTCTTCACCAAGATCTATTTTTGACATATTTGCAGTAGGGCAGTTGTAGTAATTCTGTACTCACTGAAAGAGATGATCGATCAGGACTGTAACACCAAACTACTTAGGAAAAGATGCCTACTATACATGGTGTACAGGAACACAGTGCAAAAGATGTCATGAATGTCCTTATCTCAGCTGCATTTTATCTCTGGGTATCAGAGTTCAGACATTTAAAATATTTTCTTAAACTTCTGTATTGTTACTATTTCTACCTTAATTGTTTTATGTTTGGAGGATTTCTCTGTGACTCTGCCATGCGAAGTTTCACATAAATCATCTCAATGGTTTTGTGCAAAAATTCTATGCAATAAGTACTGGAATGATCCTTACTGGGTTGGTGAAACAACATAATAAAGTCCCTTCCCTGACGTATAGAGTCAGAAAGCACCAATAGATGTGTCTCAAATTCAGAATCCTAAAGCCCATCCTCTTTTATTTCCTCCAAAATAAAAATAATTTAAATGAAAATTTATTGCTCAAAAATGGCAATCCATAAAATCTATCTTCAAACAAAATGCAGCAGTGGGAATGAACTGGTAGAGAACTAATTAAAGATGATGCAGAGTGATCCTGATATTCCATTACAAGAACATGCAGCCACATGAATCCCTTCATTCTATGCACATGTGCCCATGTAGGATCCAAGTCAACACACAACAGTCAGTTCTGATATGGTAACAGTGACACTTTCAATGCCAGCATTAGGCTCTTCTACAGAAAGTATTTCAGATTTACAATGCTTTCAAAATTCCTGTTCTTGGGGCCAGAGAGACTGAACAATGGGAAGGCGCTTGCCTTTCATGCAGCTGACCCCAGCTTGATCCCTGATACTACATATGGTCCCCTGAGCACTGCCAGGAGACACTCCTGAGCAATTATGCAGGAATAAGCCCTGGGCACTCTGGGTGTGGCCCAATAACATCCCTTAACCCCAATTCTGTTTTTCAATTGAGAAAGTAGTGTTTTTGTATTAAGGAGGGAAAAAAGAGATAACCTCCATACCTTCTGAACACCCAGGGTTCCCACTTTAGCTGCCAGAGTCCCACTTTTGAGAATTTCTCAAATAATATGGATTATTTTTCCTTTTTCTCTTTTTCAATTTTACTTTATTTTATTGGTTTTGGGGTCATGCTCAGGTGTATTCAGAGTTTGCTCCTGGCTCTGTGCTCAGGGAGACCATATAGGGTGCCATGATCAAACACGGGCTGGCTGCATGCAAGACAAATATCCTATCTGCTGTATTATCACTCAGAATCCAGTATCTTTCTTTTTTCTCATCCTTAATTTTCTTTGGTCAGAACCTGACGTGGTGCCTAAGAGACAGGGAACAGAACCTAAGACATCTAGAGAGTTTGGCCTAATACTAGAAGATTAGCCTGACCCCAGAGTGTCACAGCTCCATTGTGATTGAATTATTGGGGCAGTTCACAAAAGCCAAAGTCAAGCTCGTCAAAAAGGGCTTATTGAAGATAAAGACTCTTGACTCCAGAGTTCAGAGTAAAGGGTGTGGCCACTAGAGAGCTGGCAACTTAAAAGTCATGTCAAGATTTCTATAAAAGCTCCTCCAACAAGCAGCTGGAAAATATCTCTTACGCTCCACCAAAAGGCCATGTACCAGGGGAAGGGACTTAATGCAAACCAGGAGCTCCATCTTCACATGCTACATGTCCTTTGTCCGAAATTCATTCATGCATGCAAAAAATAATGAAAGTCTATTACATGTAAGAAATTGGTCCAGGCTGGAAGTGTCTTGCATTTGTGAGGTTCCGAGTTTCAGACTGGGCATCCTGCTCAGTCCACCTCACTGGGCCCCTCTAGAGAAGTCCTGCTAGCCCACAATACTGTGTCTCTGGACCCAAGCACTGAACCACCGGGCACCCAGTGAGGCCACGTACTGCCAGAAATAGCTCTTGGACCCTCAAGTACCCTTGAGGAGCTTCTTCCCAATAGTTATTAGTGTTCTCAGGGCATAGGAAATAGAAGACAATATTGATTAAATTCTTATTCCTTTCACCCTTCACATCCACACTCTAACCATCGTCCTTGCTTATTGAATATGTACTCATAGAATTTATATGAAGTCTCTACTCTTGAAACTCCAACCAGAAGGGAAAAGAGAAAAGCACGCTTATTTCAACTTCCACTGATTTTTACTGGAACTTGTTCTTTATTACCTAACTTACTGTACAATGACTTCCTCATGTATAATGTTATTTTGTATATGATTTTTTTCTCAGATACCCTGTGTTTGAGACACCTGGGTTAAAATTCATTTTTTATCACTACTAGCTATATGGCACTGAATAAGCTACTTGAGTTACTTAATGATGACTTAAAAATCTGTATTACAGGAATGTTAAATTCAAATGCAAAAGATTGCTATGGGGTTTGCAAAATAAAGGAAAACATGTTCATGTAGAAACATGTATGTGAAAATTTATAGCATCTTTATTCATAAAGATCCTGAACTACAGATAAGTCATTTGTTTTTAATGGATGGAATAAATGCTACATGCATACCATAGAATACTGCTCAGTAACTAAAATGAATGAGTTGGTTGAATCAATAAATGTACCTTCCTATTTGCTTTCATTTTTTTCTCCTTCCCTTCCCTCCCCTTTTTCATTGTTAATGTTTTTATGATATCCAGGGTTGCAAATGCTTGTTTGTGGTTCTCTCTCACTTGATCATGATGGTAGCCATGTACATTCTACTACAGTGCTTACACATATGCATGCTGGGCTTCCTCTTCCTTAACTGTGGTGCTCCCACACATTCAGGTCATAAGGTTTGCTGGGGGTTATCATTGAGTAATTACAGATATGCTTGCTGAGGGTTACATTTTTGGCCACACATCTTTAACTGCAGTGCTCACACACACCTGGTGTGCCACAGAAAACATATGCTCAGTTGTAGTATTGGGGGTCTCAGGCAGAGCAGAGCTGCATGGATGATGTTTTGTACATAAGAATGGCACTAGAAATTGAATTCATAGCCTCAATTTTGTGCTATGGGGAATTGATGGGTGACAGATAATCAAGATAATCCACTTCATTGTTTTAAATCTCATTTACATGGAATGCAATCGATCAGGTAACAGAAACAGCCAAAAGTGAGGATTTAAGTACAGGATACTGAATAGGAGATGAGATCTGCACAAACAGCCAGACAATGGACAGCAAGGAGAAGAGTGAGCACTGGGGGTAGAAAACAGTGAGCAGCCAGAAGTGCATAAGAACAGCAGGAAGTGCAGAAACTGTGCATAAGCTAATATGGGGGTATAATATGTTTTCTCAGGTAAATTCCACAATGGCAAGTCTTTTAAAATCATGACAAGAACACATGTTAGCATGAGAAATATAATACTTTACACATAAGGGAGACACCATTAACGATGATTTAAGGACAGCAGAAGTATGTTCCCCTATTTGTAGCACTGTCTGTGGCACTGTCACACTATTGTCCCATTGTTCATCGATTTGCTTGAGCGGGCACCAGTAACATCTCCATTGTGAGACTTGTTGTTACTGTTTATAAGCTACTTTAAACCTCTTCTAGGAAAATACATGACATTACCTGTTTTGTACCTTCATTGCTAAGGTTGGGAGGAAGAAGGGACAGTAGACTCAACATTGGTACATCTCACCAAGTAGAGGTTGTTAGGTAAAAGGTTCAGTGGTAAAAGCAACTGCCTTTCAAGGGTGAAACCATAAATGTGGTTTCTGGACTGAACATATAACGAGTGCAGTCTGAGTAGCTCTGCAACAAAGTGTGTCACAAGACAGTGTGAGATCTCCAGGAAACAGCTGATAATATGTGACTCCTAAAACTAAAGTGTGCAACCTCCAGAAAGCATTGCAACTGAAGTTGTGTGAACACTGTGGCCAGGATTGCAGCCCTTGGCATGCACACTTGGGGGTACCACAGTGATCCCTGGCAAGCACTACTAGCAGAAAGTGCACAAGCATCACAACTGAAAAGAGAGTGAACCCCAAAGAGTACATGGGAAAGCACTGCAATTAAATTTTGTGACCTCTGGCCATACGATAATAGCACAAAGGCAGTGGAGGGGGTAATCTGCTGGGCTTAGTGTATAGAGTGAAATGTAGAATTTCTATTCCCAGGAGATAATGCTACTGGAACTAGCTGCCCTGTAGATCCACGTGCATTGAAATCCTAGGCGAGCTGAAACAGATTTGTATATGTTTGGGTGTATATAATGAAAAGCATAAGCCAAAAGACTACAAAATTTGGATTTGAGTAGAAAAGAACTTGAAAGGCAGATCTTTCCCACTTATAGCTGGGCAGATATGATAACATGGATGAGCAGCTGTTCATGGTCCAATTTTATATATTGCACTCAAAGCTTCTGGAGCCCTTTCCAAATAATCTTTGAGACAAAGTGCTGCATTGAGCTTAGATAAAAAACATTGAGCCTACAGTTGAGACTTAACAAATGAAATAACAAGAAACAGAGGCACCTCCCGCCCCCCTTAGCCCTCCTCATGGTTGTGAATTGTGGCAGTTGGGTTAATATCCAAGTTCCGTTCTAGACTAATTTCTTTTTCAAATTGTTTTCTTTCCAGATGATTTAATATACCTCCATGGCAAACATGCACTGTTCAATAAAATGTTTTATCTATAAAACTAAGTTTATTAGAAAATCAAGCCACTGAGTCATTATGCAAAGAAAATGTATCCTCTATATCATCTTCCTCATTTAAAATCAGTGGGTCAGTTAACCCCTTCTTTGTGAAGATTAAACACTTAAACACTTGTTCACACACCTTTCTACCTTCTTTAACTGCAAACCCTGCAGGTAAATAGATTAGGGATACCATCAAACTATAATGTGCATGCTTTAATATGACTTCAAATCAGCTATTTTTTTCTTCTCCTGTCCCAACATTTTCCTTGATTACAGTCCCATTAGTATGCGGAGTAGTCTTACATCCTATTAAGTTGGTTGAATTAGGCTAGTAGCACTGTAGCACTGTCATCCTGTTGTTCATGGACTTGCTCGACTTGTTGTTACTGTTTTGGGCATATTGAATATGCCAGCAAGGGCTCAGCTGTGCAGGCAGGATACTCTCGGTAGCTTGCCAGGCTCTCTGAGAGGGATGGAGGAATTGAACCTAGGTCAGCCATATGCAAGGCAAACATGTCCTACCCGCTGTGCTATCGCTGCAGTCTGGTATGCTAGTAGTCACTGAAAATCTTATTGACAAGAGCTTCATGATTAAAGTTAAAAAGCAGCTAATCGAGGAGGGAAAATATTAACATTCACATGCAAGAACTTTTAAAACCATAATCTGCCAAATAAAACTGTTTCCATGGAACTAAGTAAATATTCTCCCAGGGACAGACCTGGGAATCAGACAGATGCCATATTTATGGTTTCCCCTGTATCTCCCTTTCTCCTCTCAGTTGAATCAGCTCTACAGAAAGGAATGAAAACTTTTACAAAGCCGCCCTCATCCAAGTGAGGGACAGAAGTAAAGCAGTGAAACAGAACCAGCTGCTATTGAAATGTTCCCACCGTCTGCTTCTTCCTAATATTTTCTTACTAGGTAACATTGAAATGTTCTTTATCTGTGAGTGAGGAGCTGATAGCTTCTCATCACCATATTCCACTTACTGAATACCAACTGTGTTCTAAGCACCACTAGTAACTTTATATAAATGATCTCAAAAAATCCTTGCAAAATCTGAATAAAGTATTTCTGTCCAGTTCTGCCAATGAAGAAGTTGAAAAAGATTTAAAAAATAGACGTGAAGTACCTTATGGTTTGTGGTCTAATGTTGAGGTCTTTAATCCATTTTGATCTGACTTTTGTGCATGGTGTCAGGTCAAGGTCTAAACCCATTTTTTTGCATGTGGTTGTCCAGTTGTGCCAGCACCATTTGTTAAAGAGGCTTTCCTTGCTCCACTTCACATCTCTTGCTCCCTTATCAAAGATTAGATGGTCATACATTTGGGGTTGTGTGTAGGGATATTCCACCCTGTTCCATTGGTCTACGGCTCTGCCTTTGTTCCAGTACCATGCTGTTTTAATTGTTACTGCTTTGTAGTAAAGTTTGAGGTTGGGGATGGTGATGCCTCCCATCATCTTTTTCCCAAGAATTGTTTTAGCTATCCTTGGACGTTTGTTATTCCATATGAATTTTAGGATTGCTTGATCCATTTCTTTGAAGAATGTCATGGGTATATTTATAGGGATCGCATTGAATCTGTATAATGCTTTAGGGAGTATTGCCATTTTGACAACATTGATTCTCCCTATCCACGAGCAGGGTATATGTTTCCATTTCCTCATGTCCTCTTTGATTTCATGGAGTAGCGTTATGTAGTTTTCTTTGTAAAGGTCTTTTACTTCCTTGGTTAAGCTGATTCCGAGGTACCTGATTTTCTGGGGCACGATTGTGAATGGGATTGCTTTTTTCATGTCCCTTTCCTCTGCCTCATTGTTTGCATATATGAAGGCCATGGATTTTTGGGTATTGATTTTGTAGCCTGCAACTTTACTGTATAAGTCTATTGTTTCTAAGAGTTTCTTAGTAGAGGTTTTAGGCTTCTCTAGATATAGTATCATGTCGTCTGCAAATAGTGAGAGTTTGATTTCTTCCCTTCCTATCTGGATGCCCTTAATCTCTTTTTCTTGTCTAATAGCTATCACAAGTACTTCCAGTACTATATTGAAGAGGAGTGGTGAGAGTGGGCATCCTTGTCTTGTGCCTGATCTCAGAGGAAAGGCCCTTAGTTTTTCCCCGTTGAGGATAATGCTTGCCGTAGGCTTGTGATAGATGGCTTCGACTATCTTGAGGAAAGTTCCTCCAAACCCCATTTTGGCGAGGGTTTTCATCATGAAAGGATGTTGGATCTTGTCAAATGCTTTCTCTGCATCTATTGATATGATCATATGGTTTTTATCTTTACTTTTGTTGATATGCTGGATTATGTTGATTGATTTCCGAATGTTAAACCATCCTTGCATCCCTGGGATGAATCCCACTTGGTCGTGATGTATGATCTTTTTGATGAGTTGTTGGATCCTATTTGCTAGTATTTTGTTGAGGATCTTTGCATCGGTGTTCATCAGGGAAATTGGTCTGTAATTTTCTTTCTTAGTGGTGTCTTTGTTTGCTTTTGGTATTAGGGAGATATGTGCTTCATAGAAACTGTTTGGGAGAGTTCCTGTTTTTTCAATTTCCTGGAAAAGTTTGAGGAAAACAGGCAATAGGTCTTCTTTAAATGTTTGGAAGACAAGGTCGGCGAAACCCTCCACGATATTGAAGATAAAGGTATCTTCAAAGGTGACACGGAACTAAGCAATCTAGTAAAAACAGAGATCAACAAATGGGACTACATTAAACTAAAAAGCTTCTGCACCGCAAGAGATACAGTGACCAGAATACAAAGACTATCCACAGAATGGGAAAGGATATTTACACAATACCCATCAGATAAGGGGTTGATATCAATGGTATATAAAGCACTGGTTGAGCTCTACAAGAAGAAAACATCCAACCCCATCAAAAAATGGGGCAAAGAAATGAACAGAAACTTTACCAAGGAAGAAATACGAATGGCCAAAAGGCACATGAAAAAGTGCTCTACATCACTAATCATCAGAGAGATGCAGATCAAAACAACCATGAGATACCACCTCACACCACAGATACTAGCACACATCCAAAAGAACAAAAGCAACCGCTGTTGGAGAGGATGTGGGGAGAAAGGGACCCTTCTTCACTGCTGGTGGGAATGCCGACTGGTTCAGCCCTTCTGGAAAACAATTTAGACGACTCTCAAAAAATTAGATATTGAATTCCCATTTGACCCAGCAATACCACTGCTGGGAATATATCCCAGAGAGGCAAAAAAGTACAATCGAAACAACATCTGCACATGTATGTTCATCGCAGCACTGTTTACAATAGCCAGAATCTGGAAAAAACCCGAATGCCCCAGAACGGATGACTGGTTGAGGAAACTTTGGTACATCTATACAATGGAATACTATGCAGCTGTTAGAAAAAAGGAGGTCAAGAATTTTGTAGTTAAGTGGATGGGCATGAAAAGTTTCATGCTGAGTGAAATGAGTCAGAAAGAGAGAGACAGACATAGAAAGATTGCACTCATCTATGGTATATAGAATAACAGAGTGGGAGACTAACACCCAAGAACTGTAGAAATAAGTACCAGGAGGTTGACTCCATGGCTTCGAGGCTGGCCTCACGTTCCGGGGAAAGGTCAACTCAGAGAAGCGATCACCAACTACATTGTAGTCGAAGGCCATGTGGGGGAAGGGAGTTGCGGGCTGAATGAGGGCTAGAGACTGAGCACAGTGGCCACTCAACACCTTTATTGCAAACCACAACAGCTAATTAGAGAGAGAAAACAGAAGGGAATGCCTTGCCACAGTGGCAGGGTGGGGTGGGGGGGAGATGGGATTGGGGAGGGTGGGAGGGACACTGGGTTTACGGGTGGTGGAGAATGGGCACTGGTGAAGGGATGGGTTCCCAAACTTTGTATGAGGGAAGTATAAGCACAAAAGTGTATAAATCTGTAACTGTACCCTCACGGTGATTCTCTAATTAAAAATAAATAAATTAAAAAAAAAATAGACGTGAAGAATAGGATCTATAAAAGCTCAAACCTCTAACTTAAAGAAATTTGTGTTTCAATGACAAGCCTTCTAAAAGAATATAATCAGATATATTCTCAATACCTCATTTTCAAGACAGGGCACACCCTATAGTCCTGCAGCACCTTTTGCTAAACTGTCAAGGAACTCAACAGTTTCAAGAATATCCTTTCTCCGTAGAACTTGCACTTGCAGATAGGTTTTTTAGCATGAAAGCAGAAATATTCAAAGGAATAAACCCCCAAGGACTGAATTTCAAAGCATGCAAATAAGTATCTGGGAAGATCTCCTAAAGCTATGGAACTCCTCAAGTTTCCTTTGGTGACCAGGTAAGGTCCAGAGAAGCTAGCTGCTCATAACATTTTTGTTTTTGTTCTTTGTGTCACACCCAGTCATGCTCAGGATTTATTTTTGTCTCTGTGCTCAGATCTGCAAAAGTCAGCACTTTTGGGAGAATATATACAGTATCTGGGATGGAAGAAGGATCAGTAGCATGCAAGGCAAAAAGCTGTATTATCTCTCCCATCCCTGCTACTCAAGATTGTAGCAACCATGCACTTTCAGCAAGTTCATACTTGAATCCGTACTGTTTACTCACACAAGATATCCCAAATAGACACTGATCTAATATTTAAGTTCACGAATACAGAACAACAAACTAATTCTGTAAAGCCATTGCTATAATTCCTTAGTGTTCTGAGGCAAGTAGCAAGCCTGAGTTTATTCCCACCACAGTAGAAAGATTCAGATCCCTGACTTTGCTGTGATTAAATATACACAGCACTTGTTTTCTAGCAGATAAAAATGAGGTATTTGGATACCCTTCTTCCACAGTCTCCTGGACATGACTTCTGCCTGCTATTGAAAATCTAAAGCATTTCAGTTGGCAGGGCAATAGACATTTCCGCAAACTGTGAGAGTGTGTGTGTGTGTGTGTGTGTGTGAGAGAGAGAGAGAGAGAGAGAGAGAGAGAGAGAGAGAGAGAGAGAGAGAGAGAGAGAGAGAGAGAGAGAGAGAGAGAGAGATGTCTGTCTGTGTGTGTATGTTTCTCTGCATGATGACCTGGAAATTCAGCTAGGTGTTAGACATCTCCTCAGGGGGTCTTCCTGTGTCAGGTTCTGATATCCCAAGCCTGAAGCTGCCCCCTCTGACTTTTTCTAAAGATTGACCTTTATGCAGAGACAAGGGACTTGGTCAAGCCTAGATCTTCAGCTCTGGAATTTTGGATCTGACCTATAGGCCCAGAACACTTGCCTACACCAAATTATGTGTGGTGTAACTATTAAGCATTCTTTTGTTTTTATTTCTGTAACCTTTTCTCCCTTCCAAAATAGAGGTTGAATGAGGGGTTTGTGGAATGGGGTGAGGGCTCGGGGTTGGGGATGGAGCTCTGGTGGGGTGGGGGAGGGTGAGTATTAACTTGGCTTAGAAGCAGGTTTGTAGAGAAGAATCTTACCCTAGGGGTTTTTGATGATAGGTAAAATTTTTCCTCTGCTAAATGAATAATTATTTTGTTTTACTATGGAAGTGGCCCTAATTTAGACAACTTTATATGCATGAATGCTCACCCCTTTTTTCTCTCAGAGCAAATGGATTCTTTTAACCTACTAGGAGGATGGCCTGGAATAAGTAAACATTTGGGTGGTCTGTTGATATTCACAGAGCACATTTGAAATTAACTAATTTGCCTTCAATGAGAAACAGACTTTAATGCTATTCAAAGAGTGAGAGCTTTGAAATGAAGTAGCAGAAGTTGTCTTTACATATTCTCTCTGACTTGCTTAGGTTGTTGTTTTAAGGTGATGTTTACTAATGAGAGGAAGGTTTGCCAGAACCAGAGAGAAACGCCTGGTCAGGACACTTCTAAAGAAAGTGGACTTCAACTCTCAGCCGTGAATGGCACATTACTTATACATTGCACTTTGAATTCTTAAAACACAGCAATTCTCTGCTTCTTCTCCCAGAGTAATTGTTTACCCACCTCTGTGACACAGAAGGCTGTTTCTATAGGTGGCATCAGGGTGATGTCGGTGGAGCCAACGGGTGGCTCACCTGACTTGTGAGGAGAGAAAGACGGTCATCTTCTCCCACTCCGCCTCTGCCACCCAGGTCCCACTAGGAAGATCAGGACCGGTAAAGTCTGTGATGAGCCCCTGCTTGGCTCCGGTCTGCGCCCCGCCAGACCCACAAGGTGGCTGTCAGGCCACACCTGAAGTCCACTTGATCTGCCAGGCACGGAGTTGATCCCCACCACCCAGTTTCTCAGGGAGCCAAGGACTCAGGCTGGGGCAAGGATTTGCTTTTTTGCAGGAAAGGAGAGACCAGTCCCAGGCCTGACCCAGGGTTTTCAGGTTCTTGTCTCATCTCGCAGAAAAGAATTTCAGGTACTCCTGAAATTGAAATGACAAGCAGTGAAGTAAAACAGATTTTATTTGAAGGGTTTTAAGGTGTGGGGGGAGAGAGAGTGAAAGAGAGAGTGATGCGCTCAAGAGAGAACGTGGGCTTCTCCAAGGGCAGAGAGAGCCCTTAGACACATTCCAGCATTAGACAAGAAAGCGTGAAAGTACACATCTCAAGAGGGGAGATTCGGGCGACACATGTGCTCAGGCGCCATGTGGTAGGCCATGTGGGAGCAAACAGCACATGGGCTCAGGCAGCATATGTGCGTGCTTCCTTTGTTCAAGGTGGCTTTTATAGGGTTTCTCCAACCTGCCTCAATGTGGGGCTTCTTTCTAGGTAAAATTCTGTTGCTAAAGAGGTTACCAGGGAGGTTGGGAGTGGTGATGGTTCTTTGGGCTGAATCACTAAAGTTAGGGTATTCGAGGAATTTTCTTCATGGGGAGGGCCAATCTCCTCAGGGCCCATTGCTCCTCTAGGTCTTATCTGAACTTCTTAGCTCCTGTTTTCCCCATTTTCTGCAAGGTTGGCTTTTGCCATTGCCTTGGGGCAGTGGGGTGGGGGATAGGGGGGACTTCCCTAACCTGCCTACATCAAGGCACTTAGTCAACTAATTTCAGATTGGGCCAGAGTGATAGTACAGGGGACACGGCACTTTCTTTTCCATTTGGCTGACCTGTGTTTGATCCCCAGCATACCATAGGGTCCACTGAGCACCTCCAGCAGTGACTCCTGGTTACAGAGCCAGGAATAACTCCTTAGCATCAGCAGGTATGGCACACACACAAAAAGACACCGGAAAAAAACAAAAAAGAACAAAAACTTAGACTGGGTTCTACTAGAGAAGAATACTGGCAAAACAGTGGGCAGCTGGAGCAAGAAGTCAGGACCATTCATTGGTGTTTGACGATACCTCTCTCCTCTCTGGAAGTGTCTTGGCTACTCACCTCTTTAACCAAGAGATGTTTCTTTGTCCATTCTAGCTATTATAACAAACTCCTATAGCCTGGGCGGCTTAAACATTTCTTTTCTAACAATACTAATAATCTGGAGGCTGGAATCCAAGATGAAGGTGCTGGCTGAGCTGGTGTCTGTGAATGTGGGGCACAGCTCCTGGATCACAGGTACTTGTGTCCTGCTGTTTCCCACATGGCAGAAAGCAGCAAGACCAAAGAGGTTCTCCTGTCACTGAGAACGCTTCATCTCATTCAGGGTGAATCCACCCATAAAACATAATTAGCTCCCAAAGGCCTTACCTTCTTATTCTGGCATTCTGGGGGAGGGAAGATTTCACATACAAATCTTAGGGAACAGAGTATCTAGAATAGCTACTTTTAATTGGCAGTCAGGCATTCCCCTGCAGGCTTCAAGGATGTTCCAAGGGGCCACAGGTGAAAATCATATAAATGGCGAGACACAGCACAAAACTTGGGGGCCAACTGTTAGTACGGGGAGGGCACAGAAAGGAAAGAAGGTCAGAAAGGGCCATGGTCGGAAAAGGTAGAGAAACTGAGCTAGGGCACAAGAATGGTTGTGATGTGGGCTTGATGTACTCTGGGGCCTCATCACCATTTGAGTTTCCACTTTCACACTACCTTTTACTAACACTTTATTAAATTAGGTCTTGATGTCTGTGTCTGATCAGGATCTCGATAAGCTACTCACCTGGATACTCAGTGAGACTTAGAAACCTTGTATTGGCTTCCTCTGGATGACCCCAGGATTGACCCCTAAGACCTAAGAGTAAACCCTGAGCAGTTCTGGCTTTAGCCCCAAAAGCTTACCCTGAAGAAGTAAAATATTAGATGATCCTCTGAGGGCAGTGGATAGATATGGATAGTTGACTACTTAAGCAAAATTCATAGTTACTTGGGGTTCCAGGAAAATGGTTCCAAAAAGCTGAATTGCTTGAAATTATGTCCATGAAAACCCATCATTCACAGTATTTAAATCACAGATCCCCAATCAATTTTAACAGGAACAATAACAGGTTTTATTCCCCTGACCCTGAATGAGCCTCCAATTGTTGGGAAGACAAGTAAGGAAAGGCTGCTAAAATCTTAGGGCTGGGATAAATGGAGACGTTACTGGCGCCCGCTCCAGCAAATCGATAAACAACCGGATGACAGTGATACAGTGATAAAAACACAAAGCAAAACAAAAAGCTGGAGTGCATGTAAAGCATTCAGGAGCCCCCGGTTAGACTTTCAGCATAGCATGGCTGACCTAGCAGTGAGAAATACCAGGGCTGGTTCCTGACATGACACTTGGAATATCTCCAAGCACCATCAGGTGTGGTACTCTTCCCACCAAACTGTTGCCCACCCACCAACCCTTCACATAGCTCTTTATAAAAAACCTTCTTCCTTAATGCCTACTGCAGAGAATGTCTTATCATTAGTTGTGATGAGATCAAAAGACTTAATAATTGTTTGTCTTTCCTCCTCTCCTAGCTTCTTCCTGAGGAATCTCCAGGCACTCACAATGATGTCCCCACTCAGCCAGCTGCCCAGGAATGGCAAAAGAAACTTGGTTTTATGCCCCACTCAAAGGTAGAAGGATTTTCATATTCCCAGAATCCCTTTGGCCACTTTGGATTCTGATCCTCTTAAAGTTAATTCTTTGAGAAAATCTGTTCGTTCCTGAGCATCACCTAATTTAGGGTCTCTATATATATTTTTTCACATTTAAACAGATTTAAATGTATTTATCCTGCTAGGAGAAAGAAAGAAATGAGAAAAGCTAGGACAGGGTTGTAGCAAGGGGTACAGCTTAGGGGAACTTTTAGGTGAAGAGTCTTTGATCATCTCTCTTGACCAAAAAATAATTGTATAAATTACAAATTCCGAGAGCTTTGAGGGCAGTGTGTGTGGACATTGTTTTGGTGTTTGTGTGGTATATTTGAGGTATATTAAGTTTTACAAGTAAATTTTGTGTGCCACTCTTGAAATGGACTAAAGTTAGATTTAAAGGATTTTTATATTGGTTTTTGGAAAACCTAAATACAAACTTTGACATCTATCATAGGTGATAGACTTTCTCCTTCTGAGAGTGTGTAATTCTGTGATAACTTAATTGAACAATAATAGGTCAATGTAGTATAAATATCTCTCATAGCACAGCGGGTAGGGCGTTTGCCTTGCATGCGGCTGACCTGGGTTCGATTCCTTCGTCCCTCTCAGAGAGCCTGGCAAGCAACCGAGAGTATCTCACCCACATGGCAGAGTCTGGCAAGCTACCTGTGGTGTATTCAATATGCCAAAAAACAGTAACAACAAGTCTCACAATGGAGACGTTACTGGTGCCCGCCCAAGCAAATCGATGAGCAATGGGATGACAGTGACAGTATAAATATGAAACATCTTAATGGGAAGACTCTTAAGAGGAAATTCTCTTCAAATTAACATGAAATAAACCATGGATAAGAATACAGAATTTAGGCTGAAGAGTACAGGGTTGAAGGTTCTTCTGTTGCATGCAGCTGGTTAATCATCTACACTGCATGTTGTCCCCTGAGCACCACCAGGAGCACTCACTGAGCATTGATCCAGAAACAGTCCCGGAGCACTGCTGGTTGTGTCTCCCAACACATAAAGAAAGAAATGCAGAACCCATGTATATTTTCCAGATCAGTTGAAGGCATTAAATGTTGCTTTTTCCATGATTAATAAAATGGAATGTTCCTAGAATTGTAACAGCAAATAGACAGCAAAACCTTACCTATGTTTTGTTACACTTAAGCTGAATTTAATTATCTCAACTATCCTATGATCTAGATGTCCAGACTTCTATTTCATATATGAGAAAACTGAGGTTCAGATGATGGATAATTTGTTCAGGGTCACATAACTAGTAAATGAAAGAAGGCTGACTTTACTAAACAGTAAGTTATGCAGCCTTTGCTCTATTTTATTTTTACTGATGTGCTCCTTAGTGTAAAACATATTGGATAATAAGGCATTGTACAAAGTAAAACAGGAAAAGTTCCTATCTTCACCAATTTTTCTCTTTTGTTTAGTTTCTTCTTCCTTCTTATGTATTTTCCTGGCAATAGCTTCTATGGATTTGACCAAAATCTTCAAAGTCTAGACTTATAATCTCTATGCTGCACGACTATATTGTTAGAAAAACTGGGAGGCTCTCTCATAAATTGTGCCAAGAGAACAATCTGCCCAGTATTTAATTTAGACGCTATTTAAATCAAATTCCTACATGCTACATCTGTTCAATCCCTTGGCCAGAGGATAATTCATTAAAAAATAGGAAATTTAATATTTTCAAATATATAGTGGGTTCATGTGAAGAATTTCTCTAACTTGGTACCAAGAGACACAGAACTATGCTGGTTCAGCATAAGATAGAAGAGGTGTACCTAGTCAGTTACAAAATGCTACAACACTGTACATATAGATTCTTTAAAACTGAATAAATAACAATCTCTTGAAGATATCTTTTTTTTTTTGGACAAAAGTTATTCACATCTGTAGGACAGTCTTTTTCATTTTGATGGGCCCCAGGACATTCCAATGAGGCCACAGGTGAAATTTGCATAAGGGGGGCGCCACCCAAGATTAAGGGGATTAATGGGTAGGACAACAGTGGGGTCACAGGGATGAAACAAGGTTGGAAGGCAGCCATGGGTGAATAAAGAAGAAACATTTAGGAACATTGCTTTAGAGGGGAAAAATAAACAATACTAACATTCTATCAGTTAACACCCAACTTTTCTAGATAAAGTATAAACTCTAGTGAAAGCAATTTTAGACAGTCACCTTCTTTTAAAGCAACTAACCAAGAGAACTTTCTGCAATGGTGAAAAAATTCTGATCAGTGCTTACTAATATAGTACCTACAAGCCTCATGCTGATCACTTTAACATGGTTTAAATGCTTGAAAAGCTGATGTTTAAACTTAATTTCAATTCAGATTTCACTCTCTAGGAGTTATTTGTGACTTGCGGTTATACTATATAGTACATTGCTGGAACATAAATGACTGCTCAGTGAGCTAACTGGAAGGTAGCCTGACTTGGAAAGGGTTCATAGTACCCTGTCTTATTTCGTAAAGTCTGGAGATATTTTCTTCACACCTTTGTCTCTCCTGCCCCTCCAGCACCCTTTATTTTTCTTTGCTGTGAGCTGCAGGAAGCGATGATCTGTTTACAGACTGTTGCCCATCCATGGCTTGCTTCCAGCTCTCAGATCTGACCGAAGGTCCCTCTGAGGACTTGAGGACGCAGTCCCAGCTCTGAGCCCTGCAGTCAGTGAGGACGAGAGCCCAGCTGAGGACTGGTGGGATGACGTGTTCTCCCTGGGAGTCGAGGAGTAAATGTCACGAGAAAAGCCCTGCAAAATGGTTCTCATCCCCTTTCTCCATCCCAGACAACACAAAATGTTGTGTTTTCCAATCACACACTCTTAGTATTCTTAATGATTGAGAAAGACTTCTGGTAAAGAGATTGCAGGGTAAATCAGTCACTGGGTTTCAGTTGGTTATCAATTAAGTTCCCAACATCTCTGACAAAGAAAATAGACTCATTTAAACTTTTTTTTAAAAAGAAAATGGAAATATGCTGGGTTTTTTTCTGATAAAACAATGCAAAAGGAACTCGAGGCTATTTTTGAAAGAGCTATTTATAATATGATTAAGATTTTACAAGAAAAAGGGGGGAGGGGAATCGCTATTGGCTTGTGGCATGCAGTATTCAGAAGGTGGCAGATAAGTTAACCTCATCATAGGAAAATTCATTGTTTATACACTTCCGGCTGTTGAAGGGGATTTTAATCTCTTATTGCTAAATTCCACAGGACTTCAGTGTTCCATAGATGGAGGTGATACATCCTCTGAACCTTCCTTCTCAGCCTCAGGATCTAAGCAGTGAAATGTAACTTACTTAGCCTGCCAGCAGGTTGAGAAGCTGCCATGGGTTTGCTAGTAGCAAGTTTCTGAAGAGCCCTAAAATACAAAGATTCTGGTTTGGAATCAACTTTGCCAGCTCTAGGAGCTTTTGTGACTCTATGCTGTCTTTTAATCTTCCTGTGGTATTCCTGCAAATAAACAAAGACTTTATGAGAAGGTTAAAGAATCCTGAGTGTTTTCAACTAGTCTTGAAATTTTGCTTTCTTCACTTTTTTTTTCTTTTTGGGTCACACCCAGTGATGCACAGGAGTTACTCCTGGCTTTGCACTCAGGAATCACTCCTGGCAGTTCTCAGGGGACCATATGGGATGCTGGGAATTGAACCCAAGTGGGCCACCTGCAAGGCAAACACCCTACCCACTGTGCTGTTACTCCAGCCCCTCTTCATTATTTTTTAAGTCCTTGATATTTAAAAGAGGCTTATAGAACACATATACCACATAAACCAGAATTGAAGTACTCATTGAAGTACCCTGAAAACTAACTAGGCATGCTTCTACTGTCTCATTCATTGCTGATGTACAAAGCGTTTGGAAGTCGATGTTCTCCTTCCTGACTTATTAATCACAGTTAATAGGATGAATCATGTTTCTCTTACTGTCATATACCACACTATGACTATAACTCACCATTTCCCACATGGGTTCTCACTGCAATTTGCCTTTTGGGAGAATAATGATTAAGGTGAGACTGAGCAATTTGAATACATCCCCTTGACCACATTGAAGACATCATTTGAAATCAATTCTGGGTTACCATCTATTTTATTTTCTACAGAGCTAAGTTTTATTGAGAAGTTATTATAGGCTGACCACATTCTTCTTTAAACAAATGAACTCTTTTAATGTTCAGAACACTGAATGAATAGTAGTTTTTCCCTTTGAAAAATGAAGACTTTTTAGACTCAAACAACCTTCTAAGATTTAATCAGGAAGAAGTAAGAAACCTGAACAAACATATCACAGGTAAGAAAACTAAAACAGTGATTTAATGTCTTTCCCAAAACAAAATTTTAGTTCCAGATGGATTCATTCACTAGTGAGTGCTGTCAAATCTTCAGAGAATACTACTATCACCTGCATTTCTGAAACTCTTCTAGAAAATTAAAGAAACAGGAATACTTCCTACCAGCTTTTGCAAGGCCATTATTACCCTCATACCAAAAGCAATCAGGGCACTCTGGTGATGGTACTTTGAAGTAATAGTACACACAAAAATCATAATTGTCAACATTAATGCAAACACATAACTTAAAATATAATAACTAAAATTCAAAATAAAAATTCACTGACACGGGCACTTTGATGGTGATGCAATAACATTGTACATCAGAATTAATATTACTATAATTGGAACCGATATCTTATAGCCTACTTCTCCTCTGGGAGAACCTGGCAAACTACCGGGGGTTTCCTGCCCACATGGGAGAGCCTCACAAGATCCCCATAGTGTATTAATATGCCCAAACCAGTAACAAGCTGGATCCCATTCCCCTGACCCTGAAAGAGCCTCCAGTTCAGCATCATTGGGAAGGCCGAGTAGAGAGAGGCTTCTAAAATCTCAGGGATAGGACGAATGGAGACATTACTGAGAAATCCGATGATCAGCGGGATGATGATGATGACAATTGGAACCATGTTACTAAACTATAAAAATAAAAAAATTAAATAAAAATAATTTTGAAAAGTAGACATAAATACTAGAGAGATAGTACAGGGGTTAAGGCATTTGCCATGCATGCAGCCAGCTCCATTCCTATCCCCAGCACTGCATATGGTTCCCTCCAATATTCCCTTGGCAATGAACTAGGAGCGATCCCTGAGCACTGCTGGGTATAGCCCCCAAAACAGAAATAATTAGAGGCAGGAACAATACTAGTGAAAAAGAACATTACAAGCTAATGTCTCTAAAGAATGTAGAACATGGAACATAAACCCTGAACCAATCTTAGTGAGCAAAATTCAATAATATGTTCAAGAGATCACATACCATGACCAAATTAATGGGAGTCATTGGATGGATGCCAGAATGTTCAACATATGCAAATTAGTCAATGTAATATGTCATACCAATGAAGATAAATCACATTTATTCGATAAAGAAAGCCTTTGACAAGATTCAAGAAAATTTTAATAAAAGTCTCAGCAAAATGGAGACAGAGGAACTTACCTCAGATCATAAAGTCTATATAATACAAATCCACAGCTAACATCCTGCTCGACAATGTAAAACTAAACTAAAAGCCATTCTGCTAAGATCAGGCATAATTATTCACTTTCTTTTTTTTTCCCGGGGGCGGGGGGAGGGTCACACCTAGTGATGCTCAGGGGTTACTTCTGGCTCAGGAATCACTCCTAGTGGTGCTCAGGGGATCATAGGGGATCTTGGGAATTGAACCCAGGTTGGCCATGTGCAAGGCAAATGCCCTCCCTGCTGTGCTATTCCTCTGTCCCTCAGGGTTGTTCACTTTCACTGCTACTTTATTCAACATAGTACTGGAAGTCCTAACCATAAAAATCAGGTGAAAAAAATGAAAGGCATTTGAATAGAAAAAAGTTAGATCATTACTGTTTGCATATGGTACAATATACATAAATGACACTAAAAACTTCACCAAAATCTCTAAGAAATAATAAGCCAATACACTAAAGTAGAATGTGGGGCCAGAGCAATAGTACAGCGGGCAGGTCTTGCATGTGGCACACCCAGGTTCAATCCCTGGCATCCCATATGGTTCCCCCAATACTGCCAGGAGTAATTTCTGAGTGCAGAGCCAGGATTAACCCCTGAGCATCAGTGGGTGTGACCCAAAGACCAAAAAAAAAAAAAGTAGAATGCTACAAAATCAATGGCAACAAAAATCTGTGTTTCTTTATGCAAAAAACAAACTAGAAGAGAAATTGCAAATAAAACTCTTAAATTATATCCCAAGACATCAAATACCTAGGAATCAGCATAACAAGCATGTAAAAATCTGTATACTAAAAGTACATGCCACTATTAAAAAAAACCAAAAGAGGATAGCAACAGTAATTAGAAAGTTATTACATGTTTATGGATTGGATGAATTAACATTGTCAAAAAGACCATTCTAAGAGACACATTATACTGATTCAGATTCATTGCAATCCTTATCAAAATTCCAGTGGCATTCTTCAAGGATTTAAAACAAATGCTGCTTAAATTTGTATGTAATGACACAACTCCTTGAATAACCAAAGCAATACTGAGGGGAAAAATGGGAGGCAATACAGTCTTGGGCTTTAAGTTATATTATAAAGCTATAGTAATCAAAACCATATGTACTGGAATGAAAGAAGCCTTGCAGACTGCTAAAATAAAAGTGAGAGCCTGAAGTAACTCTCCAGCAGTGGATAGATAATGATAGAGGAGATAGATTGTAGGATAATATTGGTTTGTCTTTTCCACCTTGCTGCAGAAAGCTTAGGTTTATTGAGTTACTTCCATCACAGTGCTCTCATTCATCTGTGTTTATTTGTAACCTCTTTGTGCTCTGTTAACTTGTAAACCTTGTGGCCTCCTCCACCCATATCCCCCATTTTCTAGTAGCTTGGCAGCCACACCCACAAACTGCCCCTGGGCACTGTGTAATCCTGTCAATGGCCAAGATCCAGAAACAATAAACAAAGCTCCTGAAAGCGACCTCTTATTGCCTAGTTTTCCCTCTCGCAGAACCTGGCAAGGTACTGAGAGCATCCTACCCACATGGCAGAGACTGACAAACTCTCCATGGCATATTCGATATGCCAAATATAGTAACAATAATGGGTCTCATTCCCCTTACCCTTAAAGAGCCTCCAATGTGGCACCACTGGGAAGAATGAGTAAAGAGAGGCTGCTAAAATCGCAGGGCTAGGATGAATGGAGATATTACTGGCGCCCACCTGAGCAAATCAATGATCAATGGGATGACAGTGACACAGTGACAGAACTTGTAAACATTGCTTTTCTCTTATTCTTAAGTCCTTTGCATAGTTAATTCAGAACAAAGTCCTTTTTGTATAGACACAAGAAGACAGTTAATGCTATGCTTTTATAACGGGAAATAATTGACTCTGAATGATAATTCATCCCTGGGCATCTGTTATCTAGACTTAAGCCTCGGTTACCCTTAATTCCTAGCACCCCAAAAGCAGGGTCCTGGCGAGGGACTGGATGGACCTAGGGCAAGCTGTGAGCTATGCTGTGAGCTATGCTACCCTGCATCAAAATGCACCTGGCCAAAGTACCATAATATTTAACTATAAGGTAAGAGCTTGGTCATGGACAAATTCTGTCATGATCCAAAAATTAATAACTAGATTCAGACTCTGCTAGAGTTAGGAATAATTAATCTGGCCTGAGCACTGTAGTCTGAGTCCTGTGGCAAGATGTTCCCCAGGAGATCCACCCTTCAAGCTTGATGTATCTCTTACTGTGTCCATACAAAATACCTAATATTTAGAAGTAGAATTAAGATGTTAATTAAGTTATTGGACTAAGGAAAGGAGAAAATCACCTTAAGTGGTACTTTGCCCCTGAGCAAAGAAAGGGCTTTCTTATGTTGATTTTGCTGCCAGACGGGGTGGGGGTGTAGAGGCTCGCCCCAGTGCTGGGGAGTTGGAGAGAGAGGAGAGAGGGGAGAGAGAGAGAGAGAGAGAGAGAGAGAGAGAGAGAGAGAGAGAGAGAGAGAGAGAGAGAGAGAGAGAGAGAGAGAGAGAGAGAGAGAGAGAGAGAGAGAGAGAGAGAGAGAGAGAGAGAGGAGAGAGAGAGAGACAGAAACAGAGACAGAGACAGAGAGAGACAGAGAGACAGAGAGCAGACCAGCAAGATGGAACAAGGAGAGACTAGCAAGGGGGAAAGAGGAAGAAGAATGTAGGGGAAGAATGCAGGAGCAGGCGCGTGGAGAGAGGGAGCCCAGGCTGCGAGATGGAGCATGGAGAGATGAGTGGGAGAGACAGGAGGAGATGGGAATAAGGGCAGTGTGAGACTAGAACAAAGGGCTCAGGGAGACTGGAACAGGCATATGGGGAGAATGGAATAAATGGCAACTGATCATCAACCAGCTTGGCCTTTGTTTCCTCCTTCATCTGCCCATGGCCTGGGCCACCCCAAGGAGGCCTGAGTGCACCAAATGCAGGCTACCAGAGGGAGAGCTGCCGAACTTTCCCTAGTCATCCAAGAGAATATACAATAGATGTGTCAAGTGGACGAAAGAGAGCCTTACCAAACAGTATTGGGAAAAATGGAATAGTCATAAAAGGAAAGGAGGAAGGAAGGAAGGAAGGAAGGAAGGAAGGAAGGAAGGAAGGAAGGAAGGAAAACTAGACTCCATTACACACCATACCCAAGATCAAATCAAAATGGATTAAAGGTCTCTATATTAGGATTAAATTTATAAAATAAATTGAGGAAAACTTAGGCATAACTTTCCTTGATAACAAGAGTTCTTCTCAATTATTTGATCCTATCAGCAAAAAAATTAAAAAGCAAAAATAAATAGGACAACATCAAACTTAAATTTTTCTTACTGTCAAAGAATATATATTCTGAAATGAAAAGACAACCTACCGAATAGGAGAAAATAACTATACAACAATACTTTCACGCAGTTCAACAATGAAAAATCAAGAATCCTTTAAAAAAAAATGGGAGAGAAGATTAAAACATATCTCCTTAAAGAAGACATTCACATGGTCAATAGGCATATGGAAAAATGTTCATCAGTACTTATCAGAAAAATGCAAATAAAATGGCAATGAAATTTTACTTCCCACCAGTAAGAATGCCTTGTACTAAAAATAATAGAAACAACCAGTGTTGACAGAGATGCAATGAAAAAAGACCTCAGTCACTGTTGGTGGGAATATTTATGGAATACAGTATGGAGAACTCAGAAAGATAAAAAATATGCCTCCCATATGATCCAGTGCTCCCATATTTAGAAATCCCCATAAGATCATAAACATTAATTCACAGACATATGCACATAAATATTTATTGAAGCACCACTTACAATAGCCAAGGTCTGAGGCAACCAAATGTCCAAATGACAGATGACAGGATACAGAAATTGTGGCATGTATATAGAACAGAATACTACTCAACTATAAGAGATGATGAAACCCTGATTTATACTCTAGCATGGAGTTAGAGGGTATTATGGTAAGCAGAGTGAGTTGGAGGGAAAATAACAAATACCAAATAATTTCTCTCGTATATGTTATATAAATAAATAAATCATAGTAATAGTATACAATGGTAAAAAATCCTTTGTACTTTGACTATAGTACTGAGGTGATCATGTGGAGGAGGGAATCAGCATGCAGAGAATAAAAAGAAGATTAAATTGACTAAGGACAATGCTGAAAAGTCTTTGGCACTTTATTAGTGGTCATAGTAGAGTAACTTTGAATGCCATAATCGTTATTTAAAAAGAAAAAGCATAAAATATGTAGAAACTGAGGCTCAGAAAAGTTAAATGAATTGCTTATGGTGCCTCAAATGTTGCCACAAGAATAGGAACCATCATTAACATCAAGGTTTTAATACTGTACAATCTTGCTCACACTGACAGAAGTCTTGACTTCTATTTCTATATATTTCTAACTCTGAACTTTACCTTCTATGAAGTTGTTTGACCTCTGCAAATATCTGTACTAGGTACACTGGTAAATACTCAAAAACCGAAAATAACAATGTATTCCTGCCTAGGTTAGGATACTGAGACTTTCATGAAATGCTAAATATATGTAACACATAACTCTTTTTATACATTTATTTGTTAACATTCCCTAGTTAATTGAGTTCTAGTGAACTGATATGTTACTCTTAGGCCTCACCATCTACCATAAAGGAGAAATTTCTATAAGATGTGTTGGGTTGGGAGTGGCTCCACTGTAGCCTATTTATTGAATTGCCATAGCAAGTTCAATTAGAGGTGGTTGGCTAACAAAATGGCCAAATCAAAGCCCCAGATCAGCTTTAACTTCGTTTATCAGTAACCTAAATACTTTTCTTTCTTCTTCTTCTTTTTTAAAAATTATCTAGGCACTGTGTTTTATAAAGTTATTCATAGTTGAGTTTTAGACATAAATGTTCCCCTAAGTAATTTTCATATCAGTCTTGGAAATTGTCATTATATTATTTGTTTGTGACTAAGTAGAAAAATTAATATGACTTTGAAGTGACTCAGTAATCTTTTTGGCTTGTACAAAGTTTTGGGTAATAATCATCCTAATATTTTTCCCTCTCCCAACTATTAAGCTGGTCTTCCAAAATATAAATGGGGATTTTTTTAATGATTTAATGCTTTCTTTTCATATACAGAGCAAAAGAATTGCAAAATGGACTAACTGCAGATCAATGTTGTGTTCTTTAGAAATTAATTAATGTTTGCACAACAGAGAGATAAGAAACAGATTAAGAACATACCTTTCTTTTAAAAGTGGCCATGATAAGAGTCTTTAAGGAGCGCCAATATATCTTGGAATAATTCTACATAGTATTTCCATTATTTTTTCATTTCTTTTCTATTTTAAAGTTCTTTATCAATGAGAGAGGAAAGAGGAGAAAGAAGAGAGAGGAGAGAGAGAAGAGAGAGGAGGGGAGAGAGAGAGAAAGAGAGAGAGAGAGAGAGAGAGAGAGAGAGAGAGAGATTTCTTTAAGCAAAGTTCAGAGAAAAGAAGCTAAGTCATTTGCAGCTAAATTTCCAGGCATGTTGCAGAGTATTCAGAGTATTCATGATGTTCAATTTTTAAATTTCTTTCAAATGGAATTCCATGGAGACATCACACTTCTTCATCTAAGAGGCAAATCAGTGAATCATAGCTACAGGGAATAGGATACATACAAATGCATTTTTCAGTGAATTACTTTTGCAGATAAGGTGATAAAGTCTGCACTATCAAGTAATTTACAATTAATTAGAAGACACCAGAAGTTGTTACCTATATAAACAATTGCGAAAACAAAAAGAAGCTGCTGGGGGGTGGGTTAAGTTGAGGGGAAGCAACTAAAACCAAGTCATATTCTATTTGTAAATCAATTTGGTTCATTGTTTCTTTTCTTTTACTTTTCCTATTTTTATAAACACCTTGATTTATAATACTATAATTTTATGTTTCTTTTACTTAAGGTATTTTCCAGCAAATAAAATATGAGATTTCACAAAGTCAGGCTCTGAAGGCAAGAGTAAAAACTACTTGGTTGGGGCCAGAGCAATAGTAGCAGAAAGGGTTCTTGCCTTGTGTGTAGATAACCACAGTTCAATATCTAGCATCCCATATGGTTCCCCAAGTACAACCAGCAGTGATCCCTGAGTGCAGAGCCAAGAGTAAGCCCTGAACACTTCTAGGTGTGGCCCCCAAACAAAAAACAAACAAGCAAGATGACTTTGGTTATCATTTCAAAATGCCTTATCCCAAGGATGCCATGTACTGGCAATGGGGACTAATGATTAAACAAAACATAAACCTAGAAACATTTAACTTGGATTCTACTCAGGATAAAACATTAAACTACGACACTAGTAAACCATGAACAAAGAAATATTAATCCAGTAAATACTACTTATATTAAAAATCCCAACTGGGGCTACAGTATTAATACAGCAGGTAAGATTCATAAGTACAGTAGGTAAGGTTGGGATGCCTGCCTATCATGCAGCTAACCCAGGTTCAATGCTTGGTATCCTTATGGTCTCCTGAGCCCTACCAGAAATGGTCCCTGAGCACATAACCAGGAGAAAGCCTTGAGCACTGCTGTTGTGGCCCCAAACAAAACAAAATTTAGAAAAACTTACCTTCTATATGTAGTGTTGAAATGATATATGCGTGAAACTATCATTAATAGCACTGTAAATGACAATACCACAATAAAGATTTAAAAATAAAATACAAATATTTTTTGTATGAGGTGAGGCTATGAAGGATAGTGGGGGGTGAGATGGGGTGGGGGGAACCCAGAGAGTTTTCTCACTGTTTCTTTAACTCCCAATTTTCTGATTCTGTTGGCCATTATATAACATGGGCAGAAGGCGATGTTTTTTGAAAGCTGTGACTCTTTCCCTCAAAGCAGCTCCTTTGCTCTCCTAGTCAATTTGAAGTTCTTTTTTGAAGGAGGTAAAAATAAAGTCATGATTATAAAGCAAGTTGCACTTGCTTTTGTCTCTTTTTGTAAAAATTCTCTGTTTTGGAAGCAAGGGTCTCTCCAGCTCTTTTTAGTTTGTTCCATCTTCCTCCCATTCTTCTCTTCCTTTATTCTTCCAATTCCATTCTCCAAATTCTTCTGATGATCCTAATTCTTCTTTTCTGTTCCCTTCTATTACCCTTGTTTTTCTTCTTCATTATCCTTATCCATTTCTCTTTGTTCTAGTCCCAAGCCTCATTCTGCATTTCTATTTTACTCATTTTCTAAATTTTTATTTTTGCACTCAGAATTACACGGTAGACCTAGACAATCCATACTAAAATGGAATAAGCCAATACACCTTCAATTTTTTATTCCCTATTTTCAGACACCTTTTCTCTTATGCTCACTAAGCTACTGTTTTTGCTTTCTTGAGTGAGTTCCATTAAGAATTACTGCAAACTGCATTTTCCAACAATGAAGAAAATGGCACCAGAAAGCAGTCTTATAAAACAATAAGAAGGTTGATAACAACCTCTCCTTAGAACCAGATATTTGTTTTCATTCTTCAAGCCATATCATTACAAATAATCACCTTTCTTTTTATTTTCACTTTCAGATTTTGCTACACTTTGGGTTAGTTACACCTTGGGTTTAGAAGATGATAAAAATAGAATCAGTGACATTATTTAATGAGAGTCATATACATACAAATGCTATTTAAGTTTTTAAAAGCCTTTCTTAAAACTATGTTGGAATGTACATACTTGTTCAACTTTGTCAACATTCAATCATTTGGCTCATAAAAGTGATTTCATGTTGCTGAATATAATAGATTAGACTCTGATTTTAGCTCCAGAGGGTCTTCTAAGTTTTTAAGACATGGTAGACTGACAAAGACTTTAATTTTGCCTCCTCCACTGAGTATTGTAAGATTGCTTCAAATCGGACCCTTTGTTCCTTATTTGTGGTACTGTGTAGTTAACATGAATAAAATAATTATAGTTTCACTTTTACTGTTATGCTGGACATTTTACTTGTCTACCGAATATTTAAATAGCTATGGGAGAATACCACTGCAAAGCTAACTAATTCGTACTCACTTACTCTATTTCATTCCCTTCTGCCAATTTCTAACTCTTCCCTTTCCTTACTTCAACTCATAGAAGTTGAATTCACATCCTGTCTATTCAACAGAGTAAGGAGAAGGAAAGAAGGAAGGAAAGAAGGGAGGGAGGAAAGAAGGAAGGAAGGAAGGAAGGAAGGAAGGAAGGAAGGAAGGAAGGAAGGAAGGAAGGAAGGAAGGAAGGAAGGAAGGAAGGAAGGAAGGAAGGAAGGGAGGAAGGAAGGGAGGGAGGGAGGAAAAAGAGGGAAGTGAAGACCCATTTTTCCCCTCACTCTATAATTAACATTTCTCACAACAAACCACTGGGTTCAATCTTCACCACCAACCCCAAGTTTCCCAGAAATGTTAGAAAACATGTTTAAAATTAATTTGCACTTGGCTATGCTCCAAAACCAGGAAGGAACACTAGTGGGTCATAAATAGTGAGTAATCCCTAGAAGGCAGAAATTAGGTAAAATCACATTAAGGAGTAAGACCACAGCCTGTTATGTGCCTGGGAAACTCCACTTCCATTCTATCCAATTACTCTTCTCCCCTCTTTCCCAGCTGCATCTGGGTCCCAGTCCCTCTCTCCTTGATTCCTTCCTTTCTTTAGAATTTTCTCTTTCAAGGTTTATCTTACAGAAAAAATTCTCAAATGTTTTCTCATTATCATTTCCCCAAGGAACTTCCGAAGGCATATTTTCCCATAGCAACTCCTGCCATACAATTTTAACACTACAGATATTTTGTATATCTGTTTATATACTGTATTGTTTCTATGCTTTATACACTAAAAAGAGTAAGCTTTTTATATCTTGTGGTTGATACGACCTCCCTTGAGAATGTAAGTCTTATACCCCAGGGATCATACAGCTTCTTTTAAAGGGGCTCTTTGATTCTTTACAACGGAGATGACCAAGACTGCTGCATTGATGAGTTTCTGGCTCTAGATAAATAGTTACATCTGTGAATTGAATCTTTTCCTTTAAATAGCTTTGTGGAAAGATCCACAGGAGGGAATCAAAACAAAAACAAAAACAAAAAACAAAAAAACCAAGTACCCAAACTAGGTTTAGATGCTTTCGCTCTTGCTTTATTTCTCCTTCTAGTGTTCCCAAGACATGCTTTTCATACATAATGACCTACAAGCAGTACACAGAATAGTCAGTATAGAAAAAACTTACAGGAGTATACAGTTTCTAAGATGCCCTCTTGGTATTCAATCACTGGTATTCATGTATAATCTCTTCTTGGCCAGACGTAGGAACGCAGTTCTAATACTAGAATTTGGCAGGAGTGGTAGGATGTTACTTCCAAAATTAGATTATACTGAGACTTGTGACTTTCATCTTGGACTGATTTTCAATACCCACCCACAGTTCTCTATCCCTCTACCTCAGCCGTGCCTGAAATGACTGCACCCCACTCCATGCCATAAAGTAGAACCAGCTCCCTAGATTGCTTCCAGATTCCTGCCCCACAGGATAGGTAAAATAATATATGTTTGCTATTTGGATCTTTTTGGATTGGGAATAATTCATTAGGAGCAACAGATAGATAATAAATCTAAATTAATTTCTATCAATTCCTCCTCCAAGATTAATAGAATTTTTTGTCTACATTTAAACATTTTTCCTGATGCAGCACTGATTTTCATCACATTATATAGTTTTCAAGTATGCAACATTACTATTCAGCACATGCATATACCACATCAGAACTGAAACCAAAAATACAGTTTCTGTTCCCTATCATACAATATATATATTTTAAAATCTGATTTATAATTTGTTAATTAATCCACCTTTTTTTTTCTTCTTGGGTCACACCTGGCAATGCACAGGGGTTACTCCTAGCTCATACACTCAAATTACTCCTGGCGGTGCTCAGGGGACCACATGGGATGCTGGGGATCGAACCCGGGTTGGCCGCATGCAAGGCAGATGCCCTACCCACTGTGCTATCATTCCAGCCCTTAGTCCACCTTTTATGTCAGTTAAATGTCGATTTATTCTAGAGGGACTTTGGTAATAGTAATAAATTCACTAACAGGTTCAAAATGAATGCCAAATTAAAATTGAACTTCCTGCATTACTGCCATAAGAAATCTATTAAATTTGATGTGCAAAAATGCAACTGACTCAAATAGAAATAATTACACTGATTATTTTTGCTTAACTACAAAAAATATTTCATACATTTCACTTCCAACAATTCAAAAATTTATCCTCAGGTAAAATCTGAGGATATTATTTTCTTAATATACTTGTACAAAGGCCAAGAGGACTGGTCTACAGTAGAAAGCATGCCACCAAGGGGGAGAGGGAGTGAAGTCAAGACAGAGAAGGGACCACTATGACAATAATAATTGGAAATGATGACTCTGGACAAAAACTGAGTGCTGAAAGGAAGTCAAGTGATATATATGATACCCTTTCAGTAACATTATTGCAAACCACAAGGAAAACAGAAGGGAGGGAGAAGAGGAAAGGAAAAAGGGAAAGACAGAGAGAGGAAGGAGAGAGGGAAGAGGAAGGAGAGAGCTAGAGAGAAAAGGAAGAAGAAGAAGAAGAAGAAGAAGAAGAAGAAGAAGAAGAAGAAGAAGAAGAAGAAGAAGAAGGAAGAAAGAAAGAAGAGGGAAGAAGAAAAAGAGAGAAGAAAGAAGAGAGAAGAAAGAAAGAAGAAAGGAAAGACAGAAGAAGAAGGAAGAAGAAAGAAGTAGAAGAAGAAGAAGAAGAAGAAGAAGAAGAAGAAGAAGAAGAAGAAGAAGAAGAAGAAGAAGAAGAAGAAGAAGAAGAAGGAAGAAGAAGAAAGAAGAAAGAAGAGGGAAGAAGAAGAAAGAGAGAAGAAAGAAGAGGGAAGAAGAAGAAAGAGAGAAGAAAGAAGAGAGAAGAAGAAAGAAAGAAGAAAGAAGAAAGGAAAGACAGAATAAGAAGGAAGAAGAAAGAAGAAGTAGAAGAAGAAGGAAGAAGAAGAAGAAAGAACAAAGAAGAGGGAAGAAGAAGAAAGAGAGAAGAAAGAAGAGAGAAGAAAGAAAGAAGAAAGGAAAGACAGAAGAAGAATGAAGAAGAAAGAAGAAAAGTAGAAGAAGAAGAAGAAGAAGAAGAAGAAGAAAGAAGGAAGAAGAAAAAAGAAAGAAGAAAGAAGAGGTAAGAAGAAAGAAAGAAAAGACAGAAGGAAGGAAAAAGAAAGAAGAAAGGAGGAGGGAGGAAGAGGTCGGAGGAGGAAGGAGGAAAAGGGAAGAGGAGGAAGGAGGAGGAAGAAGTTTTCCTGTAGCTTGGCAATCACACCCACAAACTGCCCTTGGTGCCATGTAATCGCATCAACGGCTGAGATCCAGAGACTATTAACCAAAGCTCCTGGAAGAGAGCAATGCAGAATCCTGCCCCCATGTCAGGCTGTCTTCACCAGGACACCTCAGAGAGGGATGGGTTGAGTTTCCCTTCCCACCCCAAGCATTACCCTGGCAGCCGAAAACCTCCAGAACCTTACCCCTGCCATGCTCAAAGCCACCCTCCACATGCTCAGATGAGTCTCACCCAAGTGGGAATCAGCAGAAAAGCCCAGGTATATGGAACCCGTGACCAATATCTCCAAGCCTGCTCAGATCGGGACTGAGCCTCTTCCCCCCAGTTCCCCAATTTTCCAGTAGCTTTGCAGTTACACCCACAAACTGCCCCAAATGACATGAAATCTCATCAATGGCCAATTTGATGGCCAAAGCTCCCGGAAGAGAGTGATGCAGAATGTCTTGGAGCATGTGACCTCTTATACTCTAGCCCACTTACTACCAAAAGTAGCACATATTTGTTTGGTTTCAACATACTTGCTTGTATATTCTCTTATATATGGGCCTAAATGGCTCCAGAATAAAATACAACACCTTCACACACTTTCCTCTTATTCTGGTGGGAAGGTACTCAGTGATGGGATTGGTGTTTGAATATCTGCAATGAACTAGTGTGAGTTACTTTATGAAAATAAAATATATAAAAATTGTAAAAAATTAAAAAAATATATATGATTGTACATATGTGTGTAGGAGTATATTTAGCTTTAAAAAGCCCAGCATAACTATACGCATTTATGGAATATAAAATAACATAACATGAGACTGACACCCAAGGACAGTAGACACAAGGGCACAGAAGATTGATCCATAGTCAGAAGCCTGCCTCATGAGCTGAGGGAGAAGGTAGCTGGAATAGAGAAGGGATCACTAACAATGATGGTTGGAGGGATCGATTGGGATGGGAGATGTGGGCTGAAAGTAGATAAAGGACCAAACATGATAACCTCTCAGTATCTGTATTGCAAACCATAATGCCCTAAAGTAGAGAGAGAGTATGGGAGAAATTGCCATGGAGACAGGGGGAGGGTTGGGTGGAGGGCATAATGGGGACATTGGTCATGGAGAATGTGCCCTGGTGGAGGGAATGGTGTTTGATCATTGTTGATTGTAACTCAAACATGAAAGCTTGTAACTGTATCTCACAGTGATTCAATAAAAAAAATCCAGCATAAAACAACTGCAATGTAAATATTGACCAGCTGATAAGTTTTTTCCAAAATCATAGTAGTATCTTGATGTATAAGTAAATGAAAACTATTAAATATTCAATAAATCATCTCAAATATTCAAACAGTGCTAATCAAAGTTATTCTACTTAAAAAAACCTATTCAAATAATTACACTCAAATTAGACCCAAATGAGCCCTCCACTTGGCTCTATTGCTGTCCAATTCATATCATTTAATATTTACCATACTTCAGTTTGAATGATTTCTTCATTTATCAGACATAAAAAATTATGACTTCTTCTGACTAAACTTTAAGATATTTTATGAATCAAAATTGTTTCTTAATAACACTAAATGAGTTAACTCTTTCTTAGAGATATTTAAAATATATTTCTTTTCTTGGGTTTGGCATTATTGGATTCATTTACTCGATATGATGACAATTTACTGTCTTAGAAATGACCAGTCAGAATGTTTCTCTGATGAACAGTACACTAAAGAGATAATTATTTTTGCATAGCTTTAATATGTTAGCTCATTTTAGAGGAAAACATTTAGTATTAAATAAATGTGAAATATGTCTTAATAATAAACTTAAATATATGGCAGAAGTACTTAGACTATACAGACAATACTCACTGCAAACCCTGTCATCCAGGTGCAGTGAGCAGAGCTAATGTGTGTGCAAGTGATAACTGTGCTGTGAGTAATAACATGTGAGGATGACTATCTTCTCCATCATTGACCTACATTATAGGATAGATGGTCAGAGATGCCGATAAACATTCTATCGGCATCTCTGACCATCTATCCTATAATGTAGGTCAATGATTCTACAGTGCACAAGATAAAATTTTATAGCATCCCCATCCCCAGTCCTACCAAGGAATTATCTAGCCCCAAATGTCAGTAATGTTGTTGAAACTCTGATCATATTTTCTAATTTCTTCCTCATAACAAGGTAAATAATGTTATCTTGTGCATAAGAAATGAAGATGGCTGGAGCTATAGGACAGTGGATTAAACAAATGCCTTGCAAGTGTTGACCATAGTTCAATGGATCCAGGAGTAAGCCCTGAGCACCAATGGGCATGGCCCAAAAACAGGAAGGAAAGAAGGAAGGAAGGAAGGAAGGAAGGAAGGAAGGAAGGAAGGAAGGAAGGAAGGAAGGAAGGAAGGGAGGGAGGGAGGGAGGGAGGGAGGGAGGGAGGGAGGGAGGGAGGGAGGGAGGGAGGGAGGGAGGGAGGAAGGAAGGAAGGAAGGAAGGAAGGAAGGAAGGAAGGAAGGAAGGAAGGAAGGAAGGAAGGAAGGAAGGAAGGAAGGAAGGAAGGAAGGAAGGGTCAAAAAACAGTTGAAGTATCTTTCCACCCCACACTCCACATTTAGTGTGAGCCCATATTGCTAAAAACTCTCTTTGACCTACCTTGTAATCTTCAAGAGGTACTTGGAAATCCTGGCTATCTACTCCTTCATAAAAGTTATCAAAATCCTCTCCGCCTGGCTTTTCCTTGTTGATATGGAATAAATGCTCCCTTCATTCTGTGATGTTCAAATGAGATTAAGCAGGTAATTCTTAATTCTTAACTTGGAGCTATACACACTGTAAATGCAAATGAATGATCAGGTTATTATGTGAAAAATAGAGCTGAACTGTGTTCCTAATAGAGAGATGACCTATCAGATGTCAGGAATTGTTATGAAAATTATTTTTAGTATTATTATTATTATTATTTTGCTTTTGGGGTCACACTTAGTGATGCACTGGGATCACTCCTGGCTCTGCACTCAGGAATTACTCCTGGCGGTGCTCAGGGGACCATATGGGATGCTGGGGATCGAACCCGGATCGGCCATATGCAAGACAAATGCCCTACCC
This sequence comes from Sorex araneus, assembly GCF_027595985.1. Taxonomy (NCBI): domain Eukaryota; kingdom Metazoa; phylum Chordata; class Mammalia; order Eulipotyphla; family Soricidae; genus Sorex; species Sorex araneus. The sequence goes on along the minus strand of NC_073305.1, from coordinate 61,608,693 downwards.
ACTGTGCTATCGCTCCAGCCCCTTGATATGAAAATTAAAGAAATAAAATGTTGGCTGTTCCTCTGTCCATTATTTATTTGTTTATGTCTTGATTTTTTGTTTGGTTTTGGTTTTGGTTGCACATTAAACTCAAGGCTTAATCTGCACTCAGGAATCACTCATGATGTATACAGTGCTGGTCATGGAAACAGGGTCCACTTTGTGCAACAAAGGTGCTGTAACCTCTGAAATATCTCTAAATTATGTATTAAATCAGGGAGTTGCCTCTCTTATGGGTCAGAAATGGTTATATATTGGTTTGAATAGTCCAATCTAATGATAATTTTATATTAAAATTATATTCTGTTTAATTCTACAATCCATGAGAACTACAAATTCTACAAACCAAGAATAAAAATAATTCAATTATAGTTTTCCCTTATAAGTCTATTAAAATAATTTATGAACTGATTGTCTCATGGATCCACACACTCTTCAGAACAGCCTATCAAAACTAAGGCAACGAGGCAAAAAGTTGGTCTAGTGTGTCTAAAATTTTTTGAGTATAAAAGTTCCTGGGCATTATTGTCTAAGATCAAATTGACCAAACTTTCATTTCCTCTGTTTCCATGATCCAGGACGTGAAAGTGCTAGTGCACTATGAACCATGGAATAGCAAGCAGGAATTTCCACTTTTAAACCTCCAAATGCCACAGCAGCTGAGCTAGATGCTCCTTGGTTAGGAGAGTCTGGAAATTACAGTCCTTAAAAGCATTTACATTCTAAATGTGAGAAGCCACCCATAAAACAGCCAAATTGGAAGATCCTGAGAGCCTGCCATCGATACTGGAATTTGGTTACTCTACCCATAAACTGACCTGAGAAAAGCTTCCACAGGTAGGGGCAAGAGGGCACCACTCAGATGGATTGGAGGGAGAGAGACACTCTCTCCATAAAGAAGAACCATCCCACCCCCGCATGGTACAAATTACAATTTGGAAGAGATTCCTGAGATGCAGAACTTTACCCCGTGGAATGGGGAATAGGATCGCAGCAAACACCGGACACCCCAATCCTATCATATATTTACAACACTGGAATGCAAAGCAAAAATTATAAAGTTGGAACAGGTTGGAGTTGCTGATAGGCACCAGCTTGACATCTTTTTTCCGTCTTGCTGGTAGACAGCATATTGGCTCTCAATCTCCATGATAACCTGCCCCAAGGGAAACTTCCTGAGAACTTCACCACCCTTAGCACACTGGGCGCTAAACTGGGATCTAAAGACAATGATCAAATAGGCTTTACGTCTAGCAACCAAAGAGACCTGGCTCCTTTCAGTCCATGCCTGATAGCTAGTAAGTGAAAGGCAGAAAGTAGCCTGCAAATCTCCTCCTCAGCATATTTAGTAGACTCTCTCTTGCGTTCCATTTATGGCCCAGAGTCAGCCAGATTGCTCCCTGTCAGCTCTGGAGTGCATGCTTTGCTGCCATTTGGCACAGAGTTCCCAGACTCCTTTTATTTTTTTTGGTTTGTAATTGAATCACTGTGAGATACATAGTTACAAGATTGTTCATGATTGGGTTTTAGTTATACAATGTTCCAACACCCATCCCTTCACCTGGGTACATTTCCCATCACCAATGTCCCCAGTTTCCCGCCAACACCCCTCTAGCCTGTCTCTATGGCAGGCCTCCCAGCTTCATTTTTACTGTGCTTGGGTATTAGTCTCATACTATGTTTTTTTTTAATATATATCCCACAAATGAGTGCAATTATTGTATGTCTATCCCTTTCTGACGCATTTCACTTGGCATGATACTCTCCATATCTATCCATTAATGAGCAAATTTCATGAACTGACTTTTTTCCAGTAGCTGCATACTATTCCATTGTGTAGATTTATCATAGTTTGTTTATACAGTCGTCTGTTCTTGGGCACGTGGGTTGTTTTCAGAGTCTGGTTATTGTGAATAGTGTCCCAACCTCCTTTTAAACCCATTCTGGCATTGTTTCTCCAGCTGCCGTCTAGGTCTACACAACCATATCCCCTTAATTGGTGATCCTGAATCTCTGATCACTGCCCCAGGTCTATTCTAAGGTGATACCACTGCTGGTGCTAGGCACTCACTCGTCAATGCCACAGTCACTGGTCAGGTCAGCACAAATTCTAAGTGGAGATGAGGTCATGTGCCTATGGCTGTAAAGTGTCCAATGCCTCCCTAGGCCCACTGAACACAGGCCCCAGCCCCCTTGCCAAACACTTGTGAAACACCAGACATAACAAGGGCATAGGGGAATTCACCCATACCAGTGGAAAGAACCAATAAAATAGAGCTATGCAAGGTACCTGAGAGTTTGAAGTTTGAGTGTTTGAAGCAACAGGCCTATTGATGCTTACTCAAATAAGGTCAATGGGAGGGAAGTTTAACAAAGACACAAAAGTTTGAAAAACTTTAAACAAAGATCATAAACTAAAGAACATAGTAGCTGAATTAAATATAAAATAATGTGGCTCTACAGTAGAATGAAAGAAACAAAAGTTAAAATCAATGTGCCCTTTTGATAAGGCAGATGAGAGCTTAGAAAAGACTGTAGAATGGGGAAAAAAGAATTTAAAAAATGAAGGTTACAAGCTGGAGACAAGATGGGGGTCAAGGCACCTGCCTTGCACAAGTTCAGCACTGTAGCACTGTCATCGATTGTTCATCAATTTGCTTGAGCAGGCACCAGTAACGTCTCCATTGTGAGACTTATTACTGTTTTTGGCATATTGAATACGCCACGGGTAGCTTGCCAGTCTCTGCCATGTGGGCGGGATACTCTCGGTAGCTTGCCGGGCTCTCTGAGGGATGGAGGAATCAAACCTGGGTCGGCTACATGCAAGGCAAACTTCCTACCCACTGTGCTATCACTCCAGTCTTTAAGCAAAACAAGCTTAATGAATTTAAAAGTCATGTACCAAGTTCCCACTCAGCATCTAACTCTAGGAGAATTCCAGAATAATTGCAGCTAACGTAATTTTATTTCCCCTCCCAGAAAGGAAGGCCTTTTTGGTTGCCCTCTATGGGAAAGGGCTCTATCAGAGTTAATAGGTAATAACTGTTAAATGCTCTACATTGATAATAAAGCTTCCATGCAAACAACAATCAGGAAATACTGAGAGCCTTTGGTTATAGTGTGACTGAGAGATTGTTCCATTTCTTTTCATTTTAAATGATTTTAGTTTAAATAGCCTTATTTATCTAGTGACATCTCTATTGGATAACACTGATCTTACTCTAATGGTGCTTTTTTTTGCTGCTAGAAGGTTATATAATAATTTTATAGGGTTTTGTGAATTGAGATAAAATATGAACTAAGTTATTAGTTACCATTTCAGAGATTAAATAATAAATGCATCTATACATGTCAATATGCTAAACAGTTGTACAAATGTTATTTATACATATATATAAGTGTTATTAATATGTACATATGCATGTATACATATATATATACATACATACATATATTTATATGTACACACATATGTATACATACACATTGAATAGGGTAATTTCCAAAGCAATTTTTTTTTGTTTTTGGGTCACAACTGGCATTGCTCAGGGTTACTCCTGGCTCATGCACTCAGGAATTATTCCTGGCAGTGCTTGGAGGACCATATGGGATGCTGGGAATTGAACCCGGTTCGGCCACGTGCAAGGCAAATGCCCTACCCGCTGTGCTATGGCTCCAGTCCTTCCAGAGCAATTTTCTCAATTAATTGATACAGGTGAAGTAGTACTAAAATTATTATTGAAATGTACCACATACAAAATGTTCAATCCTATGACTTTCCCTGTTTCACTTCTTATAATTGCCATAAATCTTAACTTTCAAAAATAAAAGTCCTTTTTGGGGCTGGAGTGATAACACAGCAGGTAGGGCATTTGCCTTGCATGTGGCCAACCTGGGTTCAATTCCCAGCATCCCATACAGTCCCCTGAGCACTGCCAGGGATAATTACTGAGTGCAGAGCCAGGAGTGACCCTTGTGAATCACTGGGTGTGACCCAAAAAGCAAAAAAAGGAAAATGTTGAAGTCTTTTTACCATATCAGTAGCTATAAACATTAACACCATATAAGAGATAATAGCTGGTAGTCTCTTAACTCCTGCCACTCTTCAGGAGAGGGTCTCTTGAAATATCTATACATCAGGGATGAGAAATGGCTTCATCTGGAAAATTAACATTTAGGTGGATTTGGGGGAAGTACAAATTCCCATGATTTATAGTCTGCATGTCTAGTGCCCTTCTACTGAGGGAAGGTGCCCCTGACATAGAGGCAAAACAGCCCAACAAGACAGCTTGCATGAAGACCCAAGGGGCGTATTGGGCTCACTAATAACTGAACACTTTGACACTGACAGCTTAGCTAGACTCGGGTTGCTATACTGCTAGCAAGTAAGGTCACAACTTACATTTCAAGGTTTATGTTTGCTTGAGGAATCTGGATGCACAAATTTGATGTTTGAAGGACAAGTAGCTGCTTCCATCAATATTTGTTCTACATCTGCTATTTAATTCCCTCTGGAATAGGGATGGAACTCAAAGAAAAGGAGTCAGAGCCAAAGAAAAAGTTAAAATAAAAATAAAACAAGATCATGCTCTTTTCCTGAATTTGGACTTTCCCCTCCATCTGGGCTCAAATAGCATGTCTCCAGAGGCCTAACCCAACCAGTATACATATAAATTAAGATTTTCTATCTCACTTTTATATCTGCTTTTATCCTATCACCTTATTAATATCTGTCAGAGTTTTTGAGAATGAGTTACTTTACGTTTATAGCATTTGCTACTAGTTTTTCTGTGTTTTCCTAACCAGATGACAGAATGTCAGATTGAGACTATAGTCTCAATAACCATAGTAGCTTCATACTTCAGCATCATACCTGATACATAGTAGGCATTCAAAACATACTTATTGAATGATTGCATACAAAACAGTTTCTGTTTGAGTAAGTAACATTGGCTGCCCTTCTAACTATATATCAGAATTCTCAAAAATAGTTTCCATATTCCTAGGAATGAATGTTCCCAATTTATGATATGCTTTTTCCCCTCGATCTGAAAGTGCTTAGACTCAGGAACATTTTCCAAAGAGAAACTATGTCCCTGTTTCCATAATCCAGGATATAGGCCTTTGAACAAAGCCCACCATAAACTTATCTGAACAATTAACAAAGAAATGTGAATCTCAGACCTAAGGGCTACCTGGTCTTTGCCTCTAACTATCCCTTGCTTGTCAAAAGAAAAAGAGCAAGGTCAATGCCAACCATGGTGTTGCCCTCAACGTTCTTATTTAAATCCCCTTAAATGTGTAGTTGCTGAGAATTTCATTTCTCCACAAACATTAGAATGTGCCAATGGTGTACACAGAGCCAGGAGTTGGGCCAAATTACAAAGAAGAACGCCAGGATGAAATCGTTTAGGCACAGGCTTTTAAGTCTTACAAATTTGAATTCAATTGTCATATGACAACTTATTGGTGACCCTGGACAACTAACATCCTTCCCAAGCCTGTGATCCTTCATCTATTAACTGGGGTAATAATAGCAAATATTTCATATAATTGTGATGAACTTCAGATGAGATTGTCTTAGGAATGTATTAAGCCTAATTCCTTGACACATAGAAAGCACACAAGAAAGCACTCACTAAATATTAACCATATGTGGTGGTTTTTAAAGTTTGACTCCAAATTCTTTGACACTCTTGAGAGATGGAATTACAGCTTTTCTTTTTTGAATTTAATATGCTTGTAGGACAAAATCACTGCATCTCAGGGCCTGGACTATAGTACAGCCGTAGAGTGTTTACCTTGTACAATGCCAACCCAGATACCATCCCAGGCACCATATAGGGTCCCTAAAGCTCCACCAGGAGTGATCCCTTAGTGAAGAACCAGGAGTAAGCCTGAGTACCTATGGGTGTGGTCCCAACTCCCCCCTCCAATAATATAATAAAAAAGACTGTATCTCTTGCTTCTTGCTACATTTTTTATGGGAATCCTGAGCAGCTTCTAAGAAGTGTCATTTTCTTGAGGCAACCCTGGAGGTTATCTGGGGTGCTCTACTGAAAGTCTCACCTAAGACTGTTCTCCCAGCCATTCTTATCAAGATGATAGACTATCATGGAAGTGAACCTTTTATTTCCAGATGTTCATTTCCCAAGTCACACTTCACTGGGACTGTAAGCACCAGAAAGCCTACTCATGTCATTCTACCTATGCTGTGTTATAATTTCTGACCAATAAACTGTAAGAGACAATAGAGGGGTTGATGTTAAGCAAAAGCTACACACACTATTCATGCCTCTCATGTCAATTTCTATAAACTATCATGATAATTATTGCTATTAGTTCTTATAAAATAAGCATTGAGTTATTCTATACTTGCCCTGCTCCTGGTGCTAGCACCTGGGAGAACCCCCAGAATACTGTTTTTTATTTGGGCTTTTTTTAAAACTACCCACCGTTCACCTGGAATGCCTTTCCTTACTTCCAATTTCTTTCTGACTCACTATTACTCATCTTTTAAGATTTCAGCATAGATGTCTCTACCTTCAGGGAGCCCTCAACTCATTCTGGGGAAGACTTCCTCTGGGGCACTTCAAGGATCTCTGAGTTTCATTTCATAAGTAGCACTTGGTATATGACACAAACTTCTGAGAACTCCTTTAGGGAGAAGTCACTGCCTTATTAAACATTGTTTCCTTAAGGCCTTGCAAAGGAGAGACAGTTTCTGGTGGAGGTCTGGTCTTGGAGTTAGACTGCAGAGGGCTTCAAGGACTCTACTGCACACATAAAATTTCATACAGTTTGAAGATTAAACAATTCGATGAATAGATAGCATTTGGACCAATTCTGGTTACATATCAAACCTCCAATCATTATTGATTATAAAATTACTGACGGCTCTCAAGAGGGGAGCCCTCATCTATTTTTCTGATACTTTATATAGTTTTCCCATCCTGAATGTTTCACATTTGCTCTGTGTGGGGGGGGGGGAGGACTGGGGAAGAGGATGTGTGTTGTTAGGTAGCACTGTAGCACTGTCTTCCCATTTTTCATAGATTTGCTCGAGCGGACACCAATAGCGCCTCCATTGTGAGACTTGTTGTTACTGTTTTTGGCATATTGAATACACCATGGGGAGCTTGCCAGGCTCTGCCATGCAGGCGGTATACTCTCAGGTATTGCCGGGCTCTCCAAGAGGGATGGAGGAATTAAACCCAAGTGGGCCGCATGCAAGGCAAACACCCTACCCGCTGTGCTATTGCTCCTGCCCGTGTTGTTAGGTAACTACCACTAATTCCATAAATGAAACTCCTCTGGGGCAGTCACTTAACAAAATTCAGTTCCTCCCTCCCCAGTGATTTTACCTCTATGAAAGAAGCCAGGGCAGCAGCCACTTTAACAAATTTAGGAGACTGACTCCAATGAGGGGTTCCTTGTACAGGGACAGCATTTAGAAACATTTTAATCTAGGATTTCTACCCAATATTCACCTTACTTTATCTTTTAACTTTATTACTTAATAGGGCACCTCAGACCCACAATTCTGGCCTCTGGCAGTAAATAGAACTTTGTTTAAAACAAACACCCAAATGTCATTCCCATCTCTTTTTTTGATAAGCAGTCCTTTTTTCTTTCCTTATTTTGGGTTTCTTACCAGGTTAATATCTCACCCCTCCCATGGTCTCAGAAGAGGCTCATCATCATTTGTCGTTTATGAGTGAACAGCTGACAGTTTCTTTTAATGCAGTAAAATTGCAAATAAGGGTGATAAATTAAACTGTTCTCTAAAAGAGACCCTCTTTTCTCTTTGACCCTCACTGGTACTTTCCTTGCAGAGGAAAAATGACTGTAGTTTATTCATAAGGGAATGAATAAATGGTCAAAGATTCACTCCAGAGAGTCTGGGTTGTCAAACATAAAGTGCTTCTCCTGTTTTATATAGAGGCATGAATGCTAGAGCAGGTCTTACTAAAATGCCATTCCAGAGCTCCAAGCCTGGCAGAATTAATTTATCCAATCACCTAAACTTGATATATATATTTTAGAGAGAAAGGAGATAGTATAAAATCAATGCATTTAACAGACCTGTTAGGTCTTCTGACTAGTGCTCTGTAAATGCATTGCCCTTTATCTCATTCCCCAGTGATGCTATCATGGCTTAACTGTCATTAACACAGCTGGTCACAGCTGCAAACAAGATGCTAGCAAGAGCACAATGTCAACCATTTGTCCTCATGTGCTGCAGCTAAATTTATTTCTTTTGAGGATAGCATCTGAGATTGTTTTCTAGCAAGAATCTAATCAGCATTTCTAAAAAAACATCAGATCTAAGAAATAACATGAGTTACCATGTATGAATCTTCTTTTGGATATCTACTCCTCTCCCTGAAAAGATACCTAGTTGAGAAATAATCTCTATAGTGACTTTTTTTTGTCAGATCTTAAGCAGAAAATAACTATGGTGAAATAAATGTTCTTATAACCATATCTACACTCCATATTTTAGTGGGTCAGTTGATGCCAAAATGCTCTTCACACAAGTCAATTCAATGCAATGTCACTTAAAAATTTATTGAGTAATTACTACATGGGCTGGAGCCATGGCACAGCAGTTGGGCGTTAGCCTTTCACATGGCCAACCAAAGTTCGATTCCTCCCCCTTCTCGGAGAGCCTGGCAAGCTACCGAGAGTATGGAGCCCACACGGCAGAACCTGGCAAGCTACCTGTGCATATTGGACATGCCAAAAACAGTAACAGTAAGTCTCTCAATGAGAGACGTTACTGGTGCCCGCTTGAACAAATTGATGAGCAATGGGATGACAGTGACAGTGAATTACTACATGCCAAATCAATGCACAGCGTCAAGAACTGGAAATAAAGGGGTCTCACTGATATCATCTTACACCAAAGCAGCTGGAATACATTCAAAAGAACAAAAGCAACCAATGCTGGCCTGGATGTGGGGGAAAAGGGACCTCTTTCACAGTTGGTGGGAATGCCAACTGGTCCAGCCTTTTTGAAAAACAATATGAACAGTCCTTCAAAAAGTAGAAATTGAGCTTCCATATGACCCTGCAATACCACTTCTAAGAATATATCCCAAGGGTGCAATAAAGCACAGTAGAAATGACATCTGTACCTGTATGTTCATTGCACCACTGTTCACAATAGCCAAAATCTGGAAACAACCCAAGTGCCTGAGAACAGAAGACTGGTTAAAGAAACTTTGGTACATCTACACAATGGAATACTATGCAACTTTAGGAGAGATGAATTTATGAAATTTGCTTATAAGTAAATATACATAGAGAGTATCATGCTATGTGAAATGAGTCAGAAAGAGAGAGACAGGTGTAGAAGTACTGCACTCATTTGTAGAGTATAGAATAACATCACACAAGACCGACACCCAAGGACTGTAGATATAAGGGTCAGGAAGATTGCTCCATAGTTGGAAGCCTGCCCACCATGACTGAGTGGGGAGAAGGCAGCTGGAATAGAGAAGGGATCACTAAGAAAATGATTGTTGGAGGAAACAGTTAAGATGGGAGTTGTGTGCCGAAAGTAGATAAAGACCAAACGTGATAACCTCTCAGTATCTGCATTTCAAACCATAATGCCCCCAAATAGAGAGAGAGTATGGGGACTATAGTCTGCCATAGAGACAGTGGAAAGGTGGGAAAGGTGGGGGTATACCCAGGATATTGGTGGTGGGGAATGTGCACTGGTGGAGGGATGGGTATTTGATCATTGTGTGATTGTAACCCAAACATGAAAGCTTGTAACTATATCTCATGGTGAATCAATGAAATAAAAATATAGTAAAATCTTACATATACATAATTGTAAATGCTATAATTTTATAAATAAAGCTCAATAAAATAAATAAGTATTGCAAGTTTTAAAAAGAGGGGGGTCTCATTTCATTAGAATGTAAGCCTCATGTCTTACTCCCAAATGTTTTTAACATGCTTGGCACAGCTTAGATGTTCAATAAATGTTGAATAAATGAATAAATAATACATGCAGTAAATCAGTTGCAAATAAGATATGCTGGGAACAATTCCTAGTTGGCTACAGTAAGATGCTAAGGCACTAGCCAAGCTCAGTGAGAAATGTGACCTAACAGATTAGACATGTTTTCTCAGGGTTGAAAAGGGGTAAGAACAAATAGTCACCTTTATGGGGCTAAGTCTCAGCAATATGGTTACTCATATTCTCCTTCTCATCCACCTATTTTAATTTTTTTATTTTCCACCTCAGTTTCTGAAACCAACAGAGTGGCTAAATTAAACCAAGCTAAATGAGAAAAGCAAATCTTCTGTACTCATGATCCTCATCTTTTCTGAATCCATCTCTTTCCACTCAGAAGAGAATTGATAGATTCTAATTTGAGAGAATCAAAGAGAAGTCTGAAAAACTAATCTCTCTACCACCATGGCTCTACCTGATTGGTAAAAAATTAAAGACAAGATAAAGTGTAGAATTCAGAAAAAATGGTAGAGGTACAAGATTTATATTCCCTTGTTTTAATTTGTTTATACTATGCCACCAAATTCTTAGTGTGCAAAAACATAGCTCATTAATGTGCTTAATTCATCTGACTTTTCTGTTCCTTAAGTGAAAAGTACGAATGAATTTTTCTCTTCTTAATTTCATATTTTGATTTTTCAAAAAAAATGTTCAGGGCATCTAATTAGACAAACATTAAAACATAAACAGTGAAATCTCACACTCAACTAACAAGGTTACACTATTGCAATTTGCTCTATTAAAGATAGAGGAGTAGGGTTTTAATATGGACTACTGTAAGACATGGTACAACATGTATTTTTAAGCATTATCTTGCGATTTATCAAGGATCCATCCAAACTAAACTGGGCACACTACAGGACTGTCTGGCTAAGTCACTAATTTCTCAAGAAAGTTTCACTAATAGCCTATACTTACTGCAGTTATGTAAATTTGTCTGCTCTTTGCACAGGTAGGACTGAAGTTTGGCAACAAAATATAGCCCTCTTTTATCTATATATATTTTGAACTTGATTTGAATCTGCAACAATAATTAATACCCCTTTATACATGGGAATATATTATAGGATATAAGTAAAATACAGATAGATATATTTAAAAGTAAAAATATCTAAAATATTTACCAATCTTTACTATTAGAAGAAAGTGAACACAAATATTCTAAAGTGGATGTCTTTTAATGAACTTGCAAATAATTTTATTCTTCTTTAAATCTAAGCAAGAAGATGAGAGTGCATATTTCAATATAAAAGGAATTAAAAATAGGATTGATATCCAATTGCATAACAAAGTGTTTCTATAAAATTAATCTGTATGAAATGATATTTCATTTGATAATATTGCTTTTTTTCCAATTTTATGGAATTCTTTAGGAGAGCTATAAACACATAATGAGGAAATCAGTTCCAGATAGTATAAATTAATAAGCTTATACTGTCTTGGGACTTAGATTATAAAATAGAGACTCAGTTTTGGAATAGAGATGATTCAGGAACAAATAGGCATAAATGCTGACTATTTCATTTTGAAAAGTTTACAATGACTATATAAAATATACATATATATACAATTTATTCCCTAGTTCCCTAATATATCAATTTATTGGCCATACATCATTCTAAACTTGCCCATTCACTCATACTTTAAAAATATCAACCACATAAGCATTAATAGTATTTCAGACCAATAGAAGCATGAAATCCTTTAGCTACACACTATAAATAATAAAAATAAAAAGTACATACATAAATATGGTCAACTGAAAAGAAACTGAATTTTGCATAAAGCATCTAACTTAAGACATAATTAGTTTCCCTCAGAGACTAATTTTTCAATTACAGTTTGTCTTCAATGCCAGAGGCATGAGAGAAAATTTGTAGAATGTGATTCTCCCTTTATTCTTGCCTAAGGGTTTCAGTTAAAAGAAATGCATCAAAAAATTACAACTCTATAGCAAAAGAGAGAATCCCAGTCTGACCCCTGAGGAATATAAGGATATAATTTTAGGTCCAATATCTATGAAGACAATTATAAAGACCTCTGCAGGCAATGTTTAATCACTGTTGACCTTGTATATATTCAACTATGATATCCTTAGAGTGGGATTGAAAACTTGTAGGTATAGATCCTAGATTACCAGAGAGGATGATCAAGTACCTTGTTGGTACAGCAGAAATTGCATATTAAAGTTTTGTTTCTGGTTAGTGTCCTTCCTGAATTGGTTCGAATCTATTGTTAAGAAAGGTAAGCAGGGCTGTGTCATCTTATTTATGAACATTTGAATTGTAAGCAGAAAGCAGAATTTTTCTGAAGGGAACCATGGCATTTGTTTTCAAAATTCTGTATATTGATAAGGGCACTATCATTTGGGGCCTGCATCACCCATAACTGAACCTAATTCTAACACTGAAATTACTTTCATCCCAAATGAATGGCAATTCACTAAAGAAATGGTGTCATAGTACTTGTGTATACCAGAGTTTGAGATAAAGAATTTATTCTTGCTCTACTAAATTTGGAAAGGTACAATTATCCACAAGCTGTTCACATTGCTTCTAAAACATTGGTATTCATATGAATCAATTGAAAGACTTGTTAAATAAAGATATCTCATCTCTGCCCCAGAATTTCTAGTGTAGTCGGTCCCAGGTGGAATAAAAATGTGCCTCTGTAACAAGTTCCAAGTAATCCAAAATTCCAAACCACTTTGAGAATCACTGTTCTAGAATAGTTCTCAAACTAAGGTAAATCACATCTTTTATTTAATTTTCAATCTGTCCTATACTGATTCCTTTATAAAATATACTGCAAACACTTTCTGGAAAATGAAATAATTATAAGAAATACAGATACCAGCACTATTTAAAGTTTATTCAAATTCAACATTTGCAGAGATATAAAATTACTCTGTAAATTGCTATAAAAATTTTCAAATGCTAACTCCAATGTCTATCTTTACCTTCTTGTTGTCCAGTTAGAGGAAGTTCACAAACAAGCCTTCTTCATGGCCCATAATAGCACTCATTGTCTCATTTGAATCCTATTGGGTTAATCTGTTTCTTCTGTCTGAGAAATTCCTGTAGCAGGATCAAAAAATGCCTTCCATCCCCAAATCTAGGCCAGCATTTTCTCCCCCACTGGCAATGGCTATCAGTTCTTTTCTTGGTCACACTATTTAAAGAGAGAGATGGTTTCGTATTTAATACAACCTAGTTTCCTAGTATTACTTATACTAGAGCATTACAGAGGTGTTTCTCGACTGGAGAGGCAGTATGGGGGTTAAAGCGCTTGTCTTGCACACAGCCAACCCTGGTTCTATTCCCAGCTCAGGAATGACTTCTGAGCACAGAGCCAAGAGTGAACTTAGCATTGCTGGGTGTTGCCCAAGAACAAGAACAACAAAAAGCCGAGAGAGAAACACTTACGCTGCTGACAAACTCTTTGAGAAGATAACAGCAAACAAACACTTGTCATCAGATTTCCTTCCCTGTTATGAGATCTGCCCCTTTAAAGAACACAATCAATAACTAGCATCAGATTTTGCGTGTTTACTGTGTGCCAGGAACAAGAAAAAGTGAATAAGTTGTTTATAATATATGCACTTTACAAGAGTGATGTCACTTAACTTCCCAGTGACTCCAGAAGATAGGTGCAATCATTATCTCCACTTTCAGAGTTAAAACCAGGCCTAGAAAAGCGAACTAGCTTGGGCAAGCTTGTGCCTTGAAAAGCAAGCACTTCAACTAGTGAGCGCTTTTAACCAGTCAACTTCACACCTCATTCATTCTACTGAAGAAACAGGAAAGAACAAGCTGTGAGCTTTATTCAGAGCATCCTGCAGAAGCAACAGGAGACCCAGACATAAGCTTGGACTCTTCCCCTAATTGGAAAAGGGCTAGGAAAGACTAGCTAGAATTTATGAGCAATAATCTCAATCATATAGAATAGAAAAGTCGGTAAGAATAACAACATGAGTCTAAAAAGAGGAATCAAGTATCTCAGACATTTCTTAGAGGTTTAGGCTTCTCTGCATGTGTTAAGGACTGTTTTAAGGCATGAAATAGAAGCACATCCATTTATATTTTTATATTTTGCCTTGTTGCTCCATTTACATATCAAAAGAACTCTAATGTGACTGTAATCTGCACTGTTTAGTGTTCCTTCACTTTCTTGTCCTCTCCCTCTGTTTAGCATGGCTCACAGTCATTACCCTCTTGATCAAGTTACTGACAAAAGCAGCCTTCAAATTAGGCCTATTAGGATTTGTTTTTAATGAGGAGATAATTCTTCTAACAACACAAGCCAGATTCAGCTAGGGTATGATTACACAATCAGGCCATCTTGCAGAAAGGAAAAGAAAAGCAGATTTTTACATCTTCTTTTGAAAAATTTCAGCCGGCCCTGATTAACTCAATGCCACTTGAAAGTAAATATAATATTGGGGACTTCTCTTGAGTGAGGAAGCAATTACATGGCCCGCACTGTGATGTGACAGTACAAGAGTTTCAATTTCAAGAATCTGAACTTCTTAGAAGGCAATGCTCAGACTCCTACTATTGCAAAGCACAGGAGGAAAGATAAATGTGTTCTTTAGCTGAATTCCCTTGCCTGCTCTTGATGTGTTTCAGAAACGAATACCCTAAAAGACTTGAGCAAAATTATAATTTTATGATTAACTCCAAAGTTTTAGAATCCATCCACGTGCTTTTTAATTTTCGTTTTGGTTCTATTAAATAGTGCCAAAATAGACTTCTGGGGGCCAAAGTGCTAGTTCACTGGACTGAGTGCACGCATTGCATTTGGGAAGCCTAAGTTGATTCCTGGTACTGCATATAGTCCTCTGAGTACCACCAGTAGTATGCAGAGCACAGAACTAGGAGTAGCTGCAGAGAACTGCCAGCTCTGGACCAACAACAACAAAGAACAAAAAACAAAAGAAAACACAATAAAATTATCCTCTTCTGCAATTCATTTTCTTTTTTATTTTATTTTTCATTATTTTATTTTGGTTTGGGGAGGTCACACCTGGCAATATTAAGGGCTTACTCCTGGCTCTGCACTCAGGACATTTCTCCTGGCAATTCTCAGGGGACCAGATGGAATGCCAGGGACTGAACCTGGATTGTTGTGTGCCAGGCATATGCCCTATCCACTGTACTATTGCTCTGGGCCCCACACACTCATTTTCTAAAATGCTTTCCTAACAAATCACTTCTAGATTTATTTATGCTCTTTATGTACTTACTTTTAAATCTTGGGTCAAGAAACCTTTCACTCATGGCTTATTAAATGCCTTAAACAATAATTACTAAAATTTAAAGTGTTTAAAGTAGGTAAAGGGCCAAACATGATAACCTTCAAGCACCTGTGTTGCAAACCCAAATGCCCAAAAGTAGGATGGAGAGAAGGAGAGAGGGAGAGGGAGAGAGAGAGAGACAGGGATATGGACAGGGATAGGGACAGAGGGAGGGAGAGGAGTGGGGAGAGAGAGAGAGGGAGGGAGGGAGAAACAGAGAGAGAAGGAGGGAGGGGTAGGGAGGGAGGGAGAGAGAAAGTGTCTCTCATAGAGGTAGGATGGGAATGGGGGAGGGCAGAAGGGAAACTGGGGACATTGGTGGTGAGAAATGTACATTGGTGAAGAGATGGGTGATGAAACAGTATATTACTGAAACCCAATCATGAACAACTTTGTAACTGTGTATATCATGGTGAGTCAATTAAAAAAGTCTGTTGCATTAGACCAAGGCTTAACTTGATCATAAACACTAACACTCCCTTTAAAACACAACCCCCATCTTTTACCCCTACTAACTTGATATAATTATAAGCACTCTCATATTCATCCTTAATGACTCAGCACAGTTCCTCGTACAAAGTGAATCTTCAATTAATGTGGCCTGGTTTCATTACTGTCAATGCCTTATTTCTTTCCCAAGTACAGGCTCTTCTGGATTTCTATAACATTCTTTATCCAAATATTTATATGATCATTTTGTCTGTTCTTTTCTTTCATGGTTCATATAAATCACCAGAGAGCTTTTTCTGAGAACACTGTCTAAAGCAAACCTATCCAAACTCTGTTCTTCTCCATCTCTTCTTGTTTATATTCAGACACAGCACTTAGTTAATCTATTGTTATTATTTTTAAACCCATATAACTTACCATAGTGCAGGATTTTAGAGAATCTTTGAGAGTAAAGAAAATATCCGCTTTGTCTACCACTATACCTCAGACCCAGAGACAGTAGGATAACACTGACATTTAACTTTTGTTTGTTCAGAAAAACATATCTACTTGCTCATATTTCATTGTTCATTTTGATTTTCATTCCCTCATATAAGTTTCCTTCGCTGGAGCAAAACTTAAGTTCTATGTCCCTTCTCCTTCCTTTCTCCATATATTTGAATGTGATTTTGCCTATTACAGCTCAATGAATGTTGGAGGTAAAGAAGTTGAACTCTCTCCTTTGAGACTTTACTTAATATTTCTCCCAGATGAACATTCTACCTCACAAAAGAACTCTTTGTCCTATGAATTTAACCAGCTCTTTGTCTAGGCTGGTATCCAGCACCACAGGAGTAAAATGTCAATGCTCTCTATTTTATCAATGTTTTATTCTTGGCTTGTATTTCAATTCGGGGGGGGGGAGGGCAGGGATGAAACAAATTCACATGTTGTTGCAGATATATTTTGACCCTTATTAATACCTGGTTTATATTATGTGAATTTCATTAATTTCTAATTTATTTTTCATCTGTACAAATTCCTTGGATAAATTATTTTACTAAAATGCACAATAGCTGTGCTGACACGGTCCCCAAACTAACATTATCTCTCTCTCAACCAAAGACGTTCTTTTGTTAATTTTATTTAATATTACTCCAAACGTAGTAGCTATGTGTACCTGGGTTGAGAACTCAACATGAGGAATGACTTGGCACCAGAACTGTGCAGGAGGAAGAGAGCAGCGTGGAATGCCTTCAAGAGCGTTGAAGAAGTGTTTAAGAGGACAAAGAACCTCTGGCTCCAGGCACATCTTTTCGACTCCACCATTCTTCCTGCACTAATATACTCCTCAGAGACCTGGGCCCTACGAAAACAGGATGACAACACTATTTAGGTCTCCCAAAGAGGAATCAAAAGAGCTATGCTTGGAGTATCACCTTTCACTTAAGTGAGAGAAGGAATTCAGAGTTCCAACCTCCATCGATGATCAAGAATCAAGGACGCTGTCTTGTTTGCCAAGGTGTCAAAAATCAGATAGGCCGGACACATAATGCGATTCAGAGATGACTGCTGAACTAGAGCTGTTACCAACTGGATTCCACAGGACGTCAAAAGACCGCGTGACTGCCCACCTACAAGATGGTCAGACTTCTTCATCAAGACACTGAATGAACGGTTTGAGGCTCTTCCTGTTCCTGGGGCGAGCAGATACCATTGGGCTACATTAGCACGTGACAGGGACAAATGGAGATATTACTGTCACCCGCTTGAGCAAATCGAAGATCAACAGGATGACAAGTGATACAAGTGAATATTTACAGTTTTTGTTCAAAATTGAGAGACTTTCACAGGCTTTATTGTATACCAGTGGTAACCAGGATTCATTTTGTGCAACGGTACAATATACACTGAATGATTCAATATACGCTGAATCAATGTTTAACTTTGTATTCCCAAATAAAAATAGTTTCAATGGATTAAGAGTTTGAGAGACAAAGTATTTGCATACTACCAACTAACTCTGATACCTTTTAGAAAATCAGCTGGAAATTTAGCAAGAGGAAACACAGACTCTGGAGCCAGACTTGGGACTATGAGGATATTACTTTTAGCACTTTATTTATTTGATTTTAGCTATGTTTCACAAACTGTAGACCCCTGACCACGTAGGAATCTAGTAGAATATAAATTTGGGACACTCATTCCATATCAACTAAATCAGAAGTCATAGAGCAGAGGTAGCTTTTGCAATGATTTTTTTTCCCTCAAGCCTGATTATTTAACCTGATTATTTCCTCAAATTTGAGACAACATGGGATCACTTTTGAAAATCCTCAGAGATATCCTAACAACCACTGAATTCAAATCATCTGGGAAGATATTCAGTAGGTCCCGAGTGTGACTCTAGAGACTCCATTTCTCTTTTGCTAAATTTCCATTTTTAAGTGGATAGTGAACTGGAGTGATAGCACAGTGAGTAGGTCATTTGCCTTGCATGTGGCCAACCTGGGTTCGACTCCTTCGTCCCTCTTGGAGAGCCTGGCAAGCTACAGAGAGTATCCCACCCACATGGCAGAGCCTAGCAAGCTCTGTGTGGCATATTCATTATGCCAAAAACAGTCTCACAATGGACACATTACTGGTGCCCTCTTGAGCAAATGATGAACAATGGGAGGATAGTGACAGTGAAGCTTCAGGATTGTTGAGATTACTTGAATACTCAAGTTCATAAGCAAGGTTATAGATTACTTCCAAAATAGAACAGACACAGCACGGGGAAAAATATTTTTATAAGTTCTTACAATAGAAACTAGAAAGAGAGCCAAAGAGACACAATAGGAAGTAAGGTGCTTACCTTGTATGCAACCCATTGCACTGTAAGTTCTCCAATTATTTCTGGAGAGCGAGTGACACAAGACTTCAGCTGACAGAACTGTAAATATGTCCAGATATCTGAGCACTACTGGGTGCGATTGAACTCCTACCCCACATTGCCCCCTCCAATAAGCAGACCCCAAGGACAAAATAACTTAATTGCTCACGGATTATCTTTTCTCTGGCATCCATGGACCCTTGTGAAAATTATGAGTGGAAGTCGCTACTGATATTCCTAACCTAGCCACCTATTACAACCAACAGGGCTTCAGATATAGATACATGACACAGTCAAAAATAATTCCAACTATTCTTGAGCACAGGGATTCTTCTTGCATTTACAACTAAAAGTTAATAGCCATGTAGTTCTCGATAGCTTACATAACCATATGAGAATCAAATCCTCTCAAGTCAGTTGGAAATATTTATAGCATCTAAATAGAAAATAGAAAATTAAAATGACATTCTTGTAAAATGCTTACACTGTGGGACATAGTAAGTACTTAAAGGTATGATGATAGTGATCAAATAAAAATATCCAAAGTTTAGTCTTACAATCCAATGGAAAGCATAACATAGAAACAAAGGCAAAGTCTTCTCATGTTCCTTCCATAATTAAGAACCGCAAACTGTATATTCTTAACTTGCTTTTCTTCTCAAGCAATAGCTGTCAAAATCATCTACCTAAACATTCACCAGATGATTGATGTGGCATTTTTGAGTAGTGAAGTTGCTGCTGATTTTTATTTTCTTCTTTCTAATATGACAGGAATAAAAATGGTCCTGTAAAGGGTTTAAAACCTTCCTTGATCTCATTTTATTCCAAGGAAGATTTAGTATTTGCCTGGACTCCTAGTCTTTGGCTGTTTGAATCTAGGCACTGTACAAAGCAGTCACATGGTAAGAAATGACAGCGTTCTAGACCAGAAAGGTCTGAGAACCATGTGTAAAAGAAATGAGTCCATGGAGACTGAAATGCAGGCAGGCAGGAAGGAAAAACAGGAAGGCAGCAAGAGTCAGAATATGGGCATGAGTTTGAGAAAGGAGAAATTGTGAAAGAGAAAAAGCAGTGATGAAATTAATGGATGGTTGAGGAAGGATTTAAGGACATTTCAGGGGTTATGAACTACATTTCCTGTCCTCGCAACTCTTAGGGAGATTTTGGTAAATAGTTAAGTTTATTGTCATTGACTTCTGATGTCAAGTTTGTGACTCTGCTAACTGTGACAACCTGAGGTGACTGACCTGACGTAGTTTGTTATTGATAAGTAACATGCTTTTATATTTTTAAAACAGAAGTATTTATTTTATTTTTACTTGAAAATGTTAGTATATATCTCTCTGTCTCCTCTCTTTCTTTCTGATTCATCTCCTCTCTTATTAAAGGAACTATTCTCTCACCTTTAAATACCCAGAACTGTCTAAATTATTGTCACTTGGGTAAAATAGGGACATTTAGCAAAGTCTGAAGACAATTTTCATTATCATAACTGGGGGTGTGTAACTGGCATTTACTAGAGAGACCAGAGATGATAGATAACACAAAACATCTTACAATCATCTAACAAAAGATGTCCCACCCCCATAAGAAAGAAATTGTCTGATCTGAAATACTTGACCATTGAGAGAACTAAGGTAGAGAATCCTTTACAATATATATATACTTTTTTTAATTAGTGAATCACCATGAGAGTACAGTTACAGATTTATACATTTTTGTGCTCATATTTCCCTCATACAATGTTCGAGAACCCATCCCTTCACCAGTGCCCATTCTCCACTACCAATAAACCCAGCATTTCTTCCACCCCCCAGTCCCATCTCCCCCCATCCCACCCTGCCTCTGTGGCAAGGTATTCCCTTTTGTTCTCTCTCTCTAATTGGGTGTTGTGGTCTGCAATAGGGGTGTTGAGTGGCCATCGTGTTAAGTCTCTAGTCTACTTTCAGCACACATCACCCTTCCCCCGCGTGGCCTCCAACCACATTTTACTTGGTGTTCCCTTCTCTATCCGAGCTGCCTTTTCCCCAGAATGTGAGGCCAGCTTCCAAGCCATGGAGTCAACCGTCTGGTACTTATTTCTACTATTCTTGGGTGTTTGTCTCCTACTCTGTTATTTTATATTCCACAGATGAGTGCAATCTTTCTATGTCTGTCTCTTTCTGACTCATTTCACTTAGCATGATACTTTCCATGTTGATCCACTAATATGCAAAGTTCATGACTTCATTTTTTCTAACAGCTGCATAGTATTCCATTGTATAAATGTACCAAAGTTTTGTTTTTTTTTTTTTTTTAGGTTTTGCGACAAGACAGTTGCCTTCATCTTACACTGATCTTTGGCCTCAGTTGAGTCATGAAGTGGTTTTATTTTGAATATACATCAAAGGGTGTTTTTTCTTTTTTTTTAAATTCTTTTATTGATTCACCATGTGGAAAGTTACAAAGCTTTCAGGTTAAAGTCTCAGTTATACAATGCTCAAACACCCAACCCTTCACCAGTGCACATATTCCACCACCAAGAATCACGATATACCTCCCCCCTTTCTCCCACCTCCCCAGTCCCCCACCCCACATGTGTAACTGGTAAATTTCACTTTACGTTCACTTTACTTTGATTACATTCAATATTTAAACAAAAAATTCACTATTATTGATTTGGAGTTTCTCCCCCCTAAAGTCGATCTGCTGAAAAGAAAGCATTTGGCAATTTGTTTTCCATTGCTGAGAATGAAGAGATATGAGGTCAGGAGGCCGCACCAGCAGCAGCATAGTTTTGGATTTCTGTATTTTAGTATTTTAGTAACTAAGTCCAGAGAAATGTCTGCCAGGAATCGCAACATTGTAAGCTTGTACCTCTCAGCTACTTTATATTCCACATATGAGTGCGATCTTTCTATGCCTGTCTCTTTCTTTCTCACTCATTTCACTCAGCATGATACTTTCCATGTTGATCCACTTATATGCAAATTTCATGACTTCATGTTTTCTGACAGCTACATAGTATTCCATTGTGTAGATGTACCAGTATATCTTTAACCAGTCATCTGTTTTTGGGCACTCTGTTTTTTTCCAGATTGTGGCTATTGTAAACAGTGCTGCAATGAACATAGAGATGCAGATGTCATCTCTACTATACCTTTTTGCCTCTCCGAGATATATTCCCAGGAGTGGTATTGCTGGGTCAAATGGGAGCTCAATTTCTAACTTTTTGAGAATCGTCCATATTGTTTTCCAAAAGGGCTGAACCAGTCGGCATTCCCACCAGCAGTGAAGGAGAGTCCCTTTCTCCCCACATCCACGCCAACACCGGTTGCTTTTGTTCTTTGGGATGTGGGCCAGTCTCTGTGGTGTGAGATGGTATCTCATTGTTGTTTTGATCTGCATCTCCCTGATAATTAGTGATGTTGAACATTTTCTCATGTGCCTCTCAGCTATTCGGATTTTTTCTTTGGAAAAGTTTCTGTTCATTTCATCACCCAATTTTTTGATCAGGTTGGCAGTTTTCTTCTTGTGGAGTTCAACCAGTGCATTGTATATCCTTGTTATCAACCCTTTATCGGATGGGTACTGCATAAATATCCTTTCCCATTCTGTAGATTGTCTTTGTATTTTTGTCACTGTTTCTTTTGAGTTGCAGAAGCTTCTTAGTTTGAGATAGTCCCATTTATTTATCTTTGTTTTCACTTACTTGGCCAGTGGCGTGTCAGCTTTGAAGACACCTTTGGCTTCAATGTTGTGGAGGGTTTTGCCGACCTTATCTTCAATGTACCTTAAGGATTCTGGTCTGATGTTGAGGTCTTTAATCCATTTTGATCTGATTTTTGTACATGGTGATAGATGGAGGTCTAAGCCCATTTTTTTGCATGTAGCCGTCCAGTTTTGCCAACACAATTTGTTAAACATGCTTTCCTTGCTCCACTTCACATTTCTTGCTCCCTTATCAAAGATTAGATGATCATATATCTGGGGGTGTATGTCAGAGTATTCAACCCTATTCCATTGCTCTGCAGCTCTGCCTTTGTTCCAATACCATGCTGTTTTAATGACAACCGCTTTGTAGTAGAGTTGGAAGTTGGGGAGGTTGATTCCTCCCATTTTCTTTTTCCCAAGGATTGCTTTAGCTATTCGTGGGGGCTTATTGTTCCATATGAATTTCAGGAGCGCTTGCTCTATTTCTTTGAAGAATATCAAGGGTATTCCTATAGGGATCACATCGAATTTGTACAATGCTTTGGGGAGAATTGCCATTTTGACAATATTAATTCTCCCAATCCATGAGCAGGGGATGTCTTTCCATTTCCTTGTGTCCTCTTTTATTTCCTGAAGTAGTGTTTTATAGTTTTCATTATACAAGTCCTTTACCTCCTTTGTTAAGCTGATTCCGAGGTACTTGATTTTTTGAGGCGCAATTGTGAATGGGATTGCTTTTCTCAGGTCACTTTCTTCTCTCTCATTATTTGCATATAGGAAAGCCATGGACTTTTGAGTATTGATTCTATAGCCTGCAACTTTACTATACGAGTCTATTGTTTCTAGGAGTTTCTGGGTAGAGGTTTTAGGGTTCTCTAGGTATAGTATCATATCATCTGCGAATAGTGAGAGCTTGATTTCTTCCTTTCCTACCTGAATGCCCTTAATATCTTTTTCTTGCCTAATCGCTGTTGCAAGTACTTCTAGTACTATATTGAACAGAAGTGGAGAGAGTGGGCATCCTTGTCTTGTCCCTGTTCTCAGAGGGAAGGCTCTTAGTTTTTCCCCATTGAGAACAATGCTTGCCATTGGCTTGTGATAAATGGCTTTGACTATATTGAGGAAGGTCCCTTCTATACCCATTTTGGCAAGTGTTTTCATCATAAACGGATGCTGGATTTTGTCAAATGCTTTCTCTGCATCTATTGATATGATTATATGATTTTTATCTTTTCTTTTGTTGATATGCTGGATTATGTTGATTGATTTACGGATGTTAAACCATCCTTGCATCCCCGGGATGAATCCCACTTGGTCGTGGTGTATGATCTTTTTGATGAGTTGCTGAATTCTATTTGCTAATATTTTGTTGAGGATCTTCGCATCTGTGTTCATCAGTGATATTGGCCTGTAGTTTTCTTTTTTTGTGGTGTCTTTGTTTGCTTTTGGTATTAGGGAGATATGAGCCTCATAGAAACTGTTTGGGAGGGTTTCTGTTTCTTCAATTTCCTGGAAAAAAGCTTGAGAAGGACTGGCAAAAGTCCTCTTTAAATGTTTGGAAGAACTCGCTAGTGAATCCGTCTGGACCTGGGCTTTTGTTTTTGGGAAGACTTTTGATTACCATTTCAATTTCCTTGATGTTAATTGGACTATTCAGGTACTCCAGGTCTTCTTGGTTCAGCCTTGGGAGATTATAGGAGTCAAGGAATTTATCCATTTCTTCTAGGTTCTCTTGTTTCGTGGCATAGAGATTTTCAAAGTAGTCTCTGATGATCTTTTGAATTTCATTGGTTTCTGTTGTGATGTCCCTTTTTTCATTTCTGATTCGGCTTATAAGGGTTCTCTCTCTCTCTTTGTGAGTCTTGCTAGTGGTTTATCAATCTTGTTTATTTTCTCGAAGAACCAGCTCTTGGTTTCATTGATCTTTCGGATTGTCTTTTGGGTTTCCATGTCGTTAATTTCTGCTCTAAGTTTTATTATCTCTTTCCTTCCTCTTGGTTTGGGCACCGTTTGTTGGTCCTTTTCTAAGGTCTTGAGCTGTGAAGTCAAGTTATTTATGTGGGCCCTTTCTTCCTTCCTGAGATATGCTTGCAGAGCTATAAATTTTCCCCTTAAAACGGCTTTAGCTGCGTCCCACAGGTTCTGGTAGCTCGTGTCTTCATTCTCATTTGTTTCCAGGTACCTCTTGATTTCTTCCTTGATTTCCTTCCTGACCCACTCATTGTTCAATATAGAGCTATTTAATTTCCAGGTGGTTGATTTGGTTTTCTGCATCTGTCCACGATTAAGTTTTATCTTCAGTGCATCATGGTCTGAAAAGATAGCTGGTACAATGTCTATCTTTTTGATTCTGTTGAGGTATGCTGTGTGGCCTAGCGCATGGTCTATTCTGGAAAATGTTCCATGTGCACTGGAAAAGAATGTGTATTCCTTTTTTTGGGGATATAAAGCCCTGTATAGATCTATTAGCCCTCTCTCTTCTATTTCTTCCTTCAAAGCCAGTATTTCCTTGGTTAGTTTTAATCTGCTTGATCTGTCCAGAGGAGACAGTGCAGTGTTGAAGTCTCCGAATACTATTGTGTTGCTCGAGATGTCCTTCTTAAGGTCTCTTAGCAGCTGTTGTAGGTATTTAGCTGGTCCCTCATTGGGTGCGTAGACATTTAGGAGTGTGATTTCTTCCTGATGTACACATCCCGTGATTAATAAAAAGTGGCCTTCACTATCCCTTCTAATCTTTTTCAACCTGAAGTCTATGTTGTCCGATACTAGTAACGCCACCCCAGCTTTCTTGAGGGAGTTGTTTGCTTGCAGGATTGTTTTCCATCCTTTGACTTTGAGTCTGTGTTTGTTCTGGCTATTCAGATGTGTTTCTTGCAGGCAGCAGAATGTTGGGTTCAGTCTCTGAATCCATTTTGCCAGTCTGTGTCTCTTAATTGGTGAATTCAGACCATTGACATTAAGGGAGATTATTGTTATGGGATTTTGTGCCATCTTTGTGCAAGGGTTTGTTGTGCTTGTAGTGGTTGTTCTTGTCTTACAATAGCCCCTTTAGTGCTTCTTTTAGGTTTGGTTTTGAGTCTATGAAGTTCCTGAGCTGTTGTTTATCCCCGAAGTAGTGTATGATTCCTTCTGGAATCTTTTCTTCATCTTCTCTTTGTGGAGGGGATTTTCGCTGTTTCTTCATATTGTTATGGAATTCTAGAGTTGGAATCTTCTAGTTGTCTCTTTCTGTTCCCTCTTTCTGCAGGGGGGATTCTGTTTGTGCTAAGTTGATGATCATAGCCTTATTCCAATTCTAGAATACTTCCTTACTCTCAGGCACTCTTCTTGGTTTGTGTGGGGCCTCTAGTGATGACTTAAGGCTATGCTGTTTGGACGAGGAGTTTGTGCAGATTCTATTGTTCACTGACAGTTTTGTGAAGTTCAAGTCAGCTAAAGGACTATTTGCAAAGAATGATTGAGATGGCCAGGGTGATTTTCGAAGAAATAGGTTATAGACAGTTAGACAGTATAATGAAAAGAAAATTACAACTGCGGCCCCGTGAGCGCGGGCCGCTCAAGCAAGTAGCCACGTCCCTTTTGAGGCCACGCCCCCAGTAATCTCTTGGGGGCACAGAGCGGTGTAGGGGGGGTGCGGGGTCAAAATCGTCTGAGAGTACCTGATGGACATTTTGGGGGGTTACAGAGGAGCTGAGAGTCGTGTCCACGCGGCGCAGGGGGTTGAGTGGGTTCCAGGGGAGCCCCCGTTGCCTGGGAGCCATTGGGAGAGTCGAGAATCCTTGGTCAATATTACTAGCACAGTTCCTTCCTTAATTCCAATCTCCAGAGAGCGATCAAAATAATTTAACTCTAATTATGGGTATCCAATAATTGTAATTCTAGAAATAAAACATTCTAGGTACCAACAAAGAAATTACGCTATCTTAGGAAACTCTTTCTTCCATCTTCTTTTCTGTCACATTAAATATTTTGAGTGAATTACCATATTCTTTGGAGCTGCCTACCATGGTAATTAGCCCAATTAGTTGATAAAGAATTTAAATTCTGAAACACTGATTACTTTGGAAATTTCCCAGCAAATAACAAAACATATCATAACGTCTTTCTTTATAGGACCTCATTTTTCATGAAATTGCTATGAAATTGCTATCTTAAGGAAACTGTTTGTTAAGCAATTGAAGAGCAGTGAGGTGAAGGGAGAGAGCACTGTCTGCTTCTTCTCGGCTCTGTTCTAGATCCAGCTCTGCAGAGTGTGAGCTCATGTCTTTAGGCAATTCAAACCTCTTCTCTGACGTTTTTTGTGACAACTTGTCACAAAAAATTAGTAGAAATTGGATTAAGCCCACTCTGAGGTCCCTTCTGGTTTTCTCTAGTCTCTGAATAAAAGTCTTCTCTATGAGAAATAGTGCCTTTCAGTTGACCTTTAAAGGCGTGTTCAATAATGCTCAGGTCAGCCTGAAGCTCAAGGAAGTGTTTGTGCTAGTTCTAAAAAAAAAAAAAAAGGCCAGAAAGGAGGAGAGAGATTGGCAAATTGCCACTGTAATACCAAATATATCTAAATGGAAATTCAACATTTTCCTCTAGAAAGACAAATCTGGATCCAAATAGGATTTGAAATACAGTAAACAAAAAAAAAATGTAGATTCCCATAGAAAACAATGAATCAAGACTAACATCTGTTGGAGGTTTTTTTTTTTGTTTTTTTTTCTGCAAGTGAGGCCAACGCCATATTAGCCATGATCAGTGCTTGTTCACTCCCTCTTTTTTGCCTCTTCCACATACAAGTAAAATTTAAAAAAAACACACATAACATAAAAACAATTTGCATTGACTTCATTGTAACAGAATGTAAACCAAAACACATCTTTGAAGTTCCCTGCACAGATGGCAGGTCCCAGCTCTCCCTTGGTAGATGCTAAGCAAAGAGAGACTACACCACAGGAAACTGAGGAGACCACAAATATCTAACACCACAGAAATGGCCCAGAACTACCACTGACAAACCTGAAATGCATTAAACTGATGCATCTCTCCAAGGCAGCATTTCTGGGTCTTCTGAGGCAAGTCCTCCTTTGAATTTGAACTTCCTGGTATATTATTACATTTCAGCAATAGACCATGAGCTCTGTGTTTTAGTAAGAGAGATGGATTTGTGCTGCTTTGTTGACATCTACTACCTGATTCCATGGTGATGTATAGCAGGCATTTGTCAGAAGCCTTCCTGAGGTCTGGAATCATATTGAGCAGATATTTTAAACCTGAGTACATAGTTAGAAATACAATTTCTGTTACTGTGTATGGGTGTGCTCTCTCTCTCTCTCTCTCTCTCTCTCTCTCTCTCTCACACACACACACACACACAAACACACACACGTGTCTCCAGAGAATCAAACGTTCTCTGCTTTCTCTGGTGTTTAGACCCATAGAGCAATTCCTCCTTCCTCTCTCACCCTGTGTTATTTATCTAGATAATGTCTCAGTCAGGCTGACAAGCCTCAACAGTAGGCTCTGTGTCTTTGTTCTCTTTAAAGCAATATCATATGCCACTTAAATACACATAGAAAAGATGAAAATACACTGAATAAAATCATGAAGAAATTAATTCTGAAGACCTAATCTACCCCAGAATATCTCAGAATAAATCAAAAGACTTTGTAAAAATTAGTGAGAGCAGAGGTTGTCCATTTATGTTAGTTGTATATCAGTGGTCCATGATTAGTGTCTAAGTATTATGGATTAACATTGTAAAGAGAGAAAAACTATTCACCTAAATGAATTTATTTGTGATAAAACTGAACTAGTACATCAAATCATCACCTATTTTAGAACTTTGATTATAAAACAATAGGAAAATCTTTTATTATTCAGTTTGTACTGGCTGCTCTTTTAAACAATCTCAAATCATAAATGAACTAATTTAAAAGGTAATGGATGGTTTAAAGAAGTTTTTTTAAATAGTCATTAATTTATCTCAACTCCTAAAATTTTACAAATCTGGACACTGAGCTTCATAGAAGATAAGCAATCTCTCTAATCCCATTCAGTATATAGGGGTACAGCAAGGATGAATAGCATAAATTCCAGATTCCCTGTTAAAGGCATAATTTATCTTATTGATGTGTTATGAAGGTAGTGCATAATCCAGATTCTCTTTTAATGGGTAGTATAAAAATTCAGCAAACATAAAGATTGTCTATAATCAAAACTGTACACAATATTTATTAGGAACTACAAAGATGAATTCCTAACTATAAGACACTAGGCTTAGTAATAACTATAATAATCCTCTTGTTTGATTCAGAAAACATGGGTATAAGTGCTGTAGGTTTCCCATTTATTAGATGAGAAACTCCTATTATTGGTAACCTGCAAACAATGATTTAGAACCTGAAAGCTGTCGCTACCATATATATGACACATCTTGAGAATTCATAGGAAAAAATGATTTGTTTGGGAGATTTCTGTAAGACAAGAAAATCTGGGGTATGAAGCACATGATGGAGTTTAGTGGAAAGACTTTCAATAACAACAACAACAACAACAACTGTCTAAAAATAAAATCCAATGTCAACAGCAGAAAAGTGAAAAGAAAACTCTATACCTGATAGTTGAAGGATATCATTGGTATCAGGCTACAGAGAACCAATTGTGCTATAAAGAGAAGTTAACAATTCCCAAGGAATTTTCCACAGAGCACAGTACCTGGATTTAAATTAGGTCTCATCACAGTGTTGTGTGACCAAACAGGTTTGGAAAACATTAGATTGAAAAGATTCAGCAGGTTTTTACTTTGCAGAACTACTCAGTCATGATGTTGTTAAAGTGCATTAAAAATATCAAGAAAAGGAATAAAACCATAGCATTTCCCAGGCTTACTAGATCACAGTAATGAAATAATGATATAATCATTTTTTTCATTACTATTTTTCATTTCTTAAACAGCCTTGGAAGACAAGTGTTCTATATAGATCATACTTTAGGAAACTGCTATTTGTGCTGGGAAATAATTAACATTGGGAGTTGGACTTTGGGAAAACTGAGCCAATAAAGGGGGGAAAGGCTTCTCAAGAGGGAAGTGAGTGAGTGAATACAAGAAAACCAAATACATGCCAAGCTATGGACTTAGTGCGGGTTATGATTCACTGAAGTTGCATGCAGCAAATAAGAATATAAGTTAAAACATCGATATGTACTATAAAAATTGGGGGAGGGATAGAGAGTACAGAGGTTAAGGCACTCACCTTGCATACTGCCAACCCCATTTTGAATCACCAGCACCACATATGGTCCCCCAAGCTTGGCCAAGGGGTGCTCTTTAATACCTCTAATGTGACTCAAAAAATAATATGAACAAAAGCATTTTATTTTAATGACTGAATAATATTGTGCAGAGATTTTTTCCTCTCAGGTTATAAGAAATTATGGTTATTTTCATGTTACAATAGTATTATAACTCATAATTTTATGACTTACAATACTCAATAGTATTGAGTTACCATTGGTTAATAATACTATTGAATTTCAGGGATATAAATCCATCTCTCTCTCTCTTTCCCTCTCTCTCTCTCTATATGTATATATATGTATATATATATATATATATATATATATATATATGGCTGGTGGATGGAGCATGTCAAGGAGGAGGTGCTGTGGTTGATGAGGCCCCATAAGCAATTCTGGCCAACCAGGAGATCTGTCACTGTCACTGCTCATCAATTTGTTTGAGTGGGCACCAGTAATGTCTCTCATTGTGAGATTTATTGTTACTGTTTTTGGCATATCCAATATGCCACGGGTAGCTTTCCAGGCTCTGCTGTGAGGGCGCAATACCCTCGGTAGCTTGCCGGGCTCTCCGAGAGGGGTGGAAAAAACGAACACAGGTCGGCTGCGTGAAAGGCGAATACCCTACCGCTGGGCTATCACTCCAGCCCATAACCAGGAGATCATTTAATCAAAAGCTCCAGGATGCAATGCATCTGTGGCCCTGTGGTGCTGGCATTACCCAGGCAACCCCAGCAGAGCTGGAAACCTCCAGGGCTATACCTGTAAAGACTTAGGAGCCCTCAGAGCCGCATCCAATGATAGCATGGTGCTGGGAATCAAACCTAGGTAAGGTACATGCGAGACAGGCACATTAACTGCTGTACTTTCTCCCAGCCCCTATAAAACTCTTTAAAATATTTACATATTAGATGCCAACTAAAACATGGGTAAACAGATTTTCTTTAAAGGATTAAAATAATTTAAAAGAATTAATTGAAATAAGAATAGTAAGATTTGATGAGTTATATTATTTTCTTGGCTTTTGTGTACATTGGCTTATTTCCATGATAAAAGTTAAAAATAAAATTAATGTAAAAGAAGTTGGGTGGGAAGATTCTTCATCATTTTAGGTTGCATTCCCTGGGAAATTGGCTGTGAGCCAAAGATGTGTGAACAGTGCTCACGAGGTGAAGCTATGTGGGTAACTACAGGGAATGGAACTGGGCCCCAAAACATCTCACTTGCTACCAACTGCAATAGCCCCTCCATTCACCTGATATCTGAAAACGAGGGATTTATATACCTTCCTCGTCCTTCCTCTAACGTAAGCGATTGGCCAGTCATTGGATTGTAAACTAAAAAACAGAGTGACCAGGACAAGGCACTATTTTTTGTTTGCTTTTTGTTTTTGTGCTTGTTGGGTCACACCTGGCAATGCACAGGAATTACTCCTGGCTCTACATTCAGGAATTACTCCTGGTGGTGCTCAGGGGACTATATGGGATGCTGGGAATTGAACTCAGGTCGGCCACATGCAAGGCAAACGCCCTACCCACTATGCTATCACTCCAGCCCCAACAAGGCACTATTTGGTACAAAAGTACCCAGGACAGTGTTCAGAAATTTCCATACAGGGAACCTTGTGGGAACCACACTGGGCTCCCAGCAGTAAATTAAGGTGGCACCTCAGTTCTGAAGAAAGACTCTGGGCAGTATACCTCTATTTCTCCATCACCCTCTATTTATTCATCCCTCTTTATGTACAAGAATGACATCTTTCTTCCATGTCACATGCAGTTGATGATCATGCTTATGTTTTTATTTATTTATGCCATTAGAAAAGAGTATTTGCACAGAGAGGGCATGTGTTGACAAGAAATAAATCTATTGCTTTAAATTCATCTTGCAAGTGGTTTTCATTGAAATAGCAGGAAACTAATGTCCTTTTAAAACTTTATTAAAATCATCTGGATATACTCAACCTAATAAAAGCACACGGTACATGGCTGCTGGACTTCCTGTAGCTTAAGATATGGAGCAAAAGTAGCTTAAGTGATATCCTACATTTGAAATTGTGTAGAAAGCTCTGTTATTGGCCTAAGAAAATATGTATCTTTTATAAAGAATATTCAGAAATAGCATCCCTGCTCCATTTCTGTTGGCATGATATTTTGTGTGTCTTTTGGCATTCTGTTCTGCTTGAACTCTTCATTCGCTGGTATTTAAATACATCTGTGCTATTTTATTGGGCTGCTGCTTTATCTTGTTCAGTACAAGACATGTCACCTCTCCACCAGGAAAGGACCATTGTGAAGTGAACCTTTACAGAGTTACATCACCAGAAGCTTAAAAATCACTTCAACTTTCTCTTCCAAAGAGGCAAGCTGACTGTTAATTACCGTGAATTATAATTGGATTCTATTTCATCTATGTTAACATTAGAGTCATTTTAATGATTAATTGCAAATGGGAGGGCAGAAACAGTCATAATCAATAAGGTCACCGGGTCTCAGGTGATCCGGTTTCATGGTGGGTCACTGTAATATTTTACAAACTTTTGACAAAAAATGAGTAATTGGCACCTTTTTGTTGAATTATTTTGAAGAAACCACTTCTGTCCATTAGGAATATGAGTGCATGTAAATTCACGCAAACACATGCGTTCCCCTCCTCCTCGAGTGCAACATTCAGCCTCAATTACATTTGATTCCAGGAAACTCAAAGGAAAACGCTGAGCACAGTTGGGTAAAACTCCTTTGCAACCGGGAACAAGGAGGAAGTGTTGAATAGCCTTTCTCTGGCCAACATACACAAGCTTAACATTACTCTTTTGAACCTATGGCCATGTGCATTAAAGATGAGTATTTTTTCCTGTGAAAAACTAATGTCCCAGAGCTCTTACCACCATTGCTCTTTTGTGAAATGGAGTGTGCAAAATGTCTTTTAAAATGAAACCTTTTAGTAACTACACAGTTTCTCCCATTTAATTGGAGCTACTAGTTGGAAAGGCCCCCAAAGAGCATTAAGCAAATGAGCAAATAGATATGAAAAAGTCAACCACCTTTGCAAGCACACCGAGATGGACGGATTAAGTAAGCAGAATGTTCATCCTTGTGTGAAACAAATAAAACGTCTGTGCTATTTTCTTTTCTTGATCATTAAAAAATTGTAAAGCCCATTACTCTTTGCTTGGTTAACAGACTGTGCTTTTTAACAAAGAAGGCTCCTTTTGAAGGTCAAAAGGAAGATGACTACGTTAAAATGGCCTGGCCTGCCAGCCCTGTGAGTTATCAGGTAAATGTTATGTCTGGAGTAGAACCCGAGATAACCAAGCCACATGGGGCCATGGATCAATTTAGTTTTGATGAATGACCAGTTTGGTAAATATTTTTTACATGACGACAAAAGTCATGTCTGTTTCATTCTGGTCTCAAGAGCACGTACAATCTACCATGGACTAGCTTTTAAAGCTATCCCCGTGGGCTGCATTTCCCCAATCTTAACTCACAGCTAGAAGAAAAATTAGTAATGAGGGTGATTTGCTAAAAGTGAAAACACGAGTGAATAATTCAATAATCTAGAATTTCAGTAATTCTCAAATAGGAAAACTCAAAACTCTATTCCCAACAATCAGCAAAGTTTATGGTATTATAGTATTGAACTTTGATTATGCTTTAAAAACTGGAATTGTTGAAAAAATATTACGAGCTTATAAAGAAATGTGTGTGCTTGTATATTTAACTATAGCTCAAGCTCCTTAGTGTGTCTTTTTATTTTCTTTTCCTTGGGTGGGATGCTTCTAAGCAGTGCTTAGGAGGCCTGGAGCCACTTCTGGAAATACTCACCAAATTACTCAGTTGTCTCAGTGCTTGACACAGGGATACAGTGTTACTTAGGCACTATAATACCAGGATGTTGGGCTCAGGGGTTACTAGGGCCACATCTAATGGTACTCAGGCGTCATAAAGTCCCAGAGATCTAAGTGAGATCCTAAGAATGCATAGCACATACCCCTGACCCTGAAGCTATTTCCTGGTTCCAGAGTGTATCATCTTTTGTATCATTTTTATTGATCAGAATTTTATTATACTCTTTGTCTATATGTATTCACTTATTCTTTCACCCTATAAGTATTTATTAAGCACTTAATTGTGGTGCTTAAACTAGTGGTTGAAGCCAAGGGTCATCAAATATTTTATAAAATAGGCCTGTAATATTATGATTTATAGGACATACATATTTGATCATTCCAGAAGACCAAAGTATATTTCTCAAAAGTAGTCTTCATTCAGAGTTCCTGGCTTATAGATTCCAAAAGCTTCAGAGTATCCTAAGAGCTGAGAATGAGTTTCAACTTTGGGAAAGAACCTGAGGATGGAGATTGGCTTCCAAAAGAACCATTTGTGGTACTAGAAGATTGAAACTTTCCATTTTACCCCCAGAACTCTTAAAGATCAAACTCAAACTCTGATAGCCAGTGATTTAATCAACTGTGCCTATGTATTGAAGCCTCTGTCAAAACAAATATCTACCTGCTCATCAACCAAGAGCATGGCATGCTAGGATAAACACTGATCTTCTCTCCACCCAAACATTCCACTGTGCCCTACCTCACATTCTATATTTCTTCACTGGGCTTATGATTTAGGTGCTTCATTAGCATATTGTCAGCAAGTGGGTCTCTGAGCTCTGTGAGCCACACTTGTAAATTAATTGAATCTTTGAATCTGAGGATGGGGTGTTGGGGAGCTCTGACCTAATAGTTCAACCTGGGTCTCTGAGCTAGTTGGCCAGTAGCATAGTCAGTTGTCTAGGCTTGTGACTGGTATCTTAAGGGGCAGTGGTGGGAGACTGAGTCCTTATAGAATTGTATCATATCTTTGGTAGTTGGTGGCAGAATTAGAGAAAACTGCACTGAGTACTAGGTCTAAGAACTGATTCTTAGTGAGGAAAATTCTCCATACTCACCGACATCGGACACAGGTCCAAACACCCAAGTCAGAGGCAAGTTGTAAAAGATTTAAGGACACAATCTGTCACAACATCTCAGGTCTGATGGTGTTAAACAAAATCACAAAACATGAAAATAAATACGTATTTGGTGATGTTTCAATAAAACCTTATTTACAAATAATGTTTTATTATGAGTCAACTTTGGCCAGCTGACCACAGTGTGTAAAACCTCCCACAAGACAAACAAAACCCAGCATACATTTTCATGGCAGGAAGCTGAGGAAAAATAAGTATTTCAAAAAATAACTAGTACAGTGAAGGAAACATGTATTTCTCTTTGTTGGATTGTTGATTATGAAGAATATATACTTGTTGCTCAGGTTGTTGCAATGCTATGCTTTATTCAACAATATTTTGAGAATGTTTTCTATGCAGCTATTCAATCTTCATATATTTCCTGATGGTTCTGGCCTCATTATATCCTGGCTCATTGCTATCCCTGTATTTTACTTAAATCTTTCTTCTATGTTATCAATTTAGCTAGACCTAATTTATAAGCATACAAATGAAGGAATAAAATAAATCAAGAAATTCTTCTTCAAACAAACTTTCCCCCCTAAATCCTTTGTCTCTGTTTGAACAGAAAAACCCAGCAATTCTGCATCAGGAAAGGGAGCACAAATGAGCACAAATGCAAGAAGACTTTGCCCTGTGCTAGGAAAGTTTAGTTTGATGCATTCTATAAATTTTAGGGTGATCTCAAAAAGCAGCATCAAAAGAATGGAAGCAGATACATAGGATTATCACACAATCAGGGTCTGTTGTTTTTCCCTCAGTTTTTAGACCATTAGAAGCTTTTGTTCAGCAGACGATGTACACATAGGGTCATAGATATATTACAGGGGTTAAGATGCTTGCTTTGCACAGGCTGATCCTGGGCACCACATATGGTCTTCTAAGCACTTTCAGGAGTGATCCCTGTGTATAGAGCCAGGAGTAAGCCCCACGAATTTTTAGATTTGCCTACCTCAAAAAAAAAATCCAAACACTGAGTACTGACTAGATGCAAAGCACAGTGCTCATCATTTTGGTACTCTATTTCACTGTGTTATAGAAAAGATACATGGCAACAAAACCCCTTCTCCAGGTGCTGAGAGGAATCTTCGGCTCCCTTCATCAAATTCAAAACCAATTGTGTCCAGTGATGGAGTATATAGGATATAAACTCTTACTCCTCTCTGTTCAATGTTTAGCATAAGATAAAGGGTTTTATAATCCCTGATTCAGGAAAAGAATGCACTGGAAGCAATACTTCTCTATAAGAATTTGTTCGGTCCAAGCCAAGTTTATTATTTTGCTCTACTATTCCTCCCTTTATAAGGAAGAGTAAATTCAGATTATACAACCATTTATTATAATTTCTATGTCTTAGATACCAACCAATGTTCCCATTTATTCAATCTTCCTGACAGTTCTTTGGGGCACTTAGTGCATTCACTCCTATCTTCTAGGAGACCAAGTCACAGTGAGACTTACTCTGCTGTTTGACTGATAAGCAATATGGCCTAATTTACTTGTGCACTAGTTGTGTTTTCTTGTACAGGCCCATGTTCTTAACTTCAATGTTCTAAGATACACCTGAGGATTGAGGGTATTCTCCTCAGTTCTACCATAATACCAGAATATCTGTATAAAGACAAAATCCAAACCTTGCTTAATACTCTTTCTGTCCATGATGGAGGCACACGAGTCATTTTGATGTGCAGATACATGGGTTTCCTTGGCATGGATGATCAATCAGATTTCACAGAGGCAAAGGGTTTGTTAGTAAAACACCTAATACTTTCATCTCTCTTAGTTTGACTGCTGCATCTATTTCCTCAAAAATTGTGCCAGCTGGAAAGGGAAAGGATGTGATTATTATCCTAGGTCTCCTACATGGGATAGGTGTGGATACTAGAAGTGACATGAGACAATAATTTTAATTAGTCAGATATCCTATTAGTACTTTAGTTTATGTAGTACATACTTGAATATGACAAATCCCAAAGAGTAGAGGCTAAATGTTATGAAAAAGGAATCAAATTTTAGTTGCATGAGCTTCTGATAAATAAAAGGAATGACTGATTGACTATACAACATATTAATGGACAAACACCACTTTTGGAATTTGATATGCACAGTAAATTATTCTACCTTTCATAGGTTCAGTCACAGCAGTTGATATTCAGTTTTGTCTGAGAGTACTCAAGACATCTTTCAAAAGTCAATAAGGTCAACCCTGATTGTCTCCAGACCATCACTTACCTCTCCATTGCTGAATCCCAGTCATTTTGGGTGGATCAATTTCTCAGCTGCCCCAAGCGACTTCTTATTCTACTTCTTGTTGCATCTTTCTCAAACGTTCTCTCTTCATCTCTCTTTTCGTTTTTTTTTGGGGGGGAGTGGGGAGGACACACATAGAAATGTTCAAGGGTTACTCCTGGCTCTGCACTCAGGAATCACTCCTGCTCTCTTGGAGGACCATGTGAGATGCTGGGAATCAAACCCAGGTTGGTTTGATGCAAGCCAAATACCCTACCCACTGTACTATTGCTCTGGTCCTCATATCTGCTTACATATATGCTAGCAAATATCCTCAGGCTTCAGTTGAAATATTCCTTCCCTGCCAGCCTAGAGTTGTAAGTCCCTTCTGTTAGAGGTCCTCATTTTATCTCATTCCTACATTTTGTAGGACTTAACTTTAGCTGTGGTATCTTCTTGGGTTTTGTAGTTACCTATTTTTTGTTCTGACTTCATCTAAATATTTTTAGATGCTCCATAATAAGATTCAAATCTATCTTGCTCTTTGTAATGTTTAGCATAGTGCCTGGGACACATGAACCCAAATTTATATTGCTGAATTAAAGCCAAAAAATATACTGGGAAAGCCTGGCTCCAGGAGCACCACCCACATGAGTAATAATATCCAAGATACTATCTGGACATGTGCAATATGACAGTCTTATCTGGATAAAAGAATGGATAAATGAATGGATCATTTATGAAATCTCTGGCACAGAACTAACTTATAGCAGAGAAATATAACTGCTGTCCAGTATTTTCTAAAATCTGTAAAATACCTCATTATACCTACCTTCCACACATATCATACAGAGCAGTTACTTGGGCATTTTTGGCATTTTATGTATTTCAAATGAGACTGCTTTTGCCCTTATTTGAGTTCCACATATTCATTTTAATAATCTTGAACTTGGCTCATAACCCTCTTGGTAGCAGTATAAAATCCCACTTCAGCTTTTTAATTGTACAGAGAACTCATTTTAGACCAGCAGGTGAAAAAGAACCAAAGCTGAATCTTAGTTGTGAGTTTTAAGTACAGTTTTAAACAGTGTTCAATAGGGTCCCTGAGTAATATCTGCAGTATTACAATATGTTGGTAAAATGTATGCAATCATCAAGGAAGGAAAAAAAAGTGATAACCAAAAGAAGTTTACAGATTACAGTGCTGAGAGCTGGATGCAGCTGGTACAAGGAACTTCAGATAATGAGGTGTCTACTGAATATACAAAATGTTGGCCAAGAGGTCAACCTCCAGGTCCTGTTACATATTCTACTTAAAACACTAGGTTTTTCTGCAGCAGAAATCAAGTCATACTTATTTGTAATACTTAAGATGGGCAGGAATTTAAAAATAAAATACATAGGGTTGGGGTATAGCTCAAAGGGCAAGAGTGCATGCCTTGCATGAAGAAGACCCTAAGTTTGGTCCTCAGCACCATGTAGTCCTCAAACACTGCTGGATGAAGCACTGTTGGCCCTGAGAACTGCTTCAGCGGCACTGATAGAGCCAACACCAATGAGTGCAAGCAGCACTGCATGAGCAGACCTGAGCACTGAACCACCATGTCAAGTATCACCAAGAATAGGCCCTGGCGCCCTAAATACAGTTGGAGAGGACCCAGGTATACTTAAAATAAAACAGAATGCATGTATTCATATCTACAAAGTCTTTTTCACTTATTTGGGTTGAATAAACCATGACTTCTATGGATCAAAAATTACTGCATCATCTCCAATAATGTCCATGTTCATCTGCTACTCACATTCCCACATTTCACACTGAAGTTCTAAGATTCCCCAGACAAAATCTAGTCTTGAATTCTTTTCTGTGCCTAACTTAGACACCCTTGACAATACTGTTTACTTAGAGGATTTACAGAGTTATTCATGGGCTGACTGAATAAAATTATTAATCCAAACAGCTGAATGAAACCAGACTTCAGATTCATACTTCCCCTGATATAGCACCACACTGATTATTCCACCTAAGAGCAGTGCATTGACTTGGGCAAGTTTCTCCCCTGAATTTAATCCATCAGATAGTGAATGCCTTATCCCTTAGATGGTGAAGGCCTTGATGTGCCATGCACAAACCGATTCAGGAATAAAGGACTTATTCCCCCATGAGGGGAATGCTGCCAAACACAGCTCTTATTTTTTTATTTTTATTTATTTTTTGCTTTTTGGGTCACACCCAGAAGTGCACAGGGGTTACTCCTGGCTCTGCACTCAGGAATCTCTCCTGGCAGTGCTGGGGGACCATATGGGATGCTGGGAATCGAACCTGGGTTGGGCCGAGTGCAAGGCAAATGCCCTACCCGCTGTGCTATCGCTCCAGCCCCCAAATGCAGCTCTTGATTGCCAATGCTTTGGGAAAAAAATAACCTGCTGGGTAGATTGCCTCTCCCTTCCAAATCCTAGTCAGCTGATTCCTAAGTGCACAGTAATTTTAAAGGCTGAGTTCTCATCTTTCCTACCCAGGGCAGGTTGAAGGGCCACCTCCAGATCCAAGATTCCCATGGGGTCAACTGAGGCCTTTGCCAGGCAAGCAATGTGGTCCAGCATCTCTCTCTGCCTCACCCAGGTGTCCCTCTCCTATTCACAGGTGTTGAGTCCGAGAATACTCACTACTAAATCCCCTAAATGCTAATATTTATCCCAGGGTGAGCTTCCCACAGAGACCAGCGTATAACCTCCACAAATAATTAAACATGGAGAAATCAATCCAAGGACTTTTCCCCTCTGCAACAATTTGGTAACGAATGACGCTCTTATTTGAGAAAGAAACTGGACCTTGGGAGCAGCTGCAGTAGAGAGCTGAATTCACAGTACTCTTAAGATATCAGAATAAGACACCTTATTTTTACTATAATAAAAATATTATTTTATTTTTATTGTATTATATTTATGACAATATATTTAAAATATTTATATTTTATAAATATAAAATATTTTATATTTATAAAATGTAAATATATAAAATATTTATAAAATATAAATGGTGTGTCGGTTGTATGAAGTGACAGCAGCATTTTTCTGCATTGCATAAAACCCTAACAATTTAGGAAAGTGTGGTGGTGGGGCACAAACACATATGTCTGTGTGAAATACGCATACATATATATGAAAACCCACATGTATGGTTTCAGATCTAATTTTTCAATTGAGTCCACAAAACTAATTTTTATTTAATGACTGGCTATTGTTTGCCTATATCTACCCCCCTAAAATAGACACTAATATGAGAATGCTTAAAGAAATTTCCAAGACCTAGATTTTAAAAAGTCACCTATGTTCCGTTCTAACTACTATAACAAAGTATAGCTTCTGATGGCACTTGGGTAATTATACTTAAAACCTGGTATAATTATTGATGTGAATCTTGTATAAAACTCCTCAAAGTACAGGCTGGGTGAGAAATCCAGTCTACCATGGACCACATTTAGCTATATCTATTCATTAATATATTGTCTAAGGTAGCTTTCAGAAGATAATGTCAAAACTTGGTAGTTATAAAGAATTGCATGACTTGAAATACCTATTTACAGTTTGGCCCCTCACTAGATTTGTTTGGCCCTTCTACATTAATATAGTAACATTTGCTGTGGTATTAAATTTAGGCAATTTTGTTTAAGGAGAGTAATATGTAAAGTGTGCATACTATAACTACACACACACAAAATTATTTCTGGTCCATGAGTTCAGAAAACTTTTTTGTATTTCTTACTATAGTTTTCATATTTTCCACAATAAGCACTGGTCATATTTTTAATTTGAAAATAAATGCTATTTTAATGAAATTTGTGTGGGTTTTTTCCCCAAAACATTTAGAATTTTATCATTTAACTGGTTGTTTATAAAAATAGTTATTTATCTAAAGTCCAATTAAAAACAACTTTGAATAATGTTTCCTAATGCTACCCATGTCTAAGGAAAATATGTAAACAACATAGTGTAGAGAAACTGGTCCAGCT
Organism: Sorex araneus; assembly: GCF_027595985.1. NCBI lineage: Eukaryota > Metazoa > Chordata > Mammalia > Eulipotyphla > Soricidae > Sorex > Sorex araneus. The sequence goes on along the minus strand of NC_073305.1, from coordinate 61,567,792 downwards.
ACTGGATTAAGCATCAAGTTGACCATCAGAGGTTTGAAAAATAAAAACAATTCTGGGTTGATTTTTGTGACAGCTGGCTCCATTTGGTCACATACACATTATGCTAGGAAATATGGCTTATTCAGCCCGTGGTTTATAATGCTTTTTCTTTTTAGTTCTCCCAGCAATACAAAGTTTTGAATTTCTAAGTATGAGTACTATCTGGACTACAAGGTAGCTCTTAGAATAATATAACTACCACTTTAGAGACATTTTCTTAACAAAGTGCAAGCCCAAAGCTTGAAGTCTGTTGTAGCATCCTTTCTCCAGTTAGATGAGAAATGCTTTCTCAGCTTATATTTCATATGAAGAAAAAGAGCTTCATGTAATTTAAGTGGGTGGCCAAAAGGTCAACACTTAGTAGGTGGCTTGTGAGAAGCCAAGCCTGCTCTTTTTGACTGATCCCACTAACCAAGCTCTGTGGAATCCTGACGGTGTTCACGTTACAAAATGTGATAATGCCCAGCACCCATTCTGGAAGAAACCTATTACTATTGGGTATTGGCACCCAATAAATAAATGCAGGCAAGATAACCAAAAGACCATGTTCATTCTTCCACTAAGAATGAGCATAAAATAGTTGTTATGATATGAAAAAATGTTGGCAGGTGGTGATTTTCATATATCAAATTATTTTGGCACAGTATTTTCAGAGTCATTCAATAACACAGAGAGGCTATTTCTATGTAACACCAAAATCACTTCTGATTTTAAATAAAACACTTGAAGAACTTTTTGTATAAAGCTAAGTTCAAATTTATTCAATAAGTATTGAATCTTGTATAGAGTTGTATCTTTGCTTAATTTAATCATGAACATTAGTGTCACAAAGAGAAATATAATTGGTTTGCATTTCTATTTTCTTGCACTCTTTTAGATACAACATCAACAGAAAGAAGGAAACGGGGCAAAAATTGTAAGTTAAGTGCAATAGTCACTGACTGGAGACTTGGTTTGTGCTTTTTTCTAACTGAGTTAAAGCAAGTTAACCTTATTTTTTAGCATGTAACCATGAATATATATAGATTCAAAAATGTATATATCCATAATTGATACTTTTCTATGACAGAATTCAAATTTGAGTCTAATATTCTGAAATTAATTTTCACTGTATCACTTGTCATCCCATTGCACATTGATTTGCTTGAGCGGGTGCCAGTAATGTCTCCATTTGTACCTGTCGCATGCTAGTGTAGCCCGATGGCATCTGTTTGCTCCAGGAACATGAAGAGCATCAAACCGTTCATTCAGGGTCTTGATGAAGAAGTCTGACCATCTCGTAGGTGGGCCAGGCGTTCTTTTGACGTTCCATGGAATCCAGTTGTTAACGGCTCTAGTCCAGCGGTTGTCTCCAAATAGCATTAGTCACATTAAATGAAAAGTCATCAAACCCTGCTTTTTCCACAAAGAGTTAAGGATCTTTCCATAGTACACACACGGAAAAAGAAAAATTTGATTCAAAACTTTTGGTTTAGGGGCCACATCCAGTGGTACTAAGGACTTACTTCTGCCTCTGCTCTCAGAGATCACTTCTGCTGGGCTCGGGGGACCATATCAATTCTTGGGGGACCATTGAGAATTGAACCCAGAGCAGCTACATGCAAAGTAAGTACCCTGCCCATGATACTATCTTTCCAGCTCAGGAACAGAAATTTTAAATTGGCAGTCTCGAATTTGTGGCAATTTGCATTTTCAAATGATGGCATTTAAAATCACTAATAAAAACTAGAATATATATGTAGTACTGTAGCACTGTAATCCCATCCTGTTGCTCATTGATTTGCTCCAGCAGGCACCAGTAATGTCTCCATTGTGAGACTTGTTGTTACTGGTTTTGGCATATCAAATACACCAGGGGAAGCTTGCCAGGCTCTGCTGCGTGGGCGGAATACTCTTGGTAGCTTGCCGGGCTCTCTGAGAGTGATGGAGGAATCGAACTCGGGTTGGTCACTTGAAAGGCAAATGCCCTACCCTCTGTGCTATCGCTCCAGCTCCAGTATATATATAAATACACACATGCATATATATATGCGTGTATATATATTATATATATTGTATATGGGTCACACCTGACAAAGCTAGAAATTGTAGGACCACCTTGCTCAGTGTGATAGTGCTCTGGGCCACCTGAGCTTATACCTACCAGTGTTCATGAGTCAAATGATATTAAGAATTAAATTTAGGATCTTACTCTTTCTAGTCAATGCTCTGCCACAATCCTCAGAATATATTTTTTAACCTTTCCAAGAATCAGATTTGAGAAAAATGTTAACAATGCAGACACTTTATTGTTAATCCTTATTTAATGGAAGATAAATCTGAGGCTCAGAGAGACCAAGATATTTCCCCAGGGCCACACAGCCCTAAAGGTGCAAATCTAGAGAAATAAGATCCTGGGACAGGGTTTCATGACCTCAGTACTATTATGGGCTGGGAAGTCCTTTGCTGTGGGAGATTGGGCACTGTAGGATGTTTAGTAGCATCCTTGGGTTCTGTTTAGTAGATGCCTCCTTCTCCACACCCTTTGCCCTAAGATGTAATAACCAAAGAATGACTTTGGGTATTGCCAAATGACTCTTGGAGGCAAAAATCCCTTTTGTTCAGGAGCACTGCCCCACAGTCTTCATCTTCTGCACTGCACTTTCCTGTCTGCCTTTCAAAGTAGGTGACTTTACCCTTGCAGAAGGGCCCCAATAAACTTGTCACAGTCTACACACATCTGGGCAGTAGCCAATTTAGTTTCTCCCTCATTTTACCTAGGAAGGAAATGCCGGCGCCCACAAACTGGGGTGGTTTGGGATATGGACCCAGGTTAAATTAATAAAAGAAAAAATAATGAATTGCTCTGGTCTCATTACCAGAAATCTGAGCCAGAGCTGAATCCATGTGCTTCGGGATGAGATTGTTTAAAAGGGAGAGTGGCGGGAAGCCTTATTCAAGTTCAGGGTACTCTCTGTTTCACTTAGAATTAATTTGATGAAGAAATAGAATAAGAATTGCAAAGTCATCAAAGATGATGGCTTTTCCTTTATGACCCTTGGCACCAGAACAAAGAGCCTATTTTTGTGGTTTTTGGGATTTCTAGAATAAAGGGAATAAAAATGTTTAGGTAATGTTTGGATGGTTTAAAGACTCTACGTACACATTAATGATAGGTCAATTAATATCTGAACAGTTCAAAGAGGCAATTATTTTAATTTATAAATCACTTCAGAGGTAGGGAGCTGCCATCCATTAATGTGGTTTTTACAAATAAGAGTGCTCATTGTTATGTGTGTTTGTGTGTGTGTGCGAGTCTACCCATGTCATTCTATCTGGCCTGAATTTTCCACCAGATTGCATACCTCTGTGATTATGTATTTGTCTCTAGAGCACTGCCAAATACATAAAGCATTGTATCTGCAATTTGACCCTTGGCTGAGACCACCCTATTTTTTGAGTTTTCACTGTGCTGAAAGGTACCACCGTGAACAATGTTGCTTCCAGAAGTGGATTTCTTACATTACACTCTAAATGGCAGGGTCTGGGAGCTAAGACTCCCCAGGGGGTTACAATGGCTGTAAGCAATCATTCAGAAAGGAGGGAAGGTCACAGTGATTTCTAGCCAGGATAGGCTTCTCAGACATTTTGACAGTCAAATGTCCCAAGAGGCAGTCTAGAGAGTTCTTTTAGAATCATGTAATAAGTATCGTTTCATTTTATTTGTTTGCCTACTTTTAATTACTATCAAGGAAGTGCTCGGTAAAACTGCACATAGTCCTTCATCAAGGCTAAAACACTAGGGATTTAAGGATATGCAGAACAACTGTGGTCTGAGAGAGGAGGCAAACTAGGGAATGCAAAGTTATAGTGTGAGAAATGCTACAATAGGTCAAGTGCAAAGTGATGGAAGGCAGGCAATGCTGGGGAAGTTCCCAGAAGGAAGTGACCGCTACATCAAAGATAAAAGATGAAAACAAAATACTGAAAGATGATTAAGTTTTAGTTTGGTGAATTGCAAGGAAGAGGGGTATTTGAGGCAGAAAGACAGGAAATGGGATAAAAGAGGTAAAAGAGAAGAGGGTGATTTCAGGAATCAGGAAGAATAATGACTAGAGTCTAGAGAGGAAGGAATCAAGGGACAAGCAATAAAGCAAGATATCTGAGCCCAAACAGCATAGTAAAATATTTTCTAAAAACATTTTAAAGATTTTGACTTTATTTAAAAAAAACACTGGCATAAAAAGGAGATGCTTTAAGCTGGGAAATGACAGGTCCAGGTTGGCAAAAATCAACAGAAGAAGCTGGGGAAAAGTTAAAGGGGGTTTAAGCAGGTAAGTTTGGGTATAGCCAATGTCAATTGGTTTAAAAACTTGGGAAAAAAAGGCCTTATGGACCATATTTAATGAAGGTAACTGCATTTAATTGAGAATGAAATAAGTTTAGATATTAATAAATTCACCGATGACTCTTTCCATTATACCTGCCCTTTCCCTTTTAATTCAGGGTACTTTCATTGCATTATATAGGTAGAAGTTCCATCTCTACATAGATATATGTAATCTGCATGTGGTTGCTTTCACTAATTTAAAAATCACCAATATTTGTTCAGCAACTACAACATTCCTGATGTTGCTCGAGGTGTTAAGAAAACTTCTGCAGACCACAAACCATAACCTACTCTCGAAGAGCTTTCATTTTGTTGATAGACACAGACAATAGCAAGAAGTCAGTGTGCAGATATTCAGATGGAAATCAAGGTCTTTTGTAAAGATGAACATTTATAGGGATGTGTAAAAGGTGCAAAGGAAGTAACTCTCTGAGACAGAGATATTTCAGTTGAAACCAGATCAAAGCAGAAGCATCCCTAAGAAGAACGGAAATGGTATTCCAGTTGTGGAAAAAGTGAAGGTCTTGGGATTGGGGATGGTAGCGATCATTACCTTTTGGGGAACTGGAGAGCCAAGTGACACAAATCATGAAAGGCCTTATTAGCCACGGTAAAGAATTTGGATACTCTTCTGAAAAAGGTTGAAATCTTGGAGTCAATCATTTCTTTAATGATTGTAAGTTTATTAAATCCTCCTCAATTATTTAAATAAAGTGCTGTCCTCTGAGTTAAGACATATCCCAATTATCAATGAAAAAACCATTTTATTTTTAAGATTCTTATTTTCCATACTGAGATGATAAACCCTTCTGTGCAGTGCATCTTAAAGGTAAAATAGAGCTGATATCTTGAGTAAAAGGCCTTAACGAGGGCAATGGTCTTATGTCCAAAGACCAGAATGCTAAGGGTTGACCCATTGTTCCAGTCATTTCTTAAAAGAAGATGAAAACAATGCTCCACAGAGTTCCCAACCCTCACTGTAGAGAGAATATATTCAACCTGAGTGACATATTTGGTCTGTGCTGGCCTGCTGCCTTGTCAATAATTAATTCAGTTCCTTAATTACAGAAAAGTCTTTCAGAAACAGAGGTAATGAGGAAAAGATCATCATCGGGAATGTGTGTGTTCCATGGATTCTCTTGGGCACTGCTGACTTTCTTTCTGCCCCTGGAGGGAATGTTGGGGTGCATGGAAGAGTAGGAAAATGTTTCTCAGAAGAGTGCATAAGGTGTTCCCACCCACTACTGGTTGTGTGGCCTCAATTTCCCAAATCTTTAAAACAGACAATAACACATGGCTCATATGACTGTGGTGAGTGAAAATCCAGAAAATAATAATCAGACTCCCCAGAGAGTAGATTTTTGTCACACTTACATGGCAGCTTTGCTCTACTAGGTCCCAGAGTTCTTTACATAATATCAGATTTTAGAGTCTCCAAATTAAGCGTAGATGTTTCTTCTGCAACCACCATCTTCAACTGCAAATGAGAACAGATTGTTACCACTTCGCTCCATTTTATTATCACCAAAGGGTAGCAGTTAATCAAGGAGCTGCTTATAAAGAGAACCTTGAAACTCTTTCTGACATAGGCTTACTAAAGGCTACTGTTTGTCATTAAAATAATACCCTAGGCTGGTAAAATTTAAAAGGACAAAAGAAAGTGAAGTGGAAAGCAAAAGAAGTATGAGAGAATTTTTAGTGGATGCTAAATTAAATTGGGCTCATCTCTAACAAGTTACAACATATTATTATGAAAACATTATCACGCTATTACAAAATGTTTATAGATGTACCATTAACATTATTTATTTTGATTCCTTGTCATTATATCATCTCATTAAAATGAAGAACATTTTCTAGTGTTGTAGATATGTTCATAGCTTTCTACTTTGAACTGTACTTATTTTGAGACTTTTCAAGTACTTTTGCAGAAAGAGTATATTTTAACATAATACTTCCAACCTTTTCTTTACAAATTTGTTTTATCACATTTAATCTCAATAAACAGAAAGAAGGAGAACACATGATTTGGAAAGAAACATAGATTGGACCTAACTCTGAAATTAACTGCTAATAATTCAAGGTAGAAAAATGTAGTTGCAAGGAATATATATTGAATTCTGGAATTACAAGACTGACATTCAAGTCCCAACTCTGCCCTTCATAACTATAACCTCTAGGCCTTACTTTTCTTATCTGTAAAACTGACATAACAACAATACTATTAATCTTATAAGTTATAATTACATTTAAGTTTTATAAACCTCGTAACAACCATTAGAATGACAGATGGTAGAGAGTAAGAGTTCAAGCCATTGATAATGCTAGTCAAATGTTTTACTTTTAGCAAGCTGCTTTACCAAAGCAGACTTTAAATTCCTAACTTATAAAATAGAAGATTTGGATTAGAATCCATGTTTCCAAAACTTCAACATCCTAGCACAGCTTTCAAAATTTGCATTGTTTTAATGGGTGAACATTTTCTACAAAGACCATCACTGTATCATTGTCATCCTGTTGATCATTCATTTGCTGAAGCGGGCACCAGTAATGTCTCCATTGTGAGACCTGTTGTTACTGTTTTTGGCATTTCAAATACACCACGGGTAGCTTGCCAGCTCTGCCGTGTGGGCGAGGTACTCTTGGTAGCTTGCCAGGCTCTCCGAGAGGGACAGTACACACAGATATTGAATATGTTTGTATACATTTATAAATTTAAACTAAATTGGCAAGTGTAATATGGATGCATTGGTTTTCATGTAAAGCTGAAAATACTCATTTTTTCAACATCCTACTGCAAAAGAGCCCATCTCAGTAATCAATTCACAAGCATATATGAGCACCAAGTCTGTGCCAAATGCATGACCACAGATCCCTGCATCCCTTTTTAGGTTTATCTTGGCAAAAAATAACTACTTACATATTTTTGTTTCAAATGCACATTATATATAGGTACAGGTGAAAATAAAAGGCACTGTGTAGCTGCTGAGAGCACAGAACCCGGATTCACCCAGCCTGGGTTCCAATCCATGCTCTGCCACTGGCTTGGTGATAATGTGTAAACCACTTAATAGCTCCATGCCTGTTACCTCATCTGTAAAATCAGAATGATAAGCATGTCAGAGTATTATTGCATAGTGAATTTAAAAGGTGTAAAATGTTGAGACAGTGTTTGATATCAGTGTTTTGGTCCAACATAGGTAAACTTCACACCCTTCAGTGAACATCGTCTGAAAGGACCTGAATCTTCTATTTTGGTGCTGAAGTCTTTAAGGAGTTGACAAAGAAATCTAATTAAATCTCCATACTTGGATTTAAGGACAAAGACACACATTGTCCTTATGACTCAGATTTTTCCTTCTCTAAAGTGATTGTCATACTACCTCCTTTTAGATATCCCCCAAGTATGGCAAAGTATAGAATCGATAATAGGTTCTACTTTAATAGGTTTAACTCTCTCGACACTTGCCAGAAGAAGATCCTATTGTTAACTGTGACTCTTAAGCCTGAGCAGAGGATCAATGTGAGAAGCAAATGTTGGTTGGTGACTCTCCTGTTTAAGCAAAACCACAAGGGAAAGAAAGCCATTTCTCTTGCTATGGATTTCCTGCCAACAACACTGAAGAAAATTAGACATAACATGAATACCATATGTCTAAATATATTACTATTCCATTTGGTCATAAAAATTAAGTCTCTCTGGTCTACCATATCTGAATCCCAAATCATTTATATCTCAGATTTAAATCCTTCCTCTAAATCTTTAAACACCTGCATTATGTTGACATCAAAAATAAGCATGATTCATTGAAAAAATATGAGATTTCTGTGCAAAAAAAAAGAAGATACATGAGGGTATGAGAACCTTTGTGCCCATAGATTTGAAGAAAGACATTTAGATAGAGGCGGTGTGGCAAATAGATTCCAGCTTCAGTAGTAGGAGAGATGGAAGAGGACAAATCAAGTGCTTAAATGACTCAAGTGGAATTATTGTGTGCTTAATTATTATGTCTCAGATGAGAGAGTTTTTGTAAATCACAGTGAACTGGCAATTACAGTCTCAGACACAGTGCAGCAAGTCTTAATAGCACGCACACCTTTCAGCTTGAATGCGGTCAGGTTTCGCTCTGGGAATAGAAAAGTTCTTGTCAGAACTGTAAGCAGGTAGACAAATCCCAGTAAAGGCAGCAAAAGGGGGTTTGATGCAATGATGCCAAGTGCAAGGTAATTGTATTATCTAGTGCTGGTTTTATTTGGTTTGAAAAGAGAGACGATCCAAAAATCAACAGGATGGCATGGCTTGGCTTCACCTCATCTGTTACTAGCTGACCACCTATAGGATAATCATTTTCTCTCCAAAGATACCTCATAATCCTGAATTCATCCATAGGTTTTTAAAAGCAAATTTACCAAAAATGTGACTACAGTCTGCTTATTCCTTAAAACTTGGTCATTTTTTGGATAGGAAAATCATAGTATAGATTATATGCTACTAAATTACAACCCACCTAGTTAAGTATGGCAGGATATTGAGTTATTCCCTATAAGCCACTATGTATATCTAGTGTATAATACCCCCCTTCAGTAATTAACTTTTCTTGTTAACCAAATCTATTTTGGTTTGGTTTATAGAAACTCAGAAGTAATATTATAATTGAGGACAAATGTATCTTTCTATCCCACTGCATCATTTTTGCATAAGTTTCTGAGATGAACTTCTTTCTTCTCCAAGCCCCGTGTTTGCTGGGTTGGTAAGGCTGGAGGGTTCTCTTTGCATATCAGTTCTTGATTGACTCTGGTTCTTTAAACTTGCCATCACCATCTTTCTAATAAAATTCATTTTGCTTAAATTTGACAAAATTTATTTCTATTACACTCAGACAAGCCCATCCCAACAGAAGATGCTAGCCAAAAAGTGATATATGTACTATAATGTACTGAGATAAAATGGCTTATTACATGTATAAATCATTTATAAATGTATATAAATAGTTTATAAATTATATGTATAAAAAGTTTATTATATGAGCCCAGGCTCACCCTCATGACAAGGGTCACCTTCATGCAGGGCTCTGCTGGGCTCTGACAGCCCTGAAGCACCTGGCCCGCCACGCCCGACAGCTCCTCGAGCTGGATTCTAGAGTGTCTACTCCACGGGGAAAGGGAGTCTCCCTTCGTCCTTCAGAGCAGATTGGGTGGGTGCACACCCAGGCTGCCTCAGGAGCCTTGGGGACAGCTGGTGGCTTCAGGGGCATGGATTGGGGGCCCCAAAATGTCCTTGGATCTCACTGGTTTTGAATTATCCAGGTCAACCCCTCACCCCTCACAGGAAAATGCCCACTGAGGTCACAGCTGTGGAGCTGTGGCTTGGTAACAGAATGGCCAGTCCCTATGGAAAAAAAAGAATGTAAATGATGAGAGAAAGATACAGGAAGGAAGGAGGTAACTGGCCACTATGTGAGTGGGAAGGGTATTCATTGAGGGGACTGGGACCGAGAATGAATCTGGACCCCTGAGAAAAGGAGGAGGAACTCAGTCCCTGTGAAGAAGTGGAGAGAGATTCGTCCCAGCCAAGCACCCATGCTGTTTAGTCAGTCCAGTCTCTTTACTGTGTGACTAGTTGATGTGATTGAGGACATCAGTAAATTTGAAGGAGTAACCAGGAATAAGGAATGGAAATCCCTGGACCCCCAATGTATATTACAGAGATGGTTCATTGTTCTATCAAAAGTTTTTTTTATATTGTACACCTAGTTCTTGTCGGCCACTATTAGAACTAGGTATATAATAATAATAATAATAATAATAATAATAATAACAATAATAAAAACCTGGACTCCACACCAGGCTGTTTTCACTTGTTTGCCCCAGAAAGGTGGGTGAGAACCCTCCCCCCACTCAAGGGAGCCAGCCCCAGCAGGCGACCTTCACTACCCAACTGCTGCCATGCTCCAGGCTGCTTTCCAGACCTTGTGACTGCTTCATGGCAGCAACACATTATAAGACACTTCCTACCTACTTTCCATAATTACCACACCATACTTGATGGAGTTCAGACAGTAGGCAACAAATCAGACAGTAATATATATAGCATCTCTCTCAGAGAGCCTGGCAAGCTACCAAGAGTATCTCACCTGCACGGCAGAGCCTGGCAAACTACCCGTGGCATATTCAATATGCCAAAAATGGTAACAATTCCCCTGACCCTGAAAGAGCCTCCAATTGTTGGGAAACATGAGTAAGTAGAGGCTGCTAAAATCTCAGGGCTGGAAGGAATAGAGATGTTACTGGGCCCATCCGAGTAAATCGATGAACAATGGGATGACAGTGATACAGTGATACATTGAAAACTTGCCCTGCACTAAACACAGTCATTTATGCTGATGTATTTATGAAGATATTAGTTTTTTGCCCACACTTCAACACTTCTGATTCTCTTCCCTGATCTACTTTTATCCTTTTTGTTTCAATACAACCTTTCTACATACTTACAATTTTTTATTATATTTACAGTTTATCTGTCTTTCTCACTGGTTGTTAAGTTCACCATTATATCTCAGCTGAACGAAGCAGTCTTTCACACTTGGCAGAGATTTTTTAAAAAAGTGTTCAATTCATTAATGAGTAGATTACCTATCAGCTATGATTTAAAGCTTCCTTTCAATCACAATGTCCTCTCACCTATTTTGCAGGACCTGCTTAGGTAAAATGTTTGTTCTCTGCTCTCAAGCTTTCTAAGTAGGGGCTAGATTTTCACCTATATGCCTTTGCACAGTAAGCAAGGGACTAGATCAAATGACCTCCAGAGAGCTCTCTGGCCCTTGACATTCTAATTCAATTCCACTTAAATGTTCTAAGAGTAATTTGTGGTGAAATTCTTTTCCTCCTCCTCCTCTTTCCAACTGGAGTACACATTTACCTAATTATTTCCTTGGTAGATTGACCTAACTTTAAAGGAGCACCATGTCAGCTCTCATGCATTTTCTCTATGTGCTTACTTTATAAAACTAAGAGACTAAAGAGACTCCGCTCTCTAGGGAATTAAATTGCATTCAGACAAGATTAAGGATTTTTGACTCACAAAAGCAAGGACAATCAGAGGCTAACTAAGACTAAGACGAAGCAATTGTTCAGCAAACTAATCCAGACATGTTACACACAAAGGGACTCTTACAATTGGTCAGGGAAGAAAAATGCCCGTAGAGAAAATGGGCCAGGCTGTATGGCGTGATGGGAGTCTTCTTCTAGGGTTGAAAGCCCTAACCCTCTACTTCTGCCATGACGGCTATGTTTAGTTTCTAAACGTAGGCATTTGCAGCCCAATATCCTCCCACTGGATTGGATTAGATTAGAGCTGTCTCAAAGAGCCTCACATTAGGCCTTGAAAGTCAGGTATGATGGATCCAAGCAAAAAAATTCCTACTATAGGGGACACAGATATACAGGGGTAAAGTTTTTGCCTTGAATGGGGTTAGTCAAAAAAAGGTACATAAAAAATGGTCTATGTAGCTAATCATCATGGAGATGCAAATCAAAACAACAATGATTTGTTGATATCATCTCACACCACAGAGACTGGCCCACATCAAAAAGACCAAGAACAACCAGTGCTGGCATGGCTGTGGGGAGAAAGGAACTCTCTTTCATTATTGGTGGGAATGCCAACTGGTCCAGTGTTTTTAGAAAGCAATATGGGCATTCCTTCAAAAACTATAAATTGAGTTTCCATATCAGCCAGCAATACCACTTCTGGGAATATATCCTGAATGTGCAATAAAGCACAGTAGAAATGACATCTGCACCTGTATGTTCATTGCAACACTGTTCACAATAGCCTGAATCTAGAAACAACCCAAGTGTTTGAGAACGGACAACTGGTTAAAGAAACTTTGGTACATCTACACAATGGAATACTATACAGCTGTTAGGAAAGATGAAGTTGTGAAATTTTCTTATAAGTGGATGGTCACGGAGAGTATCATGCTAAGTGAAGTGAGTCTGAAAGAAGGGCAGACATAGAATGACTGCACTCATTTGTGAAATATAAAATATCATAATATGAGACTAACACCCAAGGACAGTAGAGAGAGGGCCAAGAAGATTGCTCCATGGTTGGAAGTCTGCCTCATGAGCTGAAGGAGAAGGCAGCTGGGATAGAGAAGGAATCGCTAAATCAATGATGGCTAAGGGGATCACTCAGGATTGGATATGTGCCTGAAAGCAGATAAAGGACCAAACATGCTGGCCTCTCATTATCTGTATTGCAAACCATAATACCCATAAGTATAGAGAGAGCAAGAGGGAAATTGTCTGCCACAGGAACAGGGGGAGATGTGAGACAGGGGTTGGGGGAGGATACTGGGGACATTGATGGAAAATGTGCACTGGTGGAGGAATGGGTGTTTGATCGTTGTATAACTGAAACTCAGACATGAAGGTTTTGTAACTGTAACTTGTGGTGATTCAATAAAAATAAATAAAATAAAAAAAAATAAGTGGGCTAGTCCAGGTTCCAGTCCCAGTACTGCATATGGTTCCACAAGTACTACCAGAGGTGATCCCTGAACACAGAGCCAAGAGTAAGCCATGAGAATTGCCAGATGTGACCCCAAACCAAACCAAACAAAAATCTTTAAAATTCCTAGAGTAAATACTGAAGCAACGGTTCTTAAAGCCACTGACTAAGCACTATATTCAAACTCTGAGCTGCATGTGTTCATTGACATTTGTTCAAACTCATATAAGACCTGCTAAGAACCTTTTTGTGCTGGCTCAAGTAAACAATGAAATATTGCAAAAATTTTCAGTACCACCATGTGTGTTTCCTGCTTAATAGGTTCTTGTCACAGACTGGCAAAGTGCTCCACACTGCCTTAGCAGAGTGATAAGACTCCTGTCACTTTTGACCAACTTGTCCTGTCCAATTCTGGGCTATCTTTTAGTTTTAAATTATAGATGTATTTGATTTTTAGGGACACACCTGAGTGCTCAAGGTTTCTTCATGGCTTTCTGGTGGGCTCAGAGAACCATATGATATGCTGGGGATCAAAATCATGGTCATCCATGGACAAGGCATGCACCCTGCCTGCTGTACTTTCTCTCTGGTATCTGGATTATTTATATTTTAAAATGGAAAATCCTACAACCTTGGAACCCTTCAATCCCTCACCCAGGTAGATGGATGGAAAGTACTTTGGAGTTTGAATAATGGGGAGCTTTCACCAATTTATTTCTCTGGGCCTCAGCATCTTAGTCTCTAAACAGGAATAAAAATAAATGCTTTCCCCTTGTGGTTGTAATAAGCATGGCTTTTTAATTTTTTTAAAAATTTTTTATTAGTGAATCACAGTTACAAACTTATGAACATTCATGCTTGCATTTCACTCATACAGTGATTGTTTACCCATCACTCCACCAGTGCCCATTCTCCTCCACCAATGTTCCCAGTATCCCTCCTACCACCCTACCCCATCCACCACCACCTCACCCTGCCTCTGTGGCAGGGCATTCCCTATTGTTCTTTCTCCTTTTGGGTGTTATGGTTTGCAATAGAGGTATTGAGTGGCCTTCATGTTCAGTCTATAGTCTATTTTCGACACACAGCTTTCAACCCAAGTGGGTCTACCCAACATCCTCTACTAGGTGTTCCCTTCTTTATTCCAGCTGTCTTTTCCCCCAGTTTCCAACGAGGCAGATCTCCTGGTTCTTAAATATACTACTATTGGGTGTTAGTTTCCCATTCTGCAACTTTATTCCACAGATGAGTGCAATCTTTCTATGTCTGTCTCTCTCTTTCTGACTCATTTCACTCAACATGATACTTTCCATGTTGATCCACTTATATGCAAATTTCATTACTTCATCTTTTCTAATAGCTGCATAGTATTCCATTGTGTAGATGTACCAAAGTTTCTTTAACCAGTCATCTGGTTTTGGGCACTACTTTTTTTCCCCAGATTTTGGCTATTGTAAACAGTGCTGCAATGAACATACAAATGCAGATGTCATTTCTACTATACTCTTTTGTCTTTCTGGGATATATTCCTAGGAGTAGTATATCTGGGTCAAATGGGAGCTTAATTTCTAATTTTCTGAGAATCGTCCATATTGTTTTCCAAAAGGGCTGAACCAGTCAGCATTCCCACCAGCAGTGAAGGAGAGTCCCTTTCTCCCCACATCCGCGCCAACACCAGTTGCTTTAGTTCTTTTGGATGTGGGCCAGTTTCTGTGGTGTGAGATGATATCTCATTGTTGTTTTGATCTGCATCTACCTGATGATTAGTGATATAGAGCATTTTCTCATGTGCCTCTTAGCCATTCGAATTTCTTCTTTGAGAAATTTTCTGTTCATTTCCTCAACCCCATTTTTTGATAGAGTTGGCTGTTTTCTTCTTGTGGAGTTCAACCAGTGCCTTGCATATCCTTGATATCAACCCCTTATCAGATGTGTACTGGGTGAATATCCTTTTCCATTCTGTAGATTGTCTTTGTACTTTGGTCACTATATTTTTTGAGTGCAGAAGCTTCTTAGTTTAAGATAGTTCCATTTGTTTATCTCTATTTTCACTTGCTTGGCCAGTGGCATGTCATCTTTGAAGATACCATTGTAAGCATGGTTTTTTGAATAGTGTCTATGTATGACCCTTTTGGTCAGAGAAACTTTTATGTACCCGCATGTATATAGGCATATCAGAAGGATATACAAGTCAAGCACTGATAATAAATCACAATGAAATTTACTTTAAGACAAGTTAAAGGAAGCTAAAGGCAATGCCACTGACCAAGTTAGTGTAAGCAAAGATAAACAAATGGAATTACATTAAAGTAAGAAGTTTCTAAACCTCAAAAGAAAGTGACCAAGATACAAAGACAGTCCACAGATTGGGAAAAAATATTTATCCAATACCCATGGAGAAGAAATGAACAGAAACTTCCTCAAAGAAGAAATACAAATGGCCAAAATATACATGAAAAAATGCTCTTTGTTGTTAATTATCAGGAAGATGCAAATCAAGGCAACAATGACATATTTTACATCACAGAGACTGGCACACATCCAAAAGAACAAGAGCAACCAGTGCTGGTGTGGATGTGGGGAGAAAGTCTCCTTCATTGTTGGTAGGGATATCAACTGGTCCAGCCTTTTTAGAAAACAATATGGGCATTCCTTAAAAATTTAGAAATTGAGCTTCCATCTGACCCAGCAAAGCCACTTCTAGGATTATACCCTTAGTTCACAAAAACATACATCAGAAATGCCATCTGTACTATTTTTATTGCAGCATTACTTACAGTATACAGAATCTGAACACAACTCGAGTGCACAAGAACAGATGACTGGATTAAGAAACTGGGGGCTGCAGCAATAGCACAGCAGGTAGGGCGTTTGCTTTGCACACAGCTTACCCAGGTCCGATTCCCAGCATCCCATATTGTCTCCTGAGCACCACCAGGAGTAATTCCTGAGTGCACAAGCCAGGAGTAACCCCTGTGCATTGCCGGGTGTGACCCAAAAGCAAAAAAAAAAAAAGAGACTATGGTACATTTGCATAATGGAATATTATGTACCTGTTAAGAAAAAATGAAGTCAGGAAATTCACTTATAAATGAACATGGAGAGTATTATGCTAAATGAAATGAGTCAGAATGAGATAAACAGACATAGAATGATTGCATTCATTTGTGGGATATATTAAAAAATGATATGATAATAGTATACAAAAACAGTAGAAATAAGAGCCAGGAGGACTCTTGGAAGCCTGCTTCAAGTGCTGAGGGAGAAGACAGTTGGAATAGAGAAGGAACCATTATGACAAAGATAGTTGGAAATAATTACTCTGGATAAGAACTGATTGTTGAAAGTAGGTAAAGGGACAAACATGATAATCTCTCAGTATCTGTATCACAAACCATAATACCCAAAAGAAGATAGAAAAAGATAGAAAGAAGAACAGTGACTGCTATAGAGACAATCTTGGTGGGAGGGAAACTGGGAACAACAGTGGTGGGAAATTTAAGCTGGTGGAGGGATGGGTGTTAGAACCTTGTGTGACTAAAATCTAATCATGAACAGTATTGTAACTCTATCTCACTGTGATTCAATAAAAACAAAACCCTAATAAAGAAATAAATATTTAAAAGTAAAAATAAAACCATTTAAAAATTTGTATGACCCAATATGAGGTTGTGACCCACAATGTAAAAAGCTAGAATAATATGGTTTAAAAGAGCTATGCAAAATCCTGAGTGCAGGTCTGCCATATTATAAGTATTCAAGAAATAATGTTATTATTTAGATTGTGGCTGTCATATTTGTTCCTTTCTCTCTTCCCAATTTCATTCCTCCTATTACGAGCCTTACCTTTCTCAACACCTACCTAAGTCTTCAAGACTCTCCTATATTCTACTATCTAAGAAGAATTTGCTCACTTCATACACAGTAATGATTAAATATATTTAGTTGAATCACTGGAAACTGACTTCTGTAAGTCAAGAGAACTAGATTAGGTGCAGGCAACTAAAGGCGTGTGCAGATTCAGCACAAGGCATGGCAATCAGGTAGCTGTCATTTTATAAATATGTGCCACCCTTTCTTCTTTCATGCATGATCCTCTTCTTAACCTGTCAATGGTCAGTCATGCAGGTTTTAATCAGAGCTCAGATCTTATGTCTTTACAATCTTAATTATGCCTTTACAATCTTACTTAAAAGAGAAAATTTTTTAAGTAAGAATTTATTGGACTGGAGCGATAGCACAGTGTGTGGTGCATTTGCCTTGCATGCGGCCAACAGGGTTCGATTTCTCCATCCCTCGAGGAGAGCCCAGCAAGCTAGCGAGAGTATCCTGTCCGCACAGCAGAGCCTGGCAAGCTACCCATGGCGTATTTGATATGCCAAAAACAGTAAAAAGTTTCAAAATGGAGACGTTACTGGTGCCCGCTTAAGCAAATCAATGAACAATGGGCGACAGTGCTACAGTGCTAAGATAATTTATTAAATGGTTATTTTAAATGATTTTCTTTGGACACACCCACAGGTCATCAGGACCTACTCATGGTTCTGAGCTCAGAGATCATTCCTGACAGAAGTGGGGATTGAAAAGTAGTTGGTTGGTTGCATGTAAGACAAGTGCATTACCTCTGCACTATTTCCTCATCAGAGTCAGTAAAATGATTTTTAACTTTTATAAATGTAATATGAAATAAATGTAAAATCTGACAAACCAGAGGGAAAACTATTCCAGTTTGTTTTCTAGACTGTAGTCATTGTGTATTTCTTTCTTCTGGCAATAACTAATACACTGCCTTTTTTCTCTCTAATTAGTTTTTATGTATGTCTTGGGGCAAGTCTTATTCATGTCATAGTTTCCGGTTTCTTTTACAAGATTCATGTAGCAAAAACATATATAATTTTAGATAACTGAAAAGAAAACTTAAGTGTCTTAGAAATTAAATGGATAATTTGCATTGCTGAGGTTTGGGGCTCAAACGAACATCCATAAAGGTAAAGGTTCCAACTAAATCTTGGGAGCATTGCTGTCCATTATGGTAGCCTCTGTCCTCTTGTGGTTATTGAGCACCTGACTCTAAGAGCAGTTAGTGTGGTTAAGCCAGATAAAGATATGCTCAAAGTATCAAATATACACTGGGTTTTATGGACTGGAGTGACAATACAGTGGATAGGGTACTTGCCTTACATGCAGCCAAACCAGGTTTAATCCACATATGATCCTCAGAGCCGTACCACAAGTGATCCCTGAGCACAAAGCCAGAAGCACACCCTGAGCACTGCTAGGTGTAGCCCAAACAATAAACAAAACACACTCACACACACAAACACACACTAGATTTCAAAGCCTTACAATAAAGTATACAAAACATAGTATTTTTATTTGAACTACTTTATGGTAATTCACACTAAAATAATTATGTTGGGTTAAATAAAATATTATGAAAATTAATTATTCTTATTTCTTTGACAATTATGACACATAAAAATTCAAGTGTGAGATAAAATAAATTTTCATCAACAGATAATTTATCAAAATATGGTAAACACATAAAATGAAGTATTATTTAGCCTTAAGATAGTACAATTGGGGATGGAGTGATAGGACAGCAGGCAGAACTGTAGTCTTGCATGTGGTCAATGTAGTTTCAATCTGTGGCACCACATATGGTCCCCTGAGGAGCCAGGATGATCCCTGAGCACAGCTGAGCATGGCCCAAAAATCCCCAAAAAAGATAGGAAAATCTGATATATCTTTTTTTAAAATTTTTTAAATTGAATCACCATGTGGAAAGTTACAGAGCTTTCAGTCTTAAGTCTCCCTTATACAATGCTCAACACCCATCCCATCACCAGTGCACATTTTCCACCATCAGGAGCCCCAGTATACTTCTTCCCCTACCCCTGCCTGTGTCACTGTCACTGTCATTCCATTGCTCATCGATTTGTTCGAGCGGGCACCAGTAACATCTCTCATTGAGAGACTTATTGTTACTATTTTTGGCATATCCAATACGCACGAGTAGCTTGCCAGGCTCTGCTGCGCAGGCTCGATACTCTTGGTAGCTTGCCAGGCTCTCCGAGAGGGGCGGAGGAATCAAACTCGGGTCGACTGTGTGAAAGGCGAACGCCCAACCGCTGTGCTATCGCTCCAGCCTCCCCGCACCTATGTAGCTGATAGATTTCACTTTACTTTGATTACCTTCAATATTTCAACAAAAAACTCACTATTATTGTTTGGAGCTTCCCCCCCAAAGTCAGACCTGTTGAAAAGGAACCATTTGATAATGTTTTCCATTGCTGACAATTAAGAGATATGAGGTTTTGGATTTCTGTATTTTAGTAACTAAGTCCAGGGAAATTTCTGCCAGAAATTGCACCACTGCAAGCTTTTACTTCCCTTTTGTGGTGCTCATAAAATGGAAAAGCCGAGAGAGAAAAACCCTTCCCCTCCTGGTGTAGCATGGGGCAGTGGCTCAGTTCACAGTCTAGAGACATTTCTGCAAGCTGCTGGTGCCCAAAGTAGTTTAGCTGGCCTCTGGGGTCATGCTCATGCTCAAGTGGAAAGGCCACACACGTGTGGCCAGTGTGCTTAAATCTCGGCTGAGGGCGAGTCCAGTACCTCCCCCATCCTGGGATCTCCTGCTCGTCCCATTGCTTCAGGCTGGTACCTCCTTTTTGTGCTCATAAGATGGTGGTCGCCATGCTGTGCCCAGGAAGGAAGAGCCGAGAGAGAAAAATCCTTTCCTCCTGGTGCAGCATGGGTCCGTGGCTCAGTTCATAGTCTAGAGACATTTCTGCAAGCTGCTGGTGCCCAAAGTAGTTCAGCTGGTCTCTGGGATCATGCTCGTGCAGCAGTGGCAAGCAAAATCTGATATACTCTTAAGCACGGATGGTTCATGGCAACATGACCTTAAATAGAGTAAGTCAGACACCAATAGACAATTACTGCATGAATCCACTTATATTTAGATAATAGGCCAAATGAGTAGAAACATAAAACTGAACAGAGGTGAACATGGCTAATAAGAGGGAAAAGAGAACCCAGGGTTTAATGGGTACAGACTTTCCCTCTGGGAAGATCAAGAGCTTCTGGGAATGATAAGTAATGATTTATCATTATTTATACAATACAACATTGTTGGTATATTTTATGCCACTAAATTATATACATAAAATTGTCTGAAGTTCTAATATTTGTGTTCTATTTTACCACAAATTTAAAGCAATTTGCACAGGGGCTTGCTCTTCGAACCTATATTTTCCCTATCTGACTTGCTTGTCTCTCTGTCCTGTTGGTTACTTTTTTCACACCAGAGAAGCCCGTGTTCTCTCTTGAACATGGACTTACTCTCTTCCTCTCCCTTCACATCTTTCTAAGTTCGGCTTAATAAAAACTATCTTGCTTCACTTAACAAAATATTTCTTTTGACAAGAGCTGCTCTAGAACTTTGCCTACGGCCAAGAAACACTCCCTGCTGTCTGCAATACTGGTGTCTGGGTACTCAGCCTTGGAGTCAGAAGATGTTAGGATCTGAGCGCCAGTTCTGCCCCTGGCTGGTCAAGAAACAGAACTTATGCCAACTTCAGTTTCCAAAGCAGAAAATTAAGGATTGTAAAGGAAGCACCAGCTTCTTTCCATCTAAGAGAGTATCTAGGGCTTAGGGAGATCAGAGGGCTGGCACATATCCTTTCTATGCAGGAAGCCCAAGTTTGATTCCCTAGTGCTACACGGTTCCCCAATCACCACCAGGAACAATCCTTGTGCATAAAATCAATCACCCCTGAGAACCACAGATTTAAACCAAAACTAAAAAAATTGAAAACTAAGAGAATGTTTATACACATTCTCACATACTGAGTAGTAGAAACATAGGAGCTGCTACTACTGGTACATTGAAAAAAACGCTACTCGTTTCATTGTAATATAGATGAAATCAAGATCTTTCCTTTTTATAAGTACTTGCCATTTTGCTAATATCTGAGGGAAAAGCCCAAAAGATTTACTTATTTGGGTGAAATATAACCAGTGAAAGCAATCTTCTTTCTGGGGACTGTGGGAAAGAGTTCCATTTTATTCTGTGGAAAATAGTATTCGTTTATAACTCCTTTCCCTGTTGTCCACAGGAATATCACCTCATAGTGTGATAAGTAAAGGTCTTAATCGATCTTCTTGTGAGCAAATGCATGTGCTGAAAAGAGCGGTGATTATGAAGTTTAAAAAGTTGGGGCATGCCACTCAACGTCTATGCACCTTCGCAAACATACTAGTCAAAATGTACAACTGGTACATAGGAAAATCTGTTGGCAAGTCAAAGGATTTTGAGGGACCTAATGAGGAACCAGTGAAGTGAGGCTGGTGGATTGGAGGTTATATGCGAGGGTTGGAAGTGACTGTTTATCTATGAGTTCAGAAATATTTATTATCTTCATAACCAATATGGCTGCTCTGTTCATATTATCCCAGGATGGGAAGCAAGTTATGAATTTCACTCAGAAATCTCTTCCATCAGACTTTTAGCAAAAAGTACTTACTTCTCCTTTCATCTTTATTGAGGTGTTCTTAATAACCATAACCAAAGAAGGAGGTACTTTGGTTATGAGCATGGTGTTGCAACTCCACAGGGCTAGAGGCTGAACAATTGGTTTTAAACAGACATGCTAACACACATGCACCCACACACAAGTAGAGGATGCTGGAGGTGTGTTAGATGAAAGAGGGTAGCAGAAAATGGAGGGTGGAAATGCAGCACAGTTATGGAATTGCCATTAAGGTGAGCATCAGAACATGTAACCTGTATGAACTAAATGCTGAGCAAGGTGAGTTCATTCCTGGAGAAGGAACCTCAAGTGTGAGAACTTTTGTTAAAATGCCCTTTAAAAAATAGTCTGGTAGAAGGGATATAGCTCAACTGGTAGTATACACACCTAGCATTTGCAAGGCACCGAGTTTCTCTCTCTCTATGACCCCCCAGCATTTCTGAGTGTGGCCCTGGTAGGCCCCATCCTCACTGCACCAAGTCCTCTGGGTCTAGGGCCACTTCAGGTGGCAAAATTAAAAAATAAATGAATTAAATTAAAAATAATTCAAAATTCTTCTGATGCCAATACTACTGGCTGAGTTGAATTTTCCTTCCTTGCTGAACCTTTTAAATAAATTCCTGCTAATTCAGTTCTCCTTGCTTAAGGAAATAGAAAAAATCACATATAAACACTGTCTTTTCGCATGGTATCCACAGCAGACCTCTTGTAGTCACATTTCAGAATTATGTACATGTCTGCATCTTTTCTTCAGGGATGGTGCTACATACTTGGCTGTGATTATTATTCACAATAGCTCTATATAACTATTGTGTATGCCACTGTGATTATGTCTATTTTAAAGTCAATTACTTGTTCAATGATCCTGTAATAAGTAGCACTTGTATTCACATTATGGGCTTATCAAAAAACCTATCCTCTTAACCACTGTTCTAGATTACCTGGTGTTTTCAGAACATCCAGGTTATGACAAATGAACTGGAATCTTCAGCAAATTTTAGGTTTACTTTATCTAAGCTCATCTCAATCTTTTCTGTTGCCCTTTCTGAATTTCCCTCATACAATATTAATGGGCATAGATGAAATGATCAGGCATATTTCTTATTTTAAACTACTTGGGACAAGTAAGAGGTATAATGTCATCTGTTAAAACCTCTAGATTTGAATTACTGTGAGTTTAACTTTTGAAGGTAGTCATTCATTGATTTGCTCAAGTAGGCACCAGTAAAGTCACCAATGTGAGACTTGTTACTATTTTTGTCATATCGAATACACCACGGGTAGCTTGCCAGGCTCTGCCATGCGGGCAGGATACTCTTGGTAGGTTACCGGACTCTCCAAGATGGACAGAGGAATCGAACTCAGTTTGGCCGTGTGCAAGGCAAATGCCCTACTTGATGTGCTATCACTCCAGTGAAGGTATAAAATGAAAATCATTTAGGCTATTGTTTTATGTCCCACTAAGTTTCCAGGTGATAAGCTAACAGAATAGTATCTAGGCAGAACTAGGAATGTCCAAACTACCAGCTCAGTTACTGTTAGGAGTCATGATATGCAAACAAGTCTTAAAGATTTTTTGCTAACAGAACTGGAGAGTTCAGTCCACAGAGCTGAGTTTGTTGGGGATGCAGTGGGGTAAAAGGTGGGGTCTTTGGGAATTTGGTGGAGGGAAGGAAGTACTTTGGTTATGGGCATGGTGTTGGAATAATAGTATTGTACATAAGAACACCTCAATAAAAGATTAAAGGATAAATAAATACTTATTGCTAAAAGTCTGATGGAAGATATTTCTGAGTGAAATTCATAACTTGCTTCCCATTCTGAGATAATATGAACAGAGCAGTCATATTAGTTATGAAGATAAATATTTCTAAACTCATGCATAAACAGTCACATCCAACCCTCACAATAACCTCCAATCCACCAGGCTCACCTCGATAGTTCCTCATTAGATCCCTCCAAATCTCTTCATAGTTCAGGAAACTACAGAGCTCACTTCCTGTCCATGAATTCTCCAGCTAATACTCATTCTAACTGATTAATGACTCCATCAGACTAACTGTTCAGTCTTTCCAATTAGCTTTGCCTGACTCTTGATAGCTAAATAGTTGACAAGATCACAGCTGCCCATGTTTATAGAAATGAACTCAGGGATGCAGATGAAAGGAAATACTTAAAAAACAAAAACAAAACATGATCCCACAGGATAATTCACCTACTTTTTGAGTGTGAATTTTTTAAATTTTGAATTCATTTATAGAAAGTCTTTAATTTAAAGATTGGAAAGTTTTAGGATTGTCCACCTTTGCCTACAGTGGTCTTTTTTGAATGGCATAGCATTTGATAAAATATTGAATTCAAAGATTAGGCAAAAACTAAGCAAAACCAAAAACTGTTTCTCTCCACACTTCTGTTTTGGCTGATAACTCAACTACACATTTGAAATCTTAATCTGCTCCCTGAAGGTATTTAAGCTGAAATCCCCGTTTCACATAGAACATTGTCTCAGTCCTTTTATTACTTACTCATCAGTGCAGGCTAACACCCAACATACATCTGACTTGAGCAATGATGTTTATATTTTGCTTAAGCAATATATGTTAAGTCTACATTCAGGGGAAGCCAATTAAGATTAATTAAACTTTTCACCAGACTTAACAGATCTAATTAGATTTGATTCATCTCGAGTTTTATTACCAATGAGCATGTTTTGATGATTCTTTTTACATCTTCACTTCACAGGAGACAAATGCTCATCTCTTCCCCTTGGGCTTTTCCCATTTCTCTAAGGGGTGTCATGATGAGTCATCTTTAAGAGTCCCTGTTCTCTCTAACTCTCTGCCCCATTAAATCAGCCCATTTGGAAGCTAGGATGCAATCTGGGACTCTGGGCCAGCCTTTGGCTTTGGGCCATCTGCTTGGATTATTCATGTGGAGCTAGGCTGAGTGAGTGTCCAGCCACAAAGATCCAGAATCTAGGCCAAGGAAAAGATACTGGTCTAAAGTAATTGAGGAGCCATCACTGACGCCAATGACTTGGCAGCTCCAAGTAGAAGCACATGATTTCAGTTCCAACCCAGTGCCCCTTGACCCACTACCCAGCATTCTTATGTCAGCTATCAAAGAAGCTCCAAGGACCCATGGTAGCTCTGTGATCTAGTGTAAATTCAATACTTTGGATAATTCCTCTCGACAATGCTGCAAAAGATTCTGAAAAGCCTTGGGATTTTCAGAATAAATATAATCTCCTAACTTGAGTTTCTCCCTTTCACTCTAGTAATTATCTTCTTGGTTTTAAGTTGATTGATCATTTTTAGTATATTTACAGAGTACCTATTATGAGCAAAATAATCTGAGGGTCCTTAGGAGAAGAATAAAGAACTAAACATAACACAGATTCTGATCATTAAACATATTAAATTTCATTTGTAATCAACACGGTAGTAACCAAAGTAAGTGATATCTTCAGGAAAATACTAAGGATTCAAGGAAAACATATAGAAAGAATAAGATCTAGTAATGATGTCTATTCTGCTACCACATGGATTCAGAGTCTATTCCTGGCATAAAGCCTAGCAAGGAAGCTAAATACTCTTTGTTTAAAAATAACAAACAGAAACCCCACCCCCCCACACACACACCAAAAAAACAATCACTAACTTTGGGTCAGAGCAATAATACAGTGGGTTGGGTGTTTGTCTTGCAGGCAGCCAACCTGCATTTGATCACCAGTATCCCATATGGTCCCATTAGTCTTCGAATAGTGATCCCTGAGCACAGAGTCAGGAGTAAGCCCTGTGTACTACTGGGTGTGGCCCCAAAACAACAACATAAAGGTATCATTAATCTTACTCTGTATTGAAAACATGCTAGAGTTAAGTACTAAAAAACACTTTTAATCTCATGGTTAAATATGACATTGTTTCACCTTCATCATTTATGGCACTTTTAGATTGAGGCTTGACTAATTTGATTTTTTTTTTGGCTTTTTAGGTCGCATCTGGTGATGCACAGGGATTACTTCTGGCTGTGCACTCAGGAACCACCCCTGGCAGTGCTCAGGGGACCATATGGGATGCTGGGATTCAAACCTGGGTCGGCCGAGTGCAAGGCAAACGCCCTACCCGCTATGCTATCACTCCAGCCCCAACTAATGTGATCTTTATGATCACCCAATTCCATATGCAAAAGTTCAAAAGCTTACTTTCCTAGAATGTGGTAAAAGGGGGATTTCTTGAGTTAATTCTCAGGTACTAACTAGTAAGTCATCTAATCTATGCAGCCATCATTTTCCAAAATGTAAAATGCTGAGAACAATTTGATAATTGCTCAGGTACCTTTCATCTCAGGTCCTCTAAGGAAATTCAGTTTATTTCACTACTGTATGAATAGACTTAAAAGAAACTGACAGAAAATGATCCAAAAAAATCATACGCACTTCCCTATTCCATAAACAACCAAAGAGGCTTAATTGTTTGTTGTCATTCCAAGAGAAGAAAAGGCTGCTGCTGTAGTAACTTCATGTGACCCATTTGGATAGATTTTGGAGTCCCTAGGCTTATGGACAATAGAGTCAATGAAGTTGTCAAGGGTATAGTGACCTTAGCATATCAAATAAAACAAATGAGTTATTGTCTCATACTCATGACCAGGTCACTGGAGGTCACTGAAGGTATGTGGGGGGATAATATGTTCTGGCAGAGGTTACAAAACTGTTAATATGATTTTGCTGGGGGCACACAGCATTATGGAACCTACTGAGTAGAACATTGTCAAAACCCTCCTCAGTTACCATTCAGTGATTCAAATAGCTCTCGGGAAAATTTGCTCATTTCTTTATTCAGGAAGTTTCCCCATTCATGTAATTTTAGAGGTATTCTTTCAAAGAATCCAATAGCTATAACAAATAGCTTTCTAATTTTACACTTTCCTTCATCAAATTTTAGATAAACTAGATTCATATGTACTATGTGGGGATTCATATGTACTATGTATTGTGGTCATGACTAGGGTGTTCGGAACTTATTCCTGGTTCGAGGATCACTTGAGGCAATGCTCTGTGGACCATAGGCAGAGCTAGTGATTAAACCAGGAGTGGCTGGGTGCAAAGGAATATCTTCACATCTGTAAAGTATCTCTGTAACACTTTTCTAGTTATATTTCCTGGTTTTTTTCCCCAGAATATTTTTGCAGAATATAGTTTTAAGGAGCTACAAGAAAAATTGATATGGAGGCCCTCCCGCGCCCCGCTTCCCGCCGCCTGGACTCCCCGAGACCTTCCAGCCGCCCCAGCCCGTGTCCTCTGCGCCCCGGCTCCTCCCCGGGCCCCCTAACTGCGGCCCGCCCTCGCAGGAAGACACTGGGGGCGTGTCCTGTATGTTAGTGGGCGTGGTCTAAAAGTGGGCGTGGCCTCCTCTCAGAGCGGCGGCCGCTAAGGCGGCCGCAGTTATTCTTTGTTACCTCAGCTCAATCAGTACTTGTATGTTTTTGAAAATTCACTTTTGCAATCTCTAACACACAAAATAGCCATTAGCTTAGTCTGACACTATAAAAGCTCTCAGTTAATAAGGGAAGTTTAGCACGATCAGAAAACCTTCTTTCCACAAGAAGGAAAAAGGAACAAATAACTACAGAGCTCCAACTCTATACTTCCGTAACAATATGAAGAAGCAGCGAAAATCCCCTCCACCAAGAGAGGGAGAAGAAAAAATTCCAGAAACATCAATGGGGGCTACTCACATCTATGACCTCTCAGATAAACAATTTAGAGAGGAGATCTGGAGGAGAGTCGACCTACTCCAAGCAACCATGGAACAGACATCCAATAAACTAAGGGAGGAGATGAATGAAGCGCTGGAACGGTCTACCAAGAAAATTCAGGAAGAAATGAGAGCAGAAATGAGAGCAGAAATTTCAAATCTTCGAACGGAAATCTCACAAATAAAGGAATCGGTAGATGAAATAAAAATCTCACTAGATGCCCTCAACAGTAGAATGACTACAGCTGAAGAAAGAATCAGCGACCTGGAAGATGAGCTGCAGAAAGCTTATAGACAACAACAAATCATGGCCAAAGACCTCAAAATGGCTATAGAGCGAATCAGAGCCCTGGGGGATGACTTCAAGAGAAACAACATAAGAATCATTGGAGTACCAGAACCACAGGGAAGTAACCCCAATGAAAAAAAACACAGTCAAAGACATCATTGCTAAGAAATTCCCAGAGCTGGAGAAGGCAGGCATCCAGATACAAGGAGTCCGAAGAGTACCAGCAAAAAGAGACCCGAATAAAAAGACTCCAAGGCATATCATAGTCAGAATGACGGATGCTATGGATAGAGACACAATTCTGCAAGCAGCAAGGTCAAAGAAGGAAATTACATACAAAGGAGCACCCCTCAGATTTACAGCAGACCTGTCAGAGGAAACCCTCCGAGCCCGAAGACAATGGTGGGACATAGTGAAAAGACTCAACGAAATGAATGCCTCACCAAGAATACTTTATCCGGCTAAACTCTCACTCAAACTCGAAGGAACCATACACTACTTCTCGGATAAACAACAGCTCAGGTCCTTCATAGACTCAAAACCAAACTTGAAAGAAGGTCTCAAGGGGCTACTGTAAGACAAGGTGGAGCCACATAAAAACAACAAATACCACAGAAATATGACACAAAATCCTATCACAATAATCTCTCTCAACGTCAACGGCCTAAATGCACCCATCAAGAGACACAGAGTGGCAAAATGGATCCAGAAATTAAACCCATCATTCTGCTGCCTGCAAGAAACACACCTGAACAAACAGAGTAAACATAGACTCAAAGTCAAAGGATGGAAAACAATCCTGCAAGCAAACAACCCCCGTAAAAAAGCTGGAGTGGCCATCCTAATATCCGACAACATAGATTTCAGGTTGAAAAAGATTAAAAGGGACAGCGAAGGTCATTTTCTGTTTATCAAGGGATATGTTCAACAGGAAGAAATCACACTCTTAAACATATATGCACCTAATGAGCGACCAGCTAAATATTTAAAACAACTCCTAGCAGACTTCAAAGAGGACATCACTAACAGCACAATAGTAGTCGGAGACTTCAATATGGCCTTATCGCCTCTAGATAGATCGACAAGAACAAAACTCAACAAGGAAACACTGACTCTGAAAGAAGAAATTGAAGAGAGAGGCCTAATAGACCTATACAGGGCCTTACACCCCCAAAAGAAAGAATACACATTCTTTTCCAGTGCACACGGAACATTTTCTAAAATAGACCATGTACTGGGCCCCAGAACATACCTCAATAGAATCGGAAAAATAGAAATTGTATCAACCATCTTTTCAGACCACGATGCGCTGAAGATAGAAGCTAACCACTCACTGACACGGAGAATCAAGTCAAACACTTGGAAATTAAACAATTCAATGTTGAACAATGAGTGGGTCAGGAAGGAAATCAAGGAAGAAATCAAAAAATACTTAGAAACAAATGAGAATGAAGACACGAGCTGCCAAAACCTATGGGACGCAGCTAAAGCCGTGTTAAGGGGAAAATTTATAGCTCTCCAAGCATTCCTCAGGAAGGAAGAAAGGGCCCACATAGACAGCTTGACTTCACGACTCAAGACCTTAGAAAAGGACCAGAAAAGGGAACCCAAACCAGATCGAAGGAAAGAAATAATAAAAATTAGAGCAGAAATTAATGACATGGAAACCAAAAAGACAATCCGAAAGATCAATGAAACAAAGAGCTGGTTCTTCGAGAAAATAAACAAGATTGATAAACCGCTAGCAAGACTCACAAAGAAAGAAAGAGAAAGAACCCTAATAAATCGAATCAGAAATGAAAAGGGGGACATCATAACAGAAACCAGTGAGATTCAAAAGATCATTAGAGACTACTTCGAAAGTCTATATGCCACAAAACAGGAGAACCTAAAAGAAATGGATGGATTCCTCGATTCTTACAATCTCCCAAGACTGAACAAAGAAGACTTGGAATACCTGAATAGACCCATCAATGTTAAGGAAATTGAAGCTGTGATCAAAAACCTCCCCAAAAACAAAAGCCCAGGCCCAGATGGCTTCACTGGCGAATTCTTCCAAACATTTAAAGAAGACCTGCTGCCTGTTTTCCTCAAACTTTTCCAGGAAATTGAAAAAACAGGAAATCTCCCAAACAGTTTCTATGAAGCACACATCTCCCTAATACCAAAAGCAAACAAAGACATCACTAAGAAAGAAAATTACAGACCAATATCCCTGATGAACACCGATGTGAAGATCCTCAACAAAATACTGGCAAATAGGATCCAACAACTCATCAAAAAGATCATACATCACGACCAAGTGGGATTCATCCCAGGGATGCAAGGATGGTTTAACATTCGGAAATCAATCAACATAATCCAGCATATCAACAAAAGTAAAGATAAAAACCATATGATCATATCAATAGATGCAGAGAAAGCATTTGACAAGATCCAACATCCTTTCATGATGAAAACCCTCGCCAAAATGGGGTTTGGAGGAACTTTCCTCAAGATAGTCGAAGCCATTTATCACAAGCCTACGGCAAGCATTATCCTCAACGGGGAAAAACTAAGGGCCTTTCCTCTGAGATCAGGCACAAGACAAGGATGCCCACTCTCACCACTCCTCTTCAATATAGTACTGGAAGTACTTGCGATAGCTATTAGACAAGAAAAAGAGATTAAGGGCATCCAGATAGGAAGGGAAGAAATCAAACTCTCAGTATTTGCAGACGACATGATACTATATCTAGAGAAGCCTAAAACCTCTACTAAGAAACTCTTAGAAACAATAGACTTATACAGTAAAGTTGCAGGCTACAAAATCAATACCCAAAAATCCATGGCCTTCATATATGCAAACAATGAGGCAGAGGAAAGGGACATGAAAAAAGCAATCCCATTCACAATCGTGCCCCAGAAAATCAAGTACCTCGGAATCAGCTTAACCAAGGAAGTAAAAGACCTTTACAAAGAAAACTACATAACGCTACTCCATGAAATCAAAGAGGACATGAGGAAATGGAAACATATACCCTGCTCGTGGATAGGGAGAATCAATGTTGTCAAAATGGCAATACTCCCTAAAGCATTATACAGATTCAATGCGATCCCTATAAATATACCCATGACACTCTTCAAAGAAATGGATCAAGCAATCCTAAAATTCATATGGAATAACAAACGTCCAAGGATAGCTAAAACAATTCTTGGGAAAAAGATGATGGGAGGCATCACCATCCCCAACCTCAAACTTTACTACAAAGCAGTAACAATTAAAACAGCATGGTACTGGAACAAAGGCAGAGCCGTAGACCAATGGAACAGGGTGGAATATCCCTACACACAACCCCAAATGTATGACCATCTAATCTTTGATAAGGGAGCAAGAGATGTGAAGTGGAGCAAGGAAAGCCTCCTTAACAAATGGTGTTGGCACAACTGGACAACCACATGCAAAAAAATGGGTTTAGACCTTGACCTGACACCATGCACAAAAGTCAGATCAAAATGGATTAAAGACCTCAACATTAGACCACAAACCGTAAGGTACATTGAAGACAATGTCGGCGAAACCCTCCACGATATTGAAGATAAAGGTATCTTCAAAGGTGGCACGGAACTAAGCAATCTAGTAAAAACAGAGATCAACAAATGGGACTACATTAAACTAAAAAGCTTCTGCACCGCAAGAGATACATTGACCAGAATCCAAAGACTATCCACAGAATGGGAAAGGATATTTACACAATACCCATCAGATAAGGGGTTGATATCAATGGTATATAAAGCACTGGTTGAACTCTACAAGAAGAAAACATCCAACCCCATCAAAAAATGGGGCGAAGAAATGAACAGAAACTTTACCAAGGAAGAAATACGAATGGCCAAAAGGCACATGAAAAAGTGCTCTGCATCACTAATCATCAGAGAGATGCAGATCAAAACAACCATGAGATACCACCTCACACCACAGAGACTAGCACACATCCAAAAGAACAAAAGCAACCGCTGTTGGAGAGGATGTGGGGAGAAAGGGACCCTTCTTCACTGCTGGTGGGAATGCCGACTGGTTCAGCCCTTCTGGAAAACAATTTGGACGATTCTCAAAAAATTAGATATTGAATTCCCATTTGACCCAGCAATACCACTGCTGGGAATATATCCCAGAGAGGCAAAAAAGTACAATCGAAACAACATCTGCACATGTATGTTCATCGCAACACTGTTTACAATAGCCAGAATCTGGAAAAAACCCGAATGCCCCAGAACGGATGACTGGTTGAGGAAACTTTGATACATCTATACAATGGAATACTATGCAGCTGTTAGAAAAAAGGAGGTCAAGAATTTTGTAGTTAAGTGGATGGGCATGAAAAGTTTCATGCTGAGTGAAATGAGTCAGAAAGAGAGAGACAGACATAGAAAGATTGCACTCATCTATGGTATATAGAATAACAGAGTGGGAGACTATCACCCAAGAACTGTAGAAATAAGTACCAGGAGGTTGACTCCATGGCTTCGAGGCTGGCCTCACGTTCCGGGGAAAGGTCAACTCAGAGAAGCGATCACCAACTACATTGTAGTCGAAGGCCATGTGGGGGAAGGGAGTTGCGGGCTGAATGAGGGCTAGAGACTGAGCACAGCGGCCACTCAACACCTTTATTGCAAACCACAACAGCTAATTAGAGAGAGAGAACAGAAGGGAATGCCTTGCCACAGTGGCAGGGTGGGGTGGGGGGGAGATGGGATTGGGGAGGGTGGGAGGGATGCTGGGTTTACGGGTGGTGGAGAATGGGCACTGGTGAAGGGATGGGTTCCCGAACTTTGTATGAGGGAAGTATAAGCACAAAAGTGTATAAATCTGTAACTGTACCCTCACGGTGATTCTCTAATTAAAAATAAATAAAATTAAAAAAAAAAAAAAAGAAATAGATTCTTATTGTATCCTGAGGAAGCATACCCCTACTAATATCTTTATTTTTACTCAATAAAATAGATTTCATGTTTTTAGACTCCAAAAAAAAAAATAAAAAAAAATAAAAAATAAAAGCCTAAGGTTTTTCAAAAAAAAAAAAAAATTGATATGGAAACAGGAAAATCTATTCATTTTTCAAATAAATTCCTGGATACTAAATAGTTTAATACAGAAAAACACCTTTAAATCAAATATTATTTACTATTTTTGTTTTATATTTATATTTAAGTAGGATTCCTTTGTTAAAATTAAAATTTAAGGTCACAACATTCAAAATGTAATATATTTTAGAAATAAATTTGCATCACAGTAAAAATTCTAGTTGAAATGTAAATGAAAACCCCCAAAACTTGGTCTGGTAAAGGCACAAATTAATATTTATGCCAGAGACTTCAATACATATTTTAGAAAATCAAGTGTAAGTAAAGGCTGTTTAATGATGAAATGTTTAATTTTATACCACACAACCCAGTGGAACTCCATTAAAAGCCATTCCCTTGGTATTCAAATGTGTGAATCATACAAAAGGTTGGCTGGTTCCCCCCCACAAAACCCTCTGAAGGTTATAGTGAAGAAATAGTGCCTGAGGCAGGAAAGTAAGTTTCATTTGCCTTCTATTAAGATTCTGCTCACCAACCCAGCCAAGGAGAATCCAGAATAAACACCCAAAGAGCTACAAGGGAAATGTAAGGCCTGAGAAAGAAAAACTCATCTCTTTCTTTCATACTATCTTATATCTTTCTGCATTCATTTCTTTGCTCCCTTTCTCATCGCTCAGCTGCTAGTGAACAATAGAGAAAATTAACTGCTGCATATTAACAACTAGCAATCACTAGATGTATCCAACTCTTCCCATCAAAAAATATGTCTTGGGTTAGAGAGATTCACCTATAAGGCCCCCTGAGCACTGCCAAGAGTCATCCTGAGCACATATTTAGGATGAAGCCATGAGAATTGTTGAGTGTGCTCTTGCCTACCAAATAATATGCCTTAGTTATCTATCCTTGAAACAAAGTTTGGGTGCTTATAATAATGATTTGACTTCCACATGGCTTGAGTTCAGTCCTGTGAATTGTGGTCAACTAAATTATTCTGTAAAGTCTCATCTGGCACTAGTTATGAAGTTTGCATTATCTAGAAACTCTAAGAGGACCCCACTCACACAGTCTTATGTGACATTGGTACTGGTTCTATCTTGACTCACATGTCTAAGAAGAATAGACTGGGTTATTTCATAATTTAACAGTATTCTGAGAACCAGGCCCCAATGCAAAGGGCTTTCCAAGCAGATATTTCCACTGCATGTTCTGAGTTCCCTTGGCCCACGGAGTCAAATTAGCATGCCCAGTCAGTGGGGAACTGGGACTGTGTCAGAGATGGGTAGAGGAAGAGATGACTCAGTAGGGATCATACTATAATAATCTACCATAGTAGGCATGTGTAAATAAACGGCAA
Source organism: Sorex araneus (assembly GCF_027595985.1). NCBI lineage: Eukaryota > Metazoa > Chordata > Mammalia > Eulipotyphla > Soricidae > Sorex > Sorex araneus. Next base: position 61,533,869 of record NC_073305.1, on the reverse strand, counting down.
GGGGGAAAAAATCTTATTCTAATTGATCGGAGTAGCATGTTTAAAAGAACAAAAGAACCAGGCTCCAAGACTGGGACTACAACCTCTGATTTGGATTCTGATAATATAAGAGAAGGATACAAAAGACTAAGAGTGTCAGTCCCAGCCCTGCTGATGAAAACTGGCTTACTCTAAATTACTTGGGTCTTTCAAACACATTTACTTCCCTAAGCCAATCTAAAAACAAAGTAACTCTACTTTTGTTGATTATTAACTCAACTAGTTTCCAGATATTTCCAAACACCTGTGTTATACATTGTAAAAATAACATAAACTTGTGTGTATATATGTATATATATTTATATATGTATAAATATATATAAACACATTTGGTCATGGCGTATTTTTGTTATCAATTGGAAGGAAGATCTTAGTCCAATGTTTAAGGATCTGGTAATTTTAAGATCATAGTGTCGTAGAGTGTCATCAGTCACTTATTTTTGGAATTTTAAAATGAGAAACTTTCCTTGCTATATCCACTACTCTAAGAACCCCAGCTATGTAACAGACATTCTAAAACATACTTGTTTTTGAGGTATCTGCCCAATGGCCCATCTGTAAGATCAGAGAATCACAAAGTTGGAAAGAATTTCAGCAGTTTCCCCTTTGCTAGTCAACTTGTGGTCTAAATTATTCAAGACAGATGGACCATCATCCTATTTTAACATCTTATACTGATGTTTGTCTCTTGCCAAATTCCTCTCCTAACACACATCTTTTTTTATGATATAAAAGAAATTGTAATCTCTCCCTTGCTTGATCCATTTATAAGCCTATATAAGATGAATGAAACTTGGAAAAGAGTCAAGGTTTGGCTAAATTCATACAGATCTCAAATTTTTAGAGAAAGAGAAAGAGAGTTATCCATTCACATGAAGCATACCTTCCAAAATGGAACTAAGCATTTAAGATGCATGTCCCATTTCTAAAAATTTCCTCATGTGCTTCATAACATCAGCAATAAGTAATACGGATTGACTGCTGTGCCAGGCAATGGGCCCAATGCATCGGAATTTTAGCATGAGATTATGTGTCACTGGGATGAGGATGTGGCTCAGTGGTGGAGCACACGCTTTGCATATGAAGATCTGCTTCAATCCTGGGGGGAAAGAGCAAAAGAAATAGAAATTAAGTGTGTGAGTCCAGTGTGTCAGACTGGATTCATGATAAACAGTCATTTCACCAACATGTGAAGAAGATATTAAGAAAAAGCAGAGCCAATAAGGCAGCCTTTAGGGAGCAGCAAAAATGTCAGTTCTATCATTTCATGCATAATGGAACACCATAAGTCAGGAAGAAAGTTTGCAACGGATCCTAAACTTTTAAAGGATTTTCTCCTCCACAAATTCAGAAAGAAGAACTAAACATTCTCACAGAGTTTTGCAAACAATTCCAGTTCTCATAGAGATCCAGAAACCTAGTGGACAATTTGGAGAGCAAGCGAGAGAGAGACACAGCTAGAGAGAGTGAGAGAACTAGGAAGAACCCTGGTTCTTATTCAAGTCTTCACTGTGGCCTTGACATACAAAACAATTGACATACATGACACTTGACACACATAACAATGACCTTCACAATGGCCATGAAAGATGGGGTTTGAGGTTCCTATTTGGCAGATCCAGAAAATAAGATTTCCCCCAAATTAAATATATACAAAGGTCACACTACTAGCAAGTCCTAGACAGAGATACAAAGTTGTTCTTGCCCCCTTTCGTCCCTAGGCCTAGCTCCACTAAATATAAGAAATTAGAATTCAACACGAATGGGCATTTCTATAAGATTTTGCATATACAAACTACCTGATACCTCCAAAAATTACTGTTAAATATATCATGATTAATTGGCTAATGGAATACTATGAGCATTAAAATGTTCACAATAGTAAGGTCACAGAAGGAGGATTCAAATACAGATAGTTAAGAATATCTCTTCAGGGCTGGAGCAATAGCACAGTGGGTACGGCATTTGCCTTGCATATGGCGAACCCGGGTTTGATTCCCAGCATCCCATATGGTTCCCTGGAGCACCGCCAGGAGTAATTCCTGAGTGCAGAGCCAGGAGTAACCCCTGAGCATCTCTGGGTGTGACCCAAAAAGCCAAAAAAAAAAAAAGAAAAAAGAATATCTTTTTATATAATCACTTATTTAGATATATATGCAAACACTCTCAGAAAACTTTGATGATAGAAATGCTTTATTGTCATTTTATTCTTTATTCATGTTTGCATTAGAATGATCATTTGATTTTTTTTCCTTTTTGGGTCACACCCCGTGATGCACAGGGGTCACTACTGGTTCTGCACTCAGGAATTACCCCTGGCGCTACTCAGGGGACCATATGGGATGCTGGGAATCGAACCCTGGTCGGCCACGTGCAAGGCAAACGCCCTACCCGCTGTGCTATCACTCCAGCCCCTATCATTTGATATTTTATGAGAAAATATTCAATCTTTTTAAAAGTTGAGGTACAGTACTTAAATGTCAAAAATCTTCTCTAAGACAAAATGAGAAACTTTTTTTACTATGTATTTTGAGGTACCTACATTTACAGCACTATTTATTATACATTTCATGTATACATCATTCCATCACCACACACATTAGTGCCTGAGTCTTTCCACCAGTGTCCCAAAGGGCCCCTTTTTACCATTTCTTCATGCAGACTCAGTTCTATAGACAAATTCTCCAGTTTCAATGATTATGGTCATTTTTTGTTCCCTTAATATGTTTCTTTACAGCACACATATGAGAAATTTTTTTTGGAGGGAAGACTTTTTATTATTATGGAGATGGTGACACCTACACATAACAAAGCTTAACTTCTAAGGTTCCACAAAATTGTAGATAAATGCTAAGTTGATAAAAATTTTTTCAAAAACTTTGCTATATACTTTTTATAGGTATATGCAATTTAAAAATAGTATAAACAATTTATGATAATACATTTTTGAAAGTTTTATAAAGCAATAAATCCTACAAACAAAATTTAGTAAGAATAAAGAGAAGAGAATTTTTTTTTAATTAAGGGAGGGGACTGGAGATACAGAACAGTGGTTAGGGCTTTTGCCTTGCACACAGACGACCCAGGTTCCATTCCCAGTATGTCAAATGATCCCCTGAGCACCACCAGTAGTAATTCCTGATTGCAGAATCAGGAGTAACAAATGAGCACCTTCAGATGTAGTGCAAAAACAAAAACAAAATCCAGGAAATAAAAAAGGAAAAATTTAAGGGAAAATCTGAATAAGCCTATGAAGGTATAAAGGTATGTTCCATCATTAAAAAAAGAATATTGGCTTTATTTTAGAACAATTGGTAATGTGTAAACACCCATATTAAAATATTGTAATAAAATTTTTATAAATGCAAAGAAATCACTTGAATAGAGATAGAACAATTCCTTTTTAATGAGGAGGAAAACTAAAGCCCATATATGTGTTCCCTAAAACTAAACAAAGTTTGCTTAAAATTGATGGCAATGTTGTACAGTATAGCCTATTATTTTCCCTTCTATGTGCTTTATGAAGAAGTACAACCTTATCTGGAAAAAATGTTCTCACACTGAAGCAATGTTTTGAATCTCTGTGGTTACTATGTATGTGTGAAAACAAAAAGAAGTTTCTGTTAGAAAGACAAATTGCCCAGATCCTGCAAACTCCAATTCTCTTTCCCTCAACCTTTTTCCAAGGGCCTACCCAGGTTCCCCCTAACCAGAATTTGAAACCAAAAGAACAGGGAATCCAGCTTCTGTTCCGGAAGGCCATTTTCTACCAAAAGTGACTCCTTCTCTCAGATTCTCCCTTCTGAGTGTATCTTCTAAGGCCTAGGGTAGTTGAAAAGAAGCAAGATATCCTCATGACCCAACTTCCTCAGCTGAACCCACCAGAATTTTTCTGGCAAAGGTTGAAAATGGATGCATTTCAACCTCTGGGGAATATTCAAATATGTGTATATTTGCTTCCCTAATCACCTTAAATATTTACATTGTCCTTATCAGTAGATTACAATATGTATTTATTTTGAACTATCATTTACAGTGTTCTCCCTAATTAGGAAAAGAAACAGCTGTTTGGCACTGAAAGGAACCCGTCAGGTTCCCTTTGACTAATCATTTAAAGGGGACAAGGATTATGAGTATTTACTTAGGATTTCTAAATTACAGAAGACCAAGAATAGGCTAAATGAACATGATTTCTCAGGAATCTTTGGCTATGCATATTACAGAGGAATAAAGAAGACTAATGAATGGAAGAGTAGTTCCTTAGGAACAAATGGCATTTGTCATAAATTTAGATGAGATCAATTTGTGCTGTATTTGGTGTTTCAATTTGAAATGCCTGATGTCACAATTCTGGGTCACAAGTCTTACAGCTGAGTATGAGATGGTAATGATGAAAGTCTTGAGGTTGGTGGCTCCTTGTGAACTAGGACTCATCTCTAAGAAAATGTTTTCTTAAGTAACTGTTTATACCAAAGAAGGGAAATGCTTTTACTTTTGTCATTAATCCAAATTATAAAAAACAAACATATTGAGTTTTTAAATGACTAATTTGTATTAGCATTAAATATTAATGGAATTATAGTATTGCCTTTCATATAAATGGAAAAGAAAGACTAAAGACCAAGTATTGTTCCTTTTTAAAAAAGTAACTCAGATGTAAAACTACTTTTGTTAGTACTTACAGGAACTATAAAATACATAGTCAATATTGTTTTTTTTTTTCCTGGCTTGGCGCACATGAAAATGTTATACTAACATGTGAAAAAGTGACTGTACTTTGGGGAAAAAATAAAGTGAGTCTACCCTTAGAGTAGCTATGTTAATATAAGAGGAAATAGTTGTGTTTACTAATGCCATATCTAGTTAGTAGTGTGTGAAGTTTAATTTAAAAATCCTTTATGAACATTTTATTGCATACAAATGTGGTCAGTTAAAACATATTTATTAAAGAATATCGGATTTAAGTATATTTGTGTTAACATAGCTCTCCAATCCACCATTATTATCAAATTATTTCACATTATCTTCAAGGGAAATGGTTTTGGATCCAGTGGTAAACACAGTTTATCATTCTACTTTGAAGGGGGGCTGGTGGGGGAAAAAGGGTTGTATTTAGTGCGGAAATAACTCACCACTTTAGTTCATGGTATTAGACATTTTTGAATAGTAGCCAAAGGGGTCTTGTCAGTTTCAGGAATTTACTGAGTACACACTTTCGCTTTTCAAAGTGGGCCTGGAATCAAACTCTTAATAAAATGAGATAGCAAATCTGTGTCATGGACTCCAGAAATGGCTTGAGGGCCCTTTTTAGAATTTCCACATACTAGGAATGCTCAAGAGTCAATAAAACTAAACTTTGGAGTCAAGCAGTCATGGTGGGAAAGTGACTACTTAGAGATTATTCGCAGAAAAGACAAACATGGTAAACTTCAAATAATGATGGAGAGATGAGGCCCAGAGCAAAGCATTGCAAAGTGGTTTCCAATGAAGTTTTCAAGTACAGGATCAAAAGTTAGGCTTTTCTGATTTGGGCTGTGTCCTGAAACAAATTAAAATCATTTTTCTTAAAGCTATTTATTTCTTCTATGGCACAATAGTGCCATGTGTCTCCACTGGGCAGGTAGCATTTAACACACTAAAAGCTACATTCATTTGTGTAGTTCTTTGTTTAACATTAATCTTCTCTTTTAGACATTAACTTTTTTAAGAGTTCAGCTTATCCTTATATCTCGAGCATCCATCACATGCTTGGCATACTGAAAGTATTCGCTGATGATTTGTTGAAGAAGACCTTATAGTGCTGGGATATTATGTAGAACAGATGAAACAAATCATGGGAAGTTTAGCCCAGTTTAGTACAAAGTGAGTCTAAAATGTAATGGAGAGGCCATTGTTATACTGTCATCACCATTAGTTAGGTCTGTTAAATAAAATAGCGAGTACCGGGCTCTTTGGGGATAAATCTCACCAGGTCACTCAAATTAGATGATGCTCAAGAATTATGTTTTGTTAATTCAATTTGTAGTGGTCAAATCTAAACCAAACACAAGTTTTGTTTCTCAGTTCAAAGAAAATTTATACTTTCTTACATTTACAATATCCAATACACACCAGTAGCTTGCCAGGCTCTGCCGCGCGGGCGCAATGCTCTCGAGAGAGGCGGAGGAGACGAACAGGGGTCGGCCGCGAGAGCGTTTCGCCTTTCACACGGCTGACCCCAGTTTGATTCCTCCGCCCTTTTCGGAGAGCCTGGCAAGCTACCCGTGCGTATTGAATATGTCAAAAACAGTAATAATAAGTCTCTAAATAAGAGACATTACTGGTGCCCGCTCCAACAAATCGATGAGCAACTGGATGACAGACAGACATTTACTATAGAGTATTTTTTTCTATGGGTAATGTCTTCTCTAAATCAAGGCATACTGGCCATAGATGTATCCTGACCCAAATTTTACCAACAAAGTCACCGATACCTTTCCAGTGACTGACAGCTCTCTTCTCCCTCTCTCCCTCCTGCTCTCCTCTCTCCCCCTCTCCCCCTTCCTCCTGCTCTCTCCCCCTCTCCTCTCTCCCCCTCTCTCCCCCTCTTTCTCTCCCCCCCATCTCTCTCCCCCTTATAGAATAAAGGATTAAAACTGCAGAAATGTCCTATCGATAATAAAAGTTTATTGCTGAATGATTTTTTTGGAAACTACTTCTTTAACTGGACACTAATTTTCTATATGACAAAAGTGAGTCTCTAACTAAAAGATGACTTCCAAAATAAACCCAAGGATTGAACACTGATTTTCTAAATATGGTCCTTCCAGTTTATCACTCCACTTAATACTAATATACCTTATTGAGGCTGCTTGAAAAATTGTTTCCCAAATATTATTCCCATCATTGACATGAAGATATAATCTATAAGTATTGCTTTCCAAGGAGAAAAAAATCTTTGCTTGTATGATCCAGATGGAAAATTTATGTTGGATTTCCAGGTAGGATTCTAAATGCAATTACATATATCTCTATAAGAACTAGGAAGGGTCAATAGAAGCAAACATCAAAAAAGGTTAAGTGAAGACAAAGAGAAAAGAAAAGATGCTGTCTTTAAAGACCAGAATGCTGTGATTACAAAACAAAAGATAATTGGTGGCAACCAAGGGTTGGAAAAGGCAAGAAAGAGTTTTCTCTAAATCCTCTGAATGGAACAATGTCCTGTCAATACCTTGATTTTGACCATTGATAATTACTCGAATTCTTAACCTCCAAAATAGAGAAAAAATAAATTCCTAGTGTTTTAAGTCATTAGTTTTATATTAATTGCAATAGCAGGCCCAGGAAATTGATATACTTAAAACAGCAGTGGTAACATTTTCCTATTTTTTTCAAATAATGTATGCACATGATATGACCATAGAACAAGATATTTCATACTCAAAATTTCTAGGATATTTCACACTACCCTCTACCCAAACCACGTAGTAATGTCTCAAAGCAAATAAATATTGTTTATTTTGTATTATATAGATATAGATTGATATAGATATTTAGAAGGTATTTTGCGGATAGTATTTTTCTTTAGATGTCTTTAGGAGATGCCCTGTTCTTAATGGGGAGTTGAGATATGAGGTTATTAGGCATTGACTCGATGGCATGTACTCTATTTCCTCTAGATGCCCCTGTCTTTAGTTTTTAATATTTTTATCTTTATGGAGGTAGAATATTTACAATATTGCTAAAGATCGTTTTATGCATACATCATTCTAATACCACACTCATCACCAGGAAACTTTCCGCCTTCCACCAATGTTCCAAAGATCACTCCCTGTTCAGATCCACCCCCTCCAATACATATTAAGTTCTATTGTCTTTGGCCCACTATAGCTACTTTACTATGTATCTTTAAATCTCACATATGAGAGAGATCATCTGAATCTATGCCTTTCCTTCTGAATGACTTCACTCAACATGATATCCTCTGATTCTATCCATGTCACATCAAATTGCCTGATTTTTGTTCTTTCTTATAGCTACAGAGTACTTCATTGTGATTGTGTATTTATACCACAACTTCTTTTTCATGGGGACAGGGGGAATGGGCACACCTAGTGATGCTCAGGGGATACTCCTGGCTCTTCACTCAGGAATAACTCCTGGTGCTCAGGGGACCGTATGGAATACTGGAGATCTAATCTAAGTCCACTGTGTGCAAGGCAAACACCAAGCACCTGCTCTACTATTACTCTGGCCCCATATATATATATATATAACAGCTTCTTGATCCATTCATTCAGACTAGAGCATCTTAGTTGTTTTCATACCTTGGCTGTAATATTAGGCAATGTGATAAACATTTAGAGTTAATGTTTTTGCTGGAGCAATGACACAGTGGGTTGGGCTTTTGCCTTGAACATGGCTGACTCAGGTTCGATTCCTCCATCCTTCTCAGAGAGCCTGGCAAGCTACTGAGAGTATCTCACCTGCATGGCAGAGCCTGGCAAGCTCCCTGTGGCATATTCAAGTCTTACTGGTGCCCGCTTGAGCAAATCGATGAGCAATGGGATAACAGTGATACAGTGATGCAGTTTTTGTATATTAAGGATAGATGCCAAGAACTGGATACCCTTATCTTATAAGCAGTACATTGATGAATTATAATTTGGCATGATATTTCAGGGGATGATGATTCAGAATTTCTCCAGAATTTAGATAGACTTCATATGAGGGAACTACAAGTCCCAGTCACTCTAAATAGCAATAATGACTCATCTATTTTTCCAGTATATGGATTTATGCATTGCATAACATTAGTTTTTATATAATTAGTGGATAATTTTTATCTAAATGAAATTAATTTTGGCTTAATTACTGAAAGCATGTAATCTAGCATTGGAAAGGATGGGATGACATGATTGAAAAAGTTTTTTTTCCATCTTTTCTTCTCTTGATAGGTTTTATTACAGTAATTGATTTGTAAACATTGAAAACATCCATGAATTTCTGGAATAAATCACACTTGGTTATGCATGATTCTCTTAAAGTACTATCAGATTTTGTTCACTAAGATTTTGTTCATTAAAGTTACTGGTCTGGTCCAGAGATAGCATAGGGACTATAGATTTGCCTTGGGTACAAAAAGTCATATGGAATCAGAAAAGACATTCCAAAGCCAAACAAATCCTAAGAACAAAAGATGAACAGAATCACCATATTCCCCAAATTTAAACTATACTGAAGAGCTACTAAAATTAAGACAGTATGATGTTAGACTCAGAATAGACACACACAGAAAAAACAGAATTGAGAGACCAAAATTAAACCCTCATTCATTTGAACAGTTAATTTTTACTAAAGAGACAGAAAAGAAATTGTAAAGTAAAAATCTCTTCAATAAGTGATCTTGGGAAAACACCACCACCATATGCAAAGGAATGAATTAGATGACTATCGCATACCTTGCACAAAGTTAACACAAATGGATTTTAAAGACTGGGTGGTATCACCACACTGTAAGCTATAGTACAGAGAATATAGTAAAATACTCCATGAAACTGGTTTCAGTGATGAATTCGGAAATTTAATTCCCATGATAAAGAAATGAAAGAAAGAAAATGAGCTTACATCAAGTTTACATCAGGTTTATAAATTTCTGTCAAGAAAAACAGCTAGTAAAATAAACTATTATTAAAACGTCCTATGAAAAGTGGGGGTAATATTCTCACAAACCAAAAAATAATAGTTAAGGTATTCATAAAACTCAACAGTAACAAAATAAACATCCATAAAATGAGAATAGCTGAACAGATATTTTACCAAAGAAGACATAATTATCAAAAACTAAATACTTATAATTACTTGCTCTTAGGGAAACAAAAATCAAAGCAATAGTGTAATATTACCTTAAATTTATAAGAATCATCTACATCAAAAATGCTGGAGGGGCTGGAGTGATAGCACAGCGGGTAGGGCGTTTGCCTTGCACATGGTTGACCTGTGTTCAATTCCCAGCATCCCATATGATCCCTTAAGCACTGCCAGGAGTAATTCCTGAGTGCAGAGCCAGGGGTAACCCCTGTGCATCGCCAGGTGTGACCCCAAAAAAAGCAAAAAGAAAAAAGCTGGAAACAAGTAGAATTGATGGAAGTGTAGATAAATAGAAACACTCGATCACTTTTAGTGAGAATATAAATGAATCTAGCCTCTATGGAAAACAATATGGAGATTTCTCAAAATATTAAAAGTAGATCTTGCGTATTATCCACATTTCCACTCCTAGGTATCTATTCAAAGAACATAAAATACTAATATAAAAATATATATGCACAACTATATTCACTGTAGTGATATTTACAATAGTCAAAATCTAGAGATGTTCCATATGCCATGATGAGTTGATAAAGTAGTATATATACATATCTCATACTACTGAACCTTAGGTAGAGAGTCTCTTGCCCCCAAGCCTGGCTCTCTTCACCGGGGTCCCTCGGAGGGGGTGGGTTTCAGTTTCCCTTCTCACCCAGAGCAGAGCCCCCTGCAGCCGAAGACCTCCAGAGCCCAGCCATAGCCATGCTCAAGGACCCTCTCCATACATTCGGACAAACCTCATGCATGAAGGAATAGGCAGAGGAATCCAAGTATGTGAGACCCGCGGCTAAGATCTCCAAGACTGCTCAGATCAGGACTGGACCTCTTCCACCTAGATCCCCCATTTTCCAGTAGCTAGGCGGTCACACCCAGAAACTACCCCTAAAGCCATGTAATCCCACCAACAGTCAACATCCAGAGACAATAAAACCAAGCTCCTAGACATCTTATAACCTAGTTCACCCTCTCAGAGAACCTGGCAAGCTACCAAGAGTTTCCTACCCACACAGGAGAGCCTCGCAAACTCTCCATGGCGTATTCATATGCCAAAACCAGTAACAATTATGGGTCTCATTCTCCTGACCCTGAAAGAGCTTCCAATATTGCACCATTGGGAAGGATGGGTAAAGAAAGTCTTCTAAAATCTCAGGGCTAGGATGAATGGAGACGTTACTGAGACTGCTTGAGAAATTCGACAATCAACAGAATGATGATGATGATGATGATGATGATGATGATGATGATGATGATGATGATGATGACTGAACCATAAGAAAAATGACATTTTTCCCAATTTCTTATTCTGGCTTCTAGGTAACATACACTAGGACTCAGGGGCTGCTCCAAATTTTGTGTTCAGAGGTCAGTCCTGATGGTGCTCTGAAGACCATATAGTGCCAGGTATTGAACATGTGGCTCCCCTATGAATTCCAGGACCATCATGCTTCATGTCTTTTGTAACAAAAGATGTCACTGGAGAAGGTAAAACAAGTCAGAAAAAGAAAGGCAAATATCAGATGATCATGCTCATCCGTGGAATAGAAGGAAGCCAAACAAAGGGAACACACAAATCTGTGAGCTCAGACTACCAAAGTGAAGTGACCATAGGGAGAGGAGAGGGGTGGAGAGGGGAACAGGTCCAGTGGACCAAGTTGGAGGAATATTCGTATTTAATAGTGGATTTTGTAGTGGTAGTATGCCTTTTGAAGATGCAAAATTATACCTCAAAATATATATAATTATGTAAACCAATGTTAACTTCGATAAAATAAGATGTAATCATTAACAAGAAAATTTCATAGTGTTAGGATGAGATATAATCATTTAAAGTCAATGGTAAAAATAAAAGAATATTTATTGCTAAGATTATGTTTTACTAAATTAATGTTCATTGAGAGTAGAATTTTTAATATTAAATGAAGTGTTGTCCAAAAGCTTTTGTGATCATTATATTAATTGTCATCTAATTCTAGGCATTAGCTTTTAGCAACAATTGGAATTTTATTTTGTAGAATTGTATTAGTCTGAGCATATTAATCAGAAGTAGCATATTGTCACTATAGCTCACAAAACCACTGTAGTTCATATAATTCACTAATAAAATGTTAAATATTGTGATAAAGTATAAATGTTCATCAGTTAATATTTTATTTGGGTAAAAAATAGAGAAAACGTCTAAAGAATGTAAGAAAAAGGGGGTGGGGGTGAAAGTTATCCCAAAGAATAGAGATATTTTAAAAAGTCATGTTCTCTTAAAGAATAGGGAGAGGTGTAGAATAGAGGCTGGGGACATGATAGGGCTTTCCTGGTATGTTGCCAACTGTTGCCAACCCAAGTTCCAACTGATATGGTACCCTAAATCCTTCAGGCGTGAGCCATGAGCACTGTCAAATGTGCCTGAAAAGAGGAGAGTGGAGGGGAAGAGAGGAGAGGGGAAGGATAGGGAAGGAAAGAGGAGGAAAGGGGAAGAGAGAAAGAAAGGAAAGGAGAGGGGAGGGGAAAGGAAGAGAATCTGTTAGTCAAGACACAGGAAATTGCCATGGGGATGGGGCTCTCAAGCTGGGGGTAGGGGACCAGGCCCCCTCCTGGTGATTCTCATCTAACCAGCCTTGGATTTGTGCTTGGAACCAAGGATGCAGTCTCTCTAGGCTCTGTGGTGCTAAAGACTACCAGGGCTGCTCTGGCAGCTCTTGTGGGCCTCCAGGCTACAGTCGGTGACACTGGGGGGAGAAATGATATGATGCTGGGGATAAAACAAGGGTGATCAGCATGTTTGACATGTACCTTAACCCCTCTCCTACCTCTCTGGCCCCAGAAAGTGCCAATTTGTGGATCAGAAAAATGGTATAAAGAGGACAATCATTATGGTTCAGCTTAGTACTTCATTTGGAATTGATTGATCTTGGATGACTTAAGTCATCAAATTCAAAGTTATGACACAAACACATTGTTCCTTATCATCTATTTTCCCACTCAAATTCTTTGTGTGATATTACTTTCCATAGACCTAACAAATGTTCTTAAGTCTGTGTCATAATTTATACTTTAGAGGCGGCTCCTTGCCAGTGGTGCTCATGTGGCCATATGGTTTCTTGGGCTCTAATCCAGGGTATGTACTCCATTTCTTTGGGTTATCTCCCCTAAGACCCCCTTTTGTCATTAAAGAGAGAAGGGGGAATTTTTGTATTTCAAAATACTGACACTCTTCACTGAATATCTTGGAACTTTCCAAATGATTAAAACACATTAAAATAGGAAATGAATGCAACATCACCTCATTTCCCATCCAGCCGTAACCCAGGGATAAAGTATCTTCTGCTGGATCATTGCACCTTTCATAGCCAACAGGAACCCAAATAAAGAAAGCACCTCATCCCTCCAACCCGAGTACAGAGCTCCCCAAGAAGATCTCAACTACTATGTACTTTAACAAAAATCCACTGTTCACCCAAAGAATCTGCCTATGTACAGAAAGTACAGTGTATTGCGATCATTTTTCAGAAGGCACTCATAAAATTAAGAGCAGCAAGGTTATCCTTTTATCAGAGATAACCAGGGACACAATCAGTCAAGGTATGTGATGCGAGGAGCAGTGAATAAAAGGGTTACGACAAAGGATGGAAAAACACCACCCATGATTATGTCATAAGGGAGTGCTGCTAAAACTAGGTGGCCCTCAAAAATTCATTTATTGAAAGCCTAATATATTCAACTCCATGATACTTAAAAGTGGGATCTCTGAGAGTAAAATTCTGCAATGGAATTATTTTTTTTTTAAAGAATAAGTTTGCAAAGAGATTCTTTACCTCTTCTACTGTGTAAGGACAAAGACTTTGTGAGAGGACAGCCATCTACTCTCTGGACACCAGCATGTCATTACCAAACACAGGCGCTGTTGGCACCTAAGTATTGGACTTCCCAGCCTCAAGAACCAGAGAAACTTGTTTCTATTGTAAATAAATCCCCAAGTCTATGTGATTTTACTCTATGTGGTAGAGTATAGCAATAGTGAGTATGTGATAGTAAAGATTAGTTTACTGTGTTCACTTTGAATTTGAAATCAGGTGAGAGTAGCAGAGGAGAGGGATGTAGGAAAGAAAGGGGAGAAGTAGGGAAGAGATAAAGAGGAAAAAGAGGAAAGGAGAAGAAAGGAGGAGAAAGGGGAAGGAAAGGGATCTGATAGGAAAGGAGAGGAAGGTACAGTGCCACCAGCAGGTCAACCTGTACCTGTGGAGTGAAGTGCATCAGCAGCCTGATGGTCCCTTCAGGCTTTCTGATACCCCAAAATTGCCACTGTGCCTTTAGTCAGACCCCAACAACTTGCAGCCAAATTTACCAAGAAATTAGATGGCCAAAAGTTAGGAATGTGGGAACCACACCCACAAACCACCTCCGGCTCAGCTATATAAGCACATTTATTGGCCTTATTTCAGAGACCAATAGATAAATCTTGAAAGAGAACAAAAACTGCAGTTAGGGCCAGCGGAAGAGCACACTGCGGGCAAGTGGGCATGCCCTGTAGGGCATATGCCAATAGTTTATTTCTCTGGAAAAGATAGAAATAAGGGCCATGATTCAGAGACACACAAAAGAATCTCCCAACCAAGCAACATGGGCCGGTCCCTCTCATCTCCCTGCCACCTATGGGACCTTGGAGGTCACACTCACAAACTGCTTCCAGCTGCTATTTAAGCTCTTAACAACCATGACCCAGAGAAACACAAAAGAATCTTCAAACCAAGCATCTCACTGCCAAGATGTCTCCAGACCCTAATTATCTGGAATTTTGGAGTTCCAGGAGCACATGGTGACTTTTGCAGCCATGCAACATCTTATGCTATTCATAACAAGCAATGTAAAAGAGAGTATAGGGAGACTGTCTGCCACAGAGGCAGAGGGAGGGGTGTAATGGGGGGCACTGGGGCTCTTGGAGGTGGAAGATGTGCACTGGGGGAGGGTTAGGTAATCAATCATTGTATGACTGAAACTCAAAAAGGAAAGCTTTATAACTGTATCTCATGGTGAGCGGTAGCACAGTGGTTGGGCGTTCGCCTTTCACGAGGCTGACCTGAGTTCGATTCCTCCGCCCTTCTCGGAGAGCCCAGCAAGCTACCGAGAGTATCGAGCTCACACAGCAGAGCCTGGCAAGCTACCTGTGCATATTGGATATGCCAAAAACAGTAACAATAAGTCTCTCAATGAGAGAAGTTACGGGTGCCCACTCGAACAAATTGATGAGCAATGGGATGACAGTGACCAAAATAATAATAATAATAAATAATAAAATAAAATTAGATGACAAGCTTTTATAGCAGTAAAATGTCTCTGGTCCATGTTTAGTTTTTTAAAGCTAATTAAAAATTCCTTAAAAGAGAACAAAAGTGTATTCAAATGAGAGCATAATTGGTCATTTTTTCACAAAGCACCACAATATGATAAATTTAATTTCTGCAGGAACCAATTTCTGAGTAGAAACCTTAAAAGTAATAGATGTAACGGAGGGGCTGGGTTGATAGCACAGCAAATAGGGCTTGTGCCTTGCGCGCGGCCAACCTGGGTTCGAATCCCAGCATCCCATATGGTCCCCTGAGCACCACCAGGAGTAATTCCTGAGTGTAGACCAGGAGTAACCCCTGTGCATTGCCGGGTGTGATCCAAGAAGCAAAAAAAAAAAAAAGTATGTAAAGGAAGCAATATCCTTCACTAAAGGACATACATAATTTTAGGAATTCTATATTAAATCTGTTTAATCTTAGCATTTTTTCATGAAGCAATAAAGAATCAGCAAATGGATTCTTAATTGATGGTGTTTTTCCACTAATATAATATTTGGAAAAGAACCTTAGAAGTAATCTAGTCAAGCTCTCTTGTTTTTTATACATAGGTAAAACTTCAGGTAAAAGATATTTAGTGACTCATCCATTGTTTAAAGCTAGAAAGTTGCAGAACCTACACATCTCTCCTGTTCCACTGTTATTGGATAATAAAATGTTATCTTAATATAGCAAGAAGCTTGCTGTACTAATATTCCAAGTGAAATAGGTTTTGCTTGATTTGAAAAAATAAAAAATGAGGGCCTGAGTGATAGTACAGTGGGTAGGTTGTTTGCCTTGCAGCGAGTGACCCGAGTTCAAACCCTGGTATCCCAAATATGGTTCCCTGAACCCCACCAGGAGTATTTCCTTAGGACAGAGCCAGGAGTCTGAGCATCGCTGGGTGTGACACAAAAGCCAGAAAAGAAAAAGTTTTAAAGTATGCATATTCCTAAGTAAAAATAATGTTTTGAACCTAACAGAAAATTGTATTCTCTCTGATAAAAATAAAGAATTTATACAGTTAAATCTAGTCTTGTTACCTGCAAAGCCTTTTGGTAGGTAATTCTGGCTGGGTTGGTTTTGTGCGGCTATTATTTTTGTTTCAAATTCAAGCACTTGATATTTCATATAGATGTTGAGAGAATTGGGGAAGTTACTACCATGTTACAGTGTCACGGTGCAAAATTAGTAGGGGTATGTGCTATCTTAGTTTTCATAGGGTCGAAAATATTGAAAGTCAAAAGTAATAGCAATCACATCTTTCTTTCTTTTCGTTCTTTCCTTTCCTTCCTTTCTTTCCTTCCCTTCCTTTCCTTTCTTTCCTTTCTTTCCTTTCTTTTGTTTTTTTTCGGTCACACCCAGCAATGCACAAGGGTACTCATGGTCCTGGCTCGTGCAATCAGGGATTACTCCTGGCAGTGCTTGAGGGACCATATGGGATGCTGGGAATCGAACCCTGGTGGGCCGAGTATAAGGCAAAAACTCTACCCATTGTGTTATTGCTCCAGCTCCAATCAGCATCTTTCTAATGCTAATAAATAAGTTTTCTTCAGTTAATTTTTAACTTTTATTTTATATCAGTTAAAAGCATCATGAATATCAAGCATTTGGAAGTTTTAAAACAAATATATTTAAGCAAATATTTAATTTTCTTGTCAGTGATTTTTCTTCAATTTAAAATATTGATAGAGCATTTAAGGAAAAAAATTAATTTTTATTTTTAAGGAAAGAATTTTATGGCAACCATTTTATCAAATTCTTTGGATAAACACTGGGATACATGGGAGTTTAAATCTACCATTTTTATATATACCTGTAAAAATGTGGGTAAGGCATTTGCCTTGTCCGCGGCCAACCCAGGACGCTTACTCCATCTCTCTCAGAGAGCCTGGCAAGCTACTGTGAGTATCCCACGTGCATGGCAGAGCCTGGCAAGCTACCCGTGCCGTATTCGATATGCCAAAAGCAGTAACAACAAGTCTCACCATGGAGACATTACTGGTGCCCACTCAAGCAAATCGAACAACAGGACCACAGTGCTACACAGTGCTAAAATAAAGTTGACATTCTGAATAAAAAAGAAGTAATGCGTAGGTCATGCCCAATTCAATTAGCTTTAGCAATGGATGAATAAACAGCAGTATTCCTACATTATAAAAAGAAGAAGAAAGGGAAGGAGAAGAGAGGAAAGGAAAGGCAGGAGGAGAAATGAGAAGGATGGGAGATGGAAGGAAGAAGAGCAAGGGAGGATAAAATTCCAGGAATGTTCATGTGCTAAGATTGACTTGGAAATGGGTCCAGGACCAATCACAGCCACTCACAACTCATCCCTATACTTTCTCTGGAATAAACCAGAAATACATGTATCAGACAGTGGGGCAACTCTTTTTATTTTCTTTTCACTTTACATTTTAATGGCATAATATGAAACGTGGAGCTAACAAGTAGAGAGAGTCTCAGTGTGGCAAAGCAGACATACATATTTGAGTGAAAAGAGAAGAAGATACCCAATCCTGATGACAATTTCTTGAACTGCTTGGTTTAACTGATACTATTCCAGGTTTTCCAAGTTATGAACTGACATATTTAACTTTTCAGATACTTGGAAAAAAAACCTTCCATGATTAACTACACAAAAAGGCATCTGGTGGACTGGAAATGCTTAGAAAACATTCACTGAATTAATTAAGTGGAATCTTCGCAAACTGATATTTGTCAATGTGTCAAAGGACTGAACCCAAATCATGAAGGTGATCGGGTTTCACACTCTTCCTTTTAGTTTTAGACAGAGCTTAAAATGCGTTTGCTAGAGACAGATGGAACTTTATGTTCTCCTCCAGCACATGACACAGTCAGAGGGAAGATGGTTTGTGGTTGAATAATGCATGAGGAAGCAGGGGCCAAGCCTGATGTTTTCAAGGTGTTGAAAACTTATGATGAGCCTGATGATTTTTCAACCAATCTGCAAAGCTGATCCTTAGGATCATTTGACAGTTTCTATGTGGGAAGGGGAGAATGTTTGAAACACTATTTCCTAACATTAACATGTAGGAAAAGTTCGTCTAAAATGTCCTTTTCTAGCAAGCATCCTCTTTTCTCCCTTTATCCTAATTCATCTCTCTTGGGCATTCTCCTGCAACATTAGCTGTCACTCTTTGGAATTTCTGAACTCTTCACAACCATTCCCTCACTCTCCATCTAACCCAAAGCAACAGGTTGACCAAAACGTATGTGGGAATTTCTCGGTCAACTGTACTAAGGGCAGGAGCCTAAAGTTAGGTCATTTCCTCCATCCCTGACTCCCCCCAGGAACCTGGAATTGGTGCAGAGAGATTGAGTGAATGGAATTGATTCAGTCATTCCATGTGCCTGGAAATATAACATGTGGCCTTGGGAGCTGTGGGTGGGCATCATGTGGATGAGGAGCAGAGAAGATGAATCTGCTGAGACAAGAAAATAGAGCAGATGTGCAGATACAAGCAGAGTATGTTATTGTGCACATGCACAACATTTTCTTCCTAACTCCAGACTGCCCCTCTAGTTGACTTTTCTAGTCTTTTTCTGAGCGTTCACTACATTCCTACCCATAATTCCATTGTAACACCTTTGCATTTTTACATTAGAGCCTCATTTTTTATTAAGGCATCATAAATTGTTGTCTGTTCCAAGTAATCAAAAAATTCACACATTATCAAAATATTCCTAAAATAGGGAATTACCTAGGTGAGAAGAAATCCTAGATGAAGGGGAAATCATCTAGTAGAATGAGTGGCAGGCATTCCAAAGTCATTAAAGCAATGTTTCTTAGCTATAAGAAGAGAAAAGGAAAGCTGCTCAGTCAGCCAGCTGTGCAGAACGAAAATAGAACCACTCCACGGATTCATAGAGCTGCTGAAAGTGAATTTTATTCTGCAGCCTGTAGATGAGCCATGAAATGTATTCCCACTTAAAAATTCCTTTCCAAGTCCTAACCCATGATTTCACAAAGTTGTGTGCACACAGAGCATCTCCAGCTCTCAAACTGAAAGATGTTGTGTTTGCATCATCACTGACACAGAGACGAGGGTTTAGATGGTCCATTAAATAAATGCCCCTTACAAGTATGGAGCACATCTGGTGATTTGACAGCCCTATCCTGTCTGGTTGGAAATCCCCACCTTGGCTCATTAAGAAGAAACAGGCATTATGATTGTGTCAAAACACATTAGTGCATTTTACTCAGTCACTGCATTTGCCTATTGGCATTTGATGAAACTAAAGAGATTTTAGGTTATGAAATCTGCATTTCCCCTATGTCTTTGTTTTGAAAATGAGTATGGCATAATGTGAAAGGGAAACATCACTTAAGCTTCTGGCCCATTCTCCCACACTCACAAATGGACTGGCATCTCATCCAAAAAAAAAAAAAGTCTACCTCTGCTCCAATTTTTCTTGTCTGTATTTTGAGCAAATAGACTATTAAAAACAATAATAGAAAGCATGTTCCTTTTCATTCTCAAAAAGAGCACACGTGCAAGAGAGAAATAAATGACCTACCCCTTACTTTAGTTGTAAGATAATCATCACCGTTATTAGACATCCTTTGGAAATAATCTGGACAAAGATATAAAGAGCACATTAATGAAATCTGCAGATGATACTAAATTGGGAAATGCTATTTTCATTATTAATGACAATGGATCAGGAAAACAGACTTAACAACTGCATCAGTGAGAGGAAGGATTCAGTAGACGAGGTTTCATTTGGGAGAAAGGCAAAGGGAACTATGAAAAATTTAAATGAATTTAAAACCCAGATACGCTTTGAGTGGTAGACAGGTAAGTACTAAAAAGTCTTGTCAAGCCAACGTGGACATGAGTAGATGGCCAATTAGAGATCCCCATGCTCCGGGGACTGAGAGTGTAACTATTTTTAGATCTACAAGTAGAGGCATTGTATCTCAAAACAGATAGTCTTTTCTTCCAAAACTTTAATAAGGCTGCACCTGGCATAGGATGTTCAGTTCTGGAACAGTATCAGAAAGACATTTTTTTTAAAATGTGCAAAATTTTTAAAACAATTGCTAACCTATCAGCTCTTATTTCTTAGATCATCCTAGAATGTTCCAAAAAAGAAATGTGGATGCTAGTGAACATTGCAGAATTAACCTTTTTAAACTTCCACAGTGAACCTGCCCTTTCTTGAGCCTTCCTGGTCTCTGTTATTAGAATTCCAGTTTTTCAGTTACTTAGGCTTTAAAGCAATCCTGGACTCTGTTCCTTCTCTCAAACTCCACATTCCATACATCGGCAAATCTGTTTGCTCTGCTTCAGAATAGATCTGAAATGTGTCATCACCTCCAAGGCTACCACACTACACCTAGTCACCAGGCCCTCTTGCTAAGTTTACAGCAATAATATTCTGTTCTCTCTGCTTCTGGCAAAAGGTCAAATCATGTCCTTTGCCTTCTCAAAGGTCTCCAGTGCATTCCCAAATCAGTGTGGAAAAGCGAACAAGACCCTTGTGATCTGGCACCTCCTACCTTTCCAACCACATCTTTCATCCCTCATTCAATCTATTCTAATCACAGTGTTTCTGTCCTTGCCATTTTTACAATACATTCCTATTCTACCCTTACACTTGCAATTCCTAGTTTCTGGAATTGTCTTGCCCCGATTGTCACATGGTTCCCTCACATCTCTAATTTAAAATTACCTCTCTGGGGGGGGGTTAAAAAAAATAAAATAAAATAAAATTACCTCTCTGGGCTGTTTAGATAGCCCAAGTGTTAAATCACGTGCCTAGCATGCTCAAGACCTTGGGTTGGAGCCCCAGCACCACAAGGTACCCCCCAAGCACTACTCATCCCAAGCTTCATGAATCACAATGGCTCCAGATTTCCTGAGCTTCACTGAGATTCCTATTTAAAAAACCATCTCTGGGACTGAAGGGATTATGCAGCACTTGCCTTGTATGTGACTGTTCTAGGTTCAATTCCTGGCACCCCACATGGTCCCCTGAGAACTAACAGGAGTAATTCCTGAGTTCAGAGCCAAGAGTAGCCCCACAGCATCACCAAGTCTGATCCAAAAGACAGAAAATAGATAAAAATAACCTCTACAAATGGTCTTACCTGATTTCTTAATGAAAATGATCACAATAACATGCAGGTCTCATGCCTTCTCCTCTATCCCTATTTTATTTTTCTTCATCACACCTGCTATTAGCTAACTAACAGGCTACATATTTTTTTCTTAATTGCTTATTTTCTGTTTCTCCCCTTTTAAAAAAAATGCTTCAGTGTGTGTGTATTAGTCGTAATGTGGAATCTGGAACCCTCTCATTGTAATTTTCATAGTCTGCTATAACAAAAATCCATAGCTCCATTTTGTATTGTGCTTGTTTTTGGTCCCACACAGGATTGTAATACTATAAAATGAACACTTAAATATACTATTTGATGGCTCTTTATATACCTTCCAGTTATTTTTTAACATATTAATTAATTCACCAAAAATTATATATTGGAAAGCTAACCAGCTATGGTGGCAGGTAAAAGTTTCCCATCGCTCTAATTTTTGCTTTTGGGCTTAAATTGTATTATAATTTTTGTTTTTGTTAGTTTTCATACCTTTCTGAACACAGAAATTACTCATGACTCTGTGCTCAGGGCCCATATGAGTTCTGGGGATCAAACCAGGACTAGCCACATGAAAGGCAAGCACCTTGTTCCATTTACTATCTCTCTAATCCCTCAAATTGTATTATTGACAGCAAATGCTTCTAGGTTATTGTCCCAAATCATTGATACAATATGTATCTCTTAGCATTAACTCTCAGTTATGTTCTCGTTTTCTGAAATGATTGGTTTATATGAGCATGTTCATTTCTTGCTCACACAATGTCCTTGGAGTGAAAGTGACTACAACTTAAACAATTAACATCACTCATAAAAAACATTTTGTTTAGGAACGAATGCATGTTTTCACTAATTGCTCTTAAGCACTCTGTAAAAAGTATCGACCCAATTTTTTAAAAGAGATAAATATTGGCTTAGTTTTGCTATGCAAATAATTTTGACTACACAGCACTCTGAAAGGACTTCCAGGCCCAGTGAACACTAAGTACATTCTGGAAAGGTGCTTGCTAAACAGCATTCCACAGACATGCAAACCCTATCTCTTTTTACAACCTGTGAGACTGTAGATTCTTCAAGCTTCAGTCTCCTCACTTGTAAAATAGTTATTGATACCTGTTGGATTATAGTTCTAAGTATTTTTTAAAGTAACATTGGTTTGTCCTTTCTTTCCCTAGAGGGAGCTTAGGTTTACTAAAGTACATCCACCACAGTTCTCCTGAGGCACATCCAATTCGAGGAACACCCAATTCTACCAGGGCACTCCCAGTCCTCTGTGTTTATCTTTAGCCTGTCCACTTTGCTCTTCTTTTCCTGCCTGTTAATCACAAATATCCCCAAATCAGACCCTGTAACCTGAAGGTCAAATCTTCTGAAGGCTCTGGATTTTGAATGTGTAAATGAAATATTGTTTTTCTCTTTCCTTTCTGTCCTTTGCACAGTTTATTTTAGAACAATGTCCTTTTGTATAGACACAGGAAGACAGTTAATGCTATGCTTTTATCACCTAGGAGTTCATTGATTCTGAGTAATATTTATTCCTGGGCACTCCGTCATATTTACTTGACTTAAGCCTCAGTTGCTCTTAGTTCTGAACATTCCACACAAAGGTTATGCCAGGGACTGGAATGGAAATACTAACCTGACCTGAGGATTGTAGTCTGAGATATATAGTGAGATGTCCCCAAGAAGAAGTACCCTTTAAGTTTAATATACCTCTTTCTGTGTTATACAAAATGACTAGAAACATTATTAAGATGATCATTTAAATAGATTATTAGCAAAGGAAAGGAGAAAGCAATAAGCTCTTCGATGGAATTCCACCCTTGGGCAGATCTCCTAGTAGAAATCTAGAGTGCTGGAACCCCTAGATGATATTCTGCCCTTGGGTGGGTCTCCTAGAAGAACTTCCCCAGAAGGAAGGGCTTTATATCTGTTCATCATTTATGATTTTCACCCACTCCTATCTGCAATTGCTACTCCCAACCCTTCATGATTTCTCTATAACTACTGCTGAGAGACTTGGATAAATGGCCACTGATTATGACAGCATGGCAGCCCCATTCCTTTGTCTATCAGCTGGCCAGAGGGACGGTGATCAGCTCCAAAAGCACCAGTGGACTCCTGGGTCACCACGGGGTTACCAAACAACAACAATACGAAATGCTGATCTCACAGAATTTCTTGAAAACATGAGGTAATTATATATTAACCTTATGACGAGGAATCTAGTAAATAGTAGTTTCTTGGAAAATAGTAGCTATCATGATCAACGAGAAATTTCACAGCAAGCTATCGGCAAAGCTAGAACCCAAACTTGTTTTCTAATTCCTGGCCAGTTTATTTTTTGTTGTTGTTGTTGTTATTTGGATACATATCACTGGACTGGAGCTATAGCACGGTGGGTAGGACATTTGCCTTGCACACGGCCGACCTGGGTTCAATTCCTCTGCCCCTCTCTGAGAGCCTGGCAAGCTACCGAGAGTATCCTGCCCACACAGTAGAGGCTGGAAAGCTCCCCGTGGCAAATATGCCAAAAACAGTAGTGACAAGTCTCACAATGGAGACGTTACGGATACCCGCTCGAGCAAATCCATGAATAACATGCTATAGTGCAGTGCTACATATTATTAGGCCCAGCACTACTACTCTGTAACCACTCTTAGAACTTGCAAAACTTCCGTTGATTTCAATGGTCTTCCTAGTTAATGTTCTAGATAACAAAAACACGTTAAGTGTCATTAAGAATGTCCTATATTCAGGTGCAGAATTTGCAGTGTATGTTCTGTGTAACTTTTACCAAGTTCTCAGTTCTCTATTCATTAAAATTGACCAATAATGCATTAACCCAATTAGACTGCTTTGAGAATTAAATGATAGCGCATAGAAAAATGCATACAAATATACCTAAAAAGTACTGGCCCAATATAAATGCTAGTAATGAATAGTTGTTTGCCATGTCAATAATACTGAGTATTATCCAATATTCAGCTTAATATCATCTCCTAGAGAAAACTTTTCTGGCTCACTAACAAAGTTACCCAATTTAATATCTCATAGTCACAGTCTTCTCCATCACTGCACTTACTAGAGTCATAAAATTACATTTCAATATATGATTACTTTATTAATGCTTCCCATAGTCTATAAGCTCCATCTACACACTAATCTACAAGCTCAATAA
Source organism: Sorex araneus (assembly GCF_027595985.1). NCBI lineage: Eukaryota > Metazoa > Chordata > Mammalia > Eulipotyphla > Soricidae > Sorex > Sorex araneus. Next base: position 61,509,367 of record NC_073305.1, on the reverse strand, counting down.
AGACAGAAGTGAGATCTGTTATATTCATTATTAGAATGAATTCTAACATTTGGCTCATTTTTAAGCATAAAAAAGTCTTCTATATATATTTGTTGAAGGAATGAAATAAATGATTGATTTCCTAGCCTGAAATCTGTAGACCAGCAGCCTACCCTAGAGCTTGGTTTAAGTGCAGAATCACAGGCCTGATTCCAAACGAACAGGATACAAACACGCACCCGAACACAATCCCCAGGTAATTCATAAGCTCATTAAAGTTTTAGATGTATGGACTCTGCCCACTCTTCACCAGTCAATACATGGAGAGGAAAAAGAGAGGTGACGTGGAAAGAAGAGAAAACTAAAAGAAAAAAGATGTGAGGGAATGGAAGGGGAAGTCAAACACTAAACTTGTGTGTAAAATAGCACTCTCTTCTATAATTGCAGATCTCATATTTCCAGTACAAACATTATTATAAATATTGCCATTTCTAAAAACTAGTTGCATTTTCTTCCAGTCACAGTCAAGTTGTTTTAGTTTCCTATTCACAGATGATATTTTATTTCCAGAAGACTATTTTGGCCTCCATTGAATTATTTATTTCAGAGACTTTACATCCTAAAATATTCTCTGGAAGAGACAAAAACATCATCTGTGCCCAATCCTGGAAAAACCAACCCCACACCATGAAGTTGGGTGTCATTTGAGTCACAAAGTTCCAAAATTTGAATGCTCGCTTGCCCACTACAACCTCACATCAAAATTACACATCAAAATCTCTTCTTTATAGGGTATCAAACCAAACAGTATCAAACCAATTCCATCCCAACCACTCAAAGAGATTATAAAAGTATGTGCAGTACCCAGATGACCCTTGGAAAAATAACAGCCTAGCTATTTAATTGACAGGTTATTGTTTTTAGAATGTATTTCCATTTTTCAATAGTAAGAGCCATTTGTTATTGGATAATGAGAATCAAAGAGATTCAATGAAGGATCTCATTGCCTGTGTTCATGATCATACACGTTTTTTTAAGATCTGATTTCAAAATTCCTTTGTAGCAGTGTCCTCTGCTCCAAGGGAAGAAATGGACCTAGCCAAAAACAACATGCATTTCTCTCAATTGAGTCCTCCCTCTCATCCTACCTGGCAAGGCTGCAGCTGGAGAGCTGATGATTTCCCAGTGACACTTGAATTTGTTGCTTAAAGTTCTGCCATTGCTTCTCATTCACCTACTACTCCTCTCTTTGACTCTTCCTTCTGTCTCCATTGCACATAAAAAAAACACCTGCCTTGGAATATTCGGAAGCTGCTGAATCTCTAGAGCTAATGCTTTCCCTTAAATGCAGTTCCCACCTCTAAAGCTTGTACTTGGAGTATATTGGAGTATATTATTCGTTCAGAGCCCAAGGTCACAGGTGTGCATAATATTGAGAAGTGGATGTTTGGAATTAGGACACAAGCTAGACACTCAGCGGAAGCAATAGCTGTCCTATTAGAAAAAATCCAGCATTCAACTACTAGTCCATTGGCCAATGCTACTCCACAAATGTAGAACGTTTAAAAACTTCTCACCTATCACCTTGGTTATAATTGCCAATCCATGAACCAGTATGCAGAATAGGGGATGGTTAACAAGTATAAAATGATTAAAGAATGCTGCTCTAATCCAAACATATGAGCCAAAGAACCCTAAATAGGGCTGTTACCATCATGTGGGGACATACCATAGTATCAATAATTTCTTCAAGGAAGGCACTTACCAATTACCCAGCACAGCACAGTACAATGTAAAATACGTGAATTTTGAAAGCATACCACTCAGAGTTTGAATCCTGACTCCCATACCTGCTGGTTATTACGCCTGGGAAAATTGTGTTTTATTTTCTAATTTTCCTCATCTTTTTTTTAAATAAATTTATTTATTTTTAATTAATGAATCACCATGAGGGTACAGTTACGGATTTATACACATCTGTGCTTATGCTTCCCCCATACAAAGTTCGGGAACCCATCCCTTCACCAGTGCCCATACTCCACCACCAGTAAACCCAGCATCCCTCCCATACTCCCCAATCCCATCTCCCCCCACCCCACCCTGTCACTGTGGCAGGGCATTCCCTTCTGTTCTCTCCCTCTAATTAGCTATTGTGGTTTGCAATAAAGGTGTTGAGTGGCCACTGTGCTCAGTCAAAAATATGGAACGCTTCACGAATTTGCGTGTCATCCTTGCGCAGGGGCCATGCTAATCTTCTCTGTATCGTTCCAATTTTAGTATATGTGCTGCCGAAGCGAGCACAATTTTCCTCATCTTTTAAAAATACAGGTTAAAAAATAATACAGGTGGTTCATAATTCTCCTGCTTTAAAGGGGATCTTGTCACCAAAGTGTCTGACATGTGGGCAACTGTCAGGAAGTATTTATTTTTCTCACCTTTTCCACCCCAACAGATATAGTTTTCCAATCCTGAAAAGAAGTAGAAATGAAGTAGGAGCAAGGAGAATGGAGAGAGGAACATAAAGAGACACCTAGTCAGTACTTAGAGATAAGTGCAACTTAAAGAAAATTTGGTTGTCAAAGCAGATGTAACTCTTGAAGTGATGGTTAAAAGGGATTTCCTTTCCAACATAAAGTCTAGCAAAGACTTGTTTATGATTTCCTTTTTTCCTATTAGCTGTTTTAGCATTGCTTACATTTTAAAACCAATCAGGGCCTCTCCTGCACCAATCACTGAAGCAAACAAGTCCTGCTGCTATCCAGACAAGTCATTATTGGTTCTATCCAGTCTTTGGAAAGAGGATTAACAAGGTTCTCAGTCAAAGCTTTGAAACTTGCTCAGGTGGCACTGGGATCCTATCCCAAGAAGCTTCCCTTTTGCCATATACGTGGGCTGCTTTATCAAAGAATGCTGAGGAGAGGGAGACACAGATTGATGGGGAGTCAGGAAAAGGAGTCTTAATCCATGGAGCTCCTGGCGCCAGGCATAAGACAAACTTTAAATTGTAGTAGAGACAACAGTAATCTTGAGATGTCTGGAGGGAGTTTCAGCAGCTACAAGTCTAGGCTGACACAAAGGGAATCCTCCCATAGTCCTTGGGGCTTTGTTAATGGATGACATTGGTTTGTCCAAAGTGAGGGCTTAAGGGTGAATAGTGAAACAAGTTAATGACAGTTCAGCAGCTAGGATCCTCATGGATGGGTACTGCTTGACTCCAGTTATATTTTATTCTAGAAATCCTGACCTACTTTGAGTGGTACATTACTTAAGACATTTTGTAGGTCTTTCCATTGTTTTCATACTCTCATACCACCACCAGCCATTTCACCAAAATTTAATTTTAGAAAAAAAAAAGGCAAGACTTTTATAGCTATGTAACTGTACACCATGACTCAGAGAATAGAGTAGAAAGTAAAGGTGCACACTGAAATCACCTGGGAGTCCCCAGTCCCCAGTCAGGCCTCTGATCAACTAATTCTGAGTCTGAGAGCTGACACAGACATCAGGGTTTTATTTATAAGCTTCCCAGATGATTCTAATGTGAAGTCAGATGACAGTGTAAAGGCATCAGCGTAGAAGCTTGGTAGCTTGGGAACATCAATAATACCCAACAGGATGTCAAGATAAATCAAGCTGGATGGTGGGTATCATTGGTAGTTTTGCACAGGGCAATTGCATGCCTTTTTTTTTGCATATCATCTGAAACATTTCATATAGCCAAATGTGCTTTCAGTGAGTGTAAAGTTCCCCAAGATGCCAAGTAGATTAAGCCTCGATCCCTGATTTTTTAAAAATCATAACAGTTTTGCTCACACCTGTTCCAGGCATACTGCAAATTGCTAGAGATGTGATTAGGATGGTATTTAAAAGAGCAATAACAACCAACATCAGCTGAGAGCTTACTCTAGCCTGGTACAATGCTAAGCACTGTATACATATTTTCATGGAGTTAGCCCATAAATACTGAGGTTCACACAACCAACCAACATTCCCACTTGAAGGAGGGGATTAAAGAGATTAAATGATTTGCCCCAGGTTACACAGCCAGTATGTGCCACTGTTGAGTCTTTAAGTCAGGTATTTGAATTCTCATTTGGAATGCAATGATGAATTAGGTAAACGAGGCAATGTTCTACTCTTCATTTGTATTTTTATTAGTTTATTTGGTAGACCCTTGCCATTTTGTACAAAATATCTGCTGGGGAGACAGCACAAGGGCTGAGCTCCTGCTTCGCATGGAGGGCCAGGGTTTCATTTCCAGCACTTCATAGTTCCTTCCACCTCCCCTGCCCCCAGCATTTCCAGGGGTGACTGCCAATGCCAGCGCAGTGCAGGGAGTAACCCCCAAGCACTGCTGGGTGTGGCACAGAAACATCATCATCAACAAATAAAGTATTTGCTGAGTTAGACAGTTTCCTGTCTTCTCAGTCTGGTGTGGAAAAATATATATGATTGTAAAAGGACATCTGAAGGGTTGTCAGAATATAAATAAAAGGCAATTAGTTCTGCCAAAATAGAAAGGATTGTGTTGAGGGAGGCTTACAAATAGGAGATTGTGTTTTGTAAGGACTTTGAACATTGAGTAGAAGTCTGCCTGACAGGAAAAAAAAAAAAAGCAGGCCAAATGAGGGGTCAGCAGAAAAAACACAGGGTACAACACTCTGAAGTAATGGTCAACCAATACCAGCAGAATCGCCTTGTTAGAACAACGCTGGGCCCAGTCTTCAGAGCTTCCGATTCGGCAGAGCCCTGCAAGATCACTAATTTGCATATTTGCATTTCTAATGAGATCTCCTGGGAAGCTGATCCTTCCTGATAATAGAGGACACTTGGTTAACAGCCGGAGCCCAAGCAGAAGGCTCAGCTGGAAACCACAGTAGCCTGTGTGAGAGGCTTGCCAAAGCCCGCAAGTCTTGCACCAACAGAAAATTCCCCAGAGACGGAGGATTTCTTCTCTTTCTGCAAGGAGTGGTAGTTAAATTTTACCACTGGTTTGGGGAGCAATTCATACTGAAGTCTGCCCAGTAGGAGGAAGTAGAGAAACCACAACTTGGGGCTGAAACAAGGGAACCTAGGATTTAATTGCATTTCTGCCTCATCAGTACCCCTTTCTGACTGAGAGGGCCCAAGGCTAGAAAAGGGCCAACACATTGGCTCTTTTGTTATGTGAGCTAATGTCTGTAGCCAGCTCGTGTGAAAGATGGCCCTTTTCACAGCTCCCGGTCCAGTTCATCCAGTTCTGAGGCAGTGTCTGCTGAGCACAGGTGAGTACCTGTGTTTAATCACCAAGATGACCTCTTGACCCCCCCTTGAACAATGCTTTCCCCAATGGAGGGGAAGCTGTAAACACAAGCTCAATTGGAGGAGGCTGAGTGGAATGACATCCTTGTGAAAGTCTTTTCCTTCTACCTCTAATTCAATTACCACACTTTGCTTCTCTCATTTCCCAGGATGGAAAAACCTAGGTTGCATTTGCTATTGCTCTAAGCTACTTGAACCGAACTGTGATGAGCAACTCTGAAGGTCTGTTCCCAATGCTCAATGCTTGGATCCCTTGCTATTCTCTCTGTCTTTGTCTCTCTCTGTGTCTGTCTCCTCTCTCTCTCTCTCTCTCTCTCTCTCTCTCTCTCTCTCTCTCTCTCTCTCTCTCTCTGTCACACACACAAACACACACACACACACACACACACACACACGTCTTACTTGTCTAATAATTGAGGAAAAAGAGGCATCTTGCTCCAGTTCCCACACTTTTCACTAGAATGCTGTGCCAGATGATGGTGAACAGCTGTGTGTATTACATTCCTGGCACGGGTCCTTCCCAGCCCCACTTCTCCTGCCAGAACTGACAGAGAAATGGGAAATGCCTACCAGAGAAAGACAAAAGAAACCAAATCATGTTATTTGGATTCTGTGTTCCATTTTTAGTTTTCTTTCTAATGCAACCTCCCTTCATTCAATTGCAAGCTTTTGGAAAACCTGTAGAAGCCCGTTGAACCACTGGTCAATATGGTGCTGGGGACACTTGGGTTTCATTTTGAAATGATCATTTTTCTTAGTGTTGACTTGGAAGAAGAGGAAGAAAAAGAGGTGGTCAGATAAATCTCTGAGATGTGGCAAGCCTGGTGCCTGAGATTGCTCTGGAGGCCTGAGCGTCATTGTAGGCTAGGGAAATAGGAGCTTTATTATCAGCATTATTGATGAGGTGTTAGCTTCCTTTCCAGAGATGAGTTCATTTTTGTCCTTGTGTCTATTAGCCTTCACAAGAACCCAATTAAGGGTGATTGCCTTAAAAGAGGGGGGTGATTAAATTCACAGATTTCTGGGAAAACCACTTTGGAAGTTGTGGAAAATGAGTTTCACTGCTGAGCTTCCTTTTATTTAAAAAAAAAACAACAACAAAAATAAGAATCAAGGTGCAAACCTGTATCTTGGATTTTCCATCTACAATAGATCATAAACTAATAGCCATAAATTTTCCTGCACTTTACTTTTCTCCAGAGATGCCCTGGATGCTTCTTCCAGGCCCAGACTGCCTTTTCTAAGAGGAGGTTAGGGCTTCTTTGTTTATGGGGCACAAGGGGAAATTCTGACTTGGGAGTAGTAGACAGGCCAACCTATTGCCGGGATTTACATGGAAAGGGAAGGATTTCCTTTGCAATCAATACGGGAAAAAAGGTTCTTGTTTTTATTTGGGTCCTAAAAATGTTGCTAAGGGGGGTATGATGTAAATGAAATCTGATTTTTCACGGAAATGAGGACAGCTTGGAGAATACACACTTGACCCATACATTGATACTTTGATACCCCAAATGTTAAAGAAATTACCATCACTGGCAAGGCAGAGAGTAGTCCTCAGCAGGAAATATGAATATTGAGAGAAACATAAGTACCACTTTCAAACTTTTAACTGTATAACAAGGATATTCAAGATAAATACCCACCCATCCAAAGTCTTAGGCTTTATTTATTTAAGAGACTCTTTCCCAAATCATTTTTTGCAGAACCTGAACCTCAGCTGAGGCTCTGTCATAAAAAGCTTTAGGGTGGTAGAATTGGGACAATGCTGCAGCTCACCTATCCCTAGATTCAAGCCCTTATTGACATCAAAATAGCAGCTGAGTTAGTGAAAGTCTACTTGAACAAAGTGTTAATAAGTGACTTTTATATTTCTACCCTATGAGGTCTTCAAAATATGCTCCTAGGAAGCAGATACTAACACCTGATTTTACACACCAGGAAAGTGAGGTGTGGAGTAGCTAAAAGAGTTGCTCAATTAAAAGTTAAAAGGTAAAACATGGTGGTATATTTCAACCCCAACTAAGCTTGTAACCACTAAGCTTATCACTTTCATGCTGTGTCGATACTTTCTCTCCTTCCATAATAGCACTCTTTTCCCTTATTGCTTTTCTACACACCTAAGTCCATTTCGAACTGTGACCACTGATCACACTTCTTTCTTGTGATCTCTTAATTATTTTCTTATGCCATCCCATAGAGCCTGCTTGGCATAATTTTAGAACAGAACTTTTCCCAACATGTAGTTTTTATGCTTGAATCTTAGTTGGCCTTTGTGTAACTGCTTCCAGCACCCTTTAGTGGATTTTCATCTATATCTTTGACAGTTTATGGATAAACAAAGATGTAAGGAAACAGGATGTATCTGGGTTGATTTACCCCACCCTTAGCAAGGGAATTTTCACCCATAAAATGAAAGTAAATAATCACGAATCACTAAATCCCCGTTAATTGTCAATTTCTTGAGCGGGCTCAGTAATCTCTCCATTCGTCTTTTCCCTGAGATCTCAGAAGTCTCTCTCAACGATGTTGCACTGGAGGCTCTTTCAGGGTCAAGAGAATGAGATCCAGCTTGTTACTGGATTTAGCATATGAATACACCATGGGAAGCTTGCAAGGCTGTCCCATGTGGGCAGGAAACTCTCAGAAGCTTGCCAGTTTCTCCCAGAGGGAGAAGTGGCCACGCACTTCTGGGAGCTTGCTTTTAAGTCTCTGGGTGCTGACCATTGATGGAACTACACACACCTGGGTTCCTCTGCTGGTACCTTCATGCGTGAGGCCTGTCCAAACGTGTGGAGAGGGACCTCGAGCATGGCTGTAGCTAGGTTCCAGTGGTCTTCGGCCACCAGGAGCTCTGCTCGGGGTGGGGAGGGAAGCTGGAACCCATCCCCTCTGAGGGACCCTGGGGAAGACAGCCAGGCGTGCGGGCAAGAGACCCTCTGAATCGCTCTCTTCTGGGAGCTTGCTTTTAAGTCTCTGGATGTTGACCGTTGATGGGATTACACACACCTGAGTTCCTCTGCTGGTATCTTCATGATCTTCATGCGTGAGGCCTGTCTGAACGTGTGGAGAGGGGCCTCGAGCATGGCTTCAGCTAGGTTCCAGTGGTCTTTGACCGCTGGGAGCTCTGCTCGGGGTGGGGAGGGAAGCTGGAGCCCATCCCCTCCGAGAGGCCCAGGGGAAGACAGCCAGGTGTGCGGGCAAGAGAAAGTGAATTAAAAAAGGTAAAATTAGGAGTTTAAAAAATGATATGCAGGGTATAGAGTTAGTTGTGCACAACTGAGATTACTATACACTGAGATCTGAATAGCTGCTAAATGAGGTTGTATTATCTGATGGGTATGTGTGTGTTGAGGAACAAGGAGGTAAGAAGAAACAGAGAGCCTTCCTTTCACATTAAAGAGACTGTTCATGGGCCGGAGCTGTTCGGATACCTATGTTACATAGGCTGACTGGGTTAGATTCCTGACACCCCATAGGTTCCCCCAAGCACCGCCAGAAGTGATCCCTAAATATAGAACCAGGAATAAGTTCCTGGCACTGTTAGTTGTCAAACAATTAAAACAACAAAAGTTTGAAGAAATGAAACAGAGGGCCAAAGAGACACTACAGGACATAGAGCACTTGCCTTGTTCATGTAGCAACCCTGGGTAGAGTCCTAGTACTACATGTGGTCCCCTGAGCACTTTCAGAGGTCACTGTAGAGCACATACCCAGAAATAGTCCCTGAGAACCACCAACTGTGGCCCAAATATCTCAAAATAAAGTAATGCCTAAACGCATGAGAACCAAGTTATTTGTTAATCACTTTACCTTACCTAAGCATGGATCCACTCAGAAAATGGACTTGTCACAGGTGAAGAGAATGGTTAGTTATTAGCCTCTGACAGTCCTGTCTGAAGAGAGGCAGAACAGAAAGGGACCATAAGTGATATCCTTGGTTGCATAAGATTGCACACACTACCTAAATCTCCTCTTACTAAATTATTATCCTTCCTGCTGCTACAAGTAGCAAATGGTTCAACTGAAGATCTTTCAGTTTTGTACCTGTGCAAATGCTGTATGCATTCTGCAGAAACTGTACTGCAAATGTTAAGTTCTGATCATTTTCTTAGGCTAGAAATACTCAAGACCATACAGTCTCATGACAGTAGGCAGTGGCAATAAACTGCAGAATACAATCAATCTCACATTCAGCAGGCCAACAGTCTGCACCCTGCAGTGTTCAGTGATCAAGGATTTGGGAGTATTGTGTTTTTTCATCTCATCAAGTGCCCAAAGAGTCCATCTGTGTCTCCCATTTCTGGTGAGCAGAAAAGAAAGGCAATTACTCTTGAGATGAAACTCAAGATGACTGTCCAACTGAAGGCTAGTCTAAGCATGCTGAGCACACTTAAAGCAGAGGGGTTTCAGCTGGGAAGTTTGATAGCTTAAGTATGCTAAGGGCATTTTTTGAGGGGTCTCTCAAGTACTTAGGAGTTCCCAAGTACTCAGGGTCACCCCAGTGTTTCTTGATTAATCAGATGGATAGTTTAATGCCAGGGTATGTGAATGTGGCACTACTTGGGTTCTGTGGTACCAGAAAGCCCCAGGGTCACTCCAGCAGTGATCTGGAGCTCTTTGATCTATACCTGGCAAAGTTCAAGGACTGTGTGTTCCTTGGTCAAAGGATCAAACAGATTCAGGAACTTTCAAGACATGCACGATCACCTCTCTATTCACTCCTTCACGCCAATACTTTCAACTAATTATGGGTATAGGGGTATATGGTTCTATGATAAATCAAGGGGCAATTGTATATGTTCATATTCCCAGAGCACCAACACATGACGAATTTACCCTCCTCTCACCTTATCAATGAGGAAAAAGTTAATGAGCACCTACATAGAACTCAGAATTTTCTTTATACACTGTCAATTTGCCAATGTATAAATATGATGATGATGTCTGAGAAAGTTTTGTATGGTCAAAACTGGCCAATGTTCTCTATGGATAATCTCCTATGTTCCTAATGGCTTTACAAAGTAGAGTCTGTTATTAATTGTGTTTGATCCAGAAGAGAAAGTGGAGGCCAAAGAGAACCAATAACATATCAAAAATCATAGAGCTTTAGAAAGGGCAGAGCAAAACACCAAGGTCATGGCCTGAAATTTTAAAGACTGCATCTTTACAGTTCTCAGATCCTAGGGACATGAGTGGGAATTTCCCCGCTGTCACTTTTCTTGCACTCTGTGGGGTCTGTTTAGGAAATGTCAATAAAAAAGGAAAACACTTGATTCCCAGTTTAAAGACAATTTATATTGCTACTCAGGTAACTGGGACCTCAAATGTTGCTGGGAACAATAATAGCAACAACAGTAACAGCAACAAAAAAAAAATCAGATCATTTATTTCTTGGAAAATGCTAATTATACGGATTTAAATTTTTTTTTGGTTAAAAATGCCAAGACTATAAACCAGTACTTGCCTACAGTCCAAACATGTCATTATTTAGGCAATGAATATTAGAAATTATTCTCCTTCCAGCCTTAAAAAAAGTACTAAAATTGTTCTGTCACTTAATTCTTTAAAATAACTCATATACTACCTTGTAAAACTGAGAGACGAGGTTTATGTAATCTCTCATAATGACAAAACAAAAACAATAGGAGAGGGAAGGAGATTGTGGGATGACTATAATACTTCTGTGCATGAAAGCTTTAAATATCAATGAGAAACTTTTGTAATTTAAAAAACAAAAAGCTGCCAAGCCACAAAATACAAGGGGGAAACTTAGATGCCAAGTGAAAAACATTAATCTATAAAATCTGTATTCTGTTCAATCCCCACTATATTCCCTTCTGGGAAAGGCAAAATTTTTTTTTAGCTTTTTTGGGGTCACACCTGGCGGTGCTCAGGGGTTACTCCTGGATCTGCACTCAGGAATTACTCCTAGTAATGCATGGGCAGGCCATCTGGGATGCCAGGATCTAATCTAAGTCAGCTGCATGGCGGGCAAATGCTATAACCACTGTGCTATCACTCCGGCCCCTGGGAAAAGCAAAATTAAGGAATCTGGTTGCTGACAGGGTAAGTGGGAAAAACATGCACCCTCACACAGAAAGAAATAAATGGAGAGAGCACAGAGGAATTTTAGTAAATCTATTCTCTGTCATATAGTGGTCACATTTATCCAAGTCCACAGAATGCAAAGTGGGAAGAGTAAACCCTAACATGTGTATGGATTTTTGCTAATTATTAACACTGGTTTATCAATGACTACAAATGCAACATGCTGGTTCACTTTAAGAGGACATTAACAATAGGGGAAGCTTAGGGCATGAAAGTAAATCTGGGACCTCTGGATGTTCTGCCAAAGAGTCTTATAAACCAGACACTGCTCCCCACAAAACAGACTTAAAAAATATTTGTGCTACTTTTAGGTATCCTAGTATCCCTGTAGACAATAGTGTCTTATGGGGAAAAAAAAGTTTATAATCCTCTCCATGTATGATATCAATTCGGCACATGGGTTGGGACAAATGAGGATGACATGAAAGGTCACTTGAAATGTCTCAGTGGGCTGAAAAAACAAAGCAAACTTTGTGTCACAACTGCACTCACCCCATGGAACCCTAGAGATGGCAGGAGATAAAACAATACTCTTTATCACCGGCAGATTAACCAGCAAGGACATGTTCTTTCTGTTTTTCCTATAGGCTCCCAGTACAAAGTGCCCTTTGTCCTTACACCTGTGGGAGGGTGCAAGAGCTCTTGACAGAGACCTGGTGAGGTTTATGTGAGGCCACACAGTTCAGGTTTCTTACCTGTGTCTCTGATGGGTCCCATCCCATTTCATAATATGCCTTCCAGCAAAGGAAGTTGGAAACCAAGCCCTTCATGTTCAAAAAGAAAGAAGTAGGTCCAAGCTTTCCTTGACCAAAATAAAAGTCCAGATATGCATGCTGGAGAACAATCTGACAGTCTGTGGCATGTTTGGCTCTCATCCAGACATGGGCATGAAGTCAAGAAAGGTCCTTCTCTTCCCCTGGCTTCTAGCTTGGCATCAGGTGCAGAGAAAAGGTCCGGCAATGCCAATGCTTGCTGAATAAATGTGTCTCCAGGATTGCTAAAAAAAAAAAAAAAGGAAATGGCAAAATGATTTGTTGAGCTTGACACCTGATTTTCCCAGCTGTTTCGCTAAAGTTTTGAGACAATTGCTGAGGGCATGTATGGCTATGAGCCTGAATGGCTTTCTTTGTTCTAGATCCTTGTCTGTCATAAGAACCATTGATTCTAACTGTCTTCTGGAAAAAATACTCCAGTTTTCTTTGGGCAACTAACCGTCATCCTATTCTTTTTGTCACCCTGTTCTTTGTGTTTGAAGTATATCTGTTGATACTTTTTTTTGGCACAAGAGATGGTCTGTGCTAGACCCAGCCAAAGACAGCACCATTTCTCCTTAGCCTTAGTGGCACTCAGAAAAGAACCCATACAATTCAATCTGAACTTGTGAGTATTACAACTGGGATTTGGGTGGCATGGTTTAAATGTTTGCTTGTTTGGTTGTTTTTTGGCTACAATTGGATTGCTAAATTGGTTACATGAACAGTTAAAGTTACTACTTAAGTTTTTAGCTGTCACTTGAAGGAAAATCTTCAATGAAAATGAAGCAAAATTAGAGGAAACTTGAACTGAAAGACAGAAAGCAAACAAGTTCTGGTGAAAGTATGTGAACTTGCACCAGTTTAAACCTGAAGTCAACATATTACCTAGACTTTTCATGAAACGTACCACCAGATTTCCCAGATTTTAATGCCCCCTTATCATGAATTAGGGTTTATAACATGTCCATTTCCCCCTTTGTATTTTAATTCTGAGTCATGAGTAGCATTTTCAATTAGAATCAAGGAGGAACATTCTAACCGGAAAACGTTCTATCTAGAGCTTCCACCACATTTTTAGATTGAGCACACCTGGCGGGGGATGGGGAAGATAACATCTAACAGGAAGAATCCTTGCAATAGCATAGCCAAATTCCAACAAAAGGAAGAATTCTCCTTTGTTGAACACTGCATTTCACCATGAACTCTAAATCTTTTCATAGCTTAGAAAAACTTGGCATGTAGCAAAGTCCTGCCAACTAAGATATCCGAGATGGGCCCTTGGGCCATTCCTGGCCCACATCCTGAAAACATGCTCCCCACACCCCCAGTCATCTCACCTTCAATATACCATTAACACTAGGATTAGGGCTCAAAGCTAGGGCAACTGGAGCTTGAAAATAACCTTGATATCCATGGACAGGTTTAAAGAATGAAGAAAAATGTTTTGCAGCTCTTCACCCTACAGTTTCCATTAAACAGAATAAAAAACCTAACAAATATAGAGTGCTTAAACATCCTTTAGTCAGCTGAATAACTGAGGCTGAAGAGAAGTCAGCCATTGTTAAAGAAACAGCTTTAACTGGCGACTAAATAAATGGTTCAACTGGTGGAACACGCTTTGCATGTAGGCATTCGGGAAATCTGGGTTCAATCTCTAGCACCACATGGTCCCCTGAGTACAGCCAGGAGTGACTTTTAAGCACTGAGCTAGGAGAACCCCTTGATCACTTCTCAGTGTGGCCAAAGACACACACAAAAGAACCAAGCTCTGAAATCTAGTCCAGAAGCACCAATTATTTTACAATGTCTATCCGTCATTTTAAGATATATACTCGGCACATCACATAAGTTACTATATAACTCAATAATACTGATTTGTTCCATAGGTATCATCATTTCAGAGCTTCTTGTCATTACTAAAATTTTAGCAAATTACACCGTCCTGAGACACTGTCCCTTGCTCTCAGGTTTCCTGGACCTCTCCACAATTGAGATACATTAGCCAATGTCTGCTCCACTGTTAGATTACATTCTCTTTAGTCAATTCCCTCTTCCCTGCCCCAGTTAAAGAGTTTGAATATGACATTTGTGAACAAGAAAATCAAGCACAGAAATGATCCTTTCGTTAAATAATTATCTGGAGCTTCATGGGTAAATTTCAGGCCAAATTTCAGTCTTGAGGGATATTGCTGATGTAAGGTTTTAAATAAAAACTAACTGGACCAGCTTTGTCAAGGCCAACATGAGACCAGAAAGGAAAAAGTTGAGAGCTGCATCTGGGAATTCCAAGGGAAACATTTCATTTGTTCCTACCTACTAGGGTAATACATATTCTCCTCAGAAAATAGAGGAGTAAAGGGTGTTTAAACTGCTAGAAGTATTGTTAACCTCTTTTAGCATCTTTGGTTTTGGAATGGCAAAGCCATCTCCTGACAACCAATGGGAATGACCTGGCAGCAGTGGTGCCTGAACTGGGGCCTCTGTGTGCAACAGCACTCATGCCAAAGCCCCTGAAGGAGGTGCCACCCACCGTGAAGACTCTGGTGGGCGCCTACAATGGCAACAGCAAGACTTTCAACAAGACATTCAATAAGTTCACCATCACCTAAAAGCCCCCCCACCTTACACACACACATCATTCGCAGAATGTTGATTTACTTGCCATTCCCTATTCCAAACCAAACTCACCTAGCATTTCCATAACAACGTATTACTTCCCTCTGCAACATTTATTATATTTCTAATGATTTGCTTAATGTCTGTATACCCCACTGGACCTAAAATATTCACTTGGAGAAGTTGCATTACTCTTATACAACCTTAATACCTCGAGTTCTGTAAAACAGTGAATACTTACTGAATAATGAATGAACACTACAAGATCTTGATGTTAAATCTCAGCTATTTATAAAACAAACTTCTGAACTATCCTAAGAACATAGTGAAAAGGTGCTTCCAACAAGAAAAGTCATCGATATGTCAAGTTCATCAACATTACCAATTCATGGAACACTGTCCTGCCTTTTCTTTCTGTTTAAGTGTGTTCTTCCCCACAATATGTATGGTTTAAGGGAACTTTCATTCCACGTTGCTTTGACTGGTATGATAGCTGACTTATTTTCAAATTAGGAGCCCAAACACCCAGTGGAGGCTGGCTTTCCTTAGAGTTCTCTAAATTCCATAAGATATTTGAAAAGAGATCAAAGAATATACTGAATCACACATATGAACATTCGGGGAGAGGATTCTGGACCTGGCTTTGCTCAGAACATACTCCTGGGTCTGGGTTCAAGGGTCACTTCTAAAGGTGCTCAGGGGACATATGTGATGCTAGGGTTTAAGGCAGGGTTGACTGTGTGCAATCAAGAGCCTTAATCCCTATACTCTCTCTCTGGATTTCAGATAAACATTTAAAACATTTAAAAATTAAATATAACCACATGGTATTAATATTTGGAAGTTAAAACATACAAATTCTCTCATACTCTTCTCTACAAGGCTAAGAAGGTGATGTGGCTTCTACTCAGCCCTCAATTTTCTTGCTCTCTATTTCTTCTTCTTGCCTCTCTCAGATTGCTTGGAGAAATATGTCCATAAAAGAAATCTAGCTTTACTACATGACTCTGATGCAGAGGCTAAAATGGAAAGATAGCAGAGATTGCTAGAACAGCCCTAGCTATTCAAACTTTCCTAGCTCAACTGCCAGGCGTGTGATGGATAAAGACTGAGATGATGCCCATCGTCAGACACCACCTGACTACAGTTAGAGGTACACAGAAAATCCAAAGGAACTAGGAGAGAGAGAGGATTACAGGATTATTGCTGTTTTTAAGGCACTGAATTATATGATACTTTTTACAGAGCAAAATTTAGCTACTATGGTGGACAGGTGATCTGCAATGGAACCAGGTATTTGTTAAAGGCAAATGATAATACAGTCAGACATAATAAGTGCACTTCAAATGACAGGTAAGGTTTTTAGTAGTATGAATCGAGAAAAGTGACAGAAAATGGTTCGTCAAACCCAACTTGGTGTTTCAGTGTCTCAGAGGAATCTGTATTCAGTCAATACCATACTCATGTTGCAAGAATTTATTGATTTCAGCTAAACTTCAACAAACCCAGTCACTTTTAAATTGTAACAGTTTTGCTTTTAAATTTTCTCTGATTTTATTTAACTGCAATTTTAAAATCTATTTTATTAAGTATACATTTAAGCAACATTATAGTTCAATTAAGCCAACACCAGAGAACAAGAATTGTTTTTCTCTAAATGGAATCTTTTCTTGGGAGATCAATGAGGGAAGATCTTCAGAAAGAAATTTGATAGGTATTTAAATTTTTCATCTCATTAACTATTAAATAAAGTCATATCTATATGGCCTCCAATTAAATTAATTTTTCTTAACATCAGGATCCTCCATGAGCTATATTATGAATACACCACCAGTATCTCACCATTCTACAAAGAAGTGATCATCGATGCAAAGAGAGGGGTTCGGCAGGGCGACACCATTTCACCAAATCTCTTCAGTGCCACCCTCGAGAATATCATGCAACGACTGGAATGGGAAGGAATGGGAGTGAAAATAGATGTTCGGCAACTACACCACCTCTGTTTCTCTGATTACATAATTCTAATAACACCAAATATCAGCCAAGTGGCACGAATGCTGGCTGACTTGGACCGCAAGTGTGGGAAGGTCGGACTATAGCTGAATCTCATGAAAACAATGTTCATGAGAAACAAACTAGTTTCTAATGTTCCATTTGCCCTGAATGGAACCAACATCTGTGAATGCAGCAGTTCTGTGTACCTAGGTCAAGAACTCTACATGACGAACGATCTGGCACCTGAACTGCACAGAAGGAAAAGAGTGGCGTGCAATGCCTTTAAGAGTGTCAAAGAAATGGTTAAGAAGGTGAAGAACCTCCAGCTCCAGGCATATCTTTTCAACTCCACCATTATTCCTGCACTAGCATACACTTCAGAGACCTGGGCCTCATGAAAACAGGATGAGAACGGTATTCAGGTATCCCAAAGAGGAATCGAAAGAGCTATGCTTGGAGTATCACATTTCAGTCAAGTGAGAGAAGGAATCTGGAGTTCTGATCTCTTCATTGATCAAGAATCAGGAATGCAAGGCCAATTTCCAAGCTGTGGGGCAGAGAGGGATACTGGGATCATTGGTGGAAGTGAATGGGCACTGGTGGAGGGATGGGTAAACAATCACCATATGAGTGAAATGCAAATACAAAAGTTCGTAAGTTTGTAACTGTACATCACAGTGATTCTCTAATAATAATAATAATAATAAAGAATCAAGAGTGCTGTCTCATTTGCCAAGGTGTCGAAAATCAGATGGGTTGGACACATAATGCGATTTAGAGATGACCGCTGGACTAGAGCTATTATCAACTGAATTCCCCAGGGCCCCAGGATGTCAAAAGTCCACATGGCCACCCACCTACGAGATAGTCAGACTTCTTTATCAAGACCCTAAATGAACAGTTGAAGGCTTTTTGTGTTCCTGGAGCAAGCAGTGCCATCAGGCTACACTAACATGTGACAGGGATGAATGGAGCCTGCTCAAGTAAATGACAAGTGATATAAATGATGACATCATCCTGAAGAATTGTTCAAGTAAGTCTACAAATATGGATATGAAGCAGATCAATTGAAAGATAAACATACTTGCCTAAATCTTGGCGTTTGAAACTCCTACAATGACAATGATGCTTCACAAAAATATATTATTAGTACATACAGCTTTCTTGATCAGAAACCCTGCTTTTATCAGTTTCTGTCAGAAAATAGTCACTTGTCTTTACACATCTTTCTAATTTCTCCATCTTAAAAAGTTTTATCATTGTATCACTGTATCACTGTATCACTCTCATCCCATTGCTCATCGATTTGCTTGAGTGGGCACCAGTAACATCTCCATTGTGAGATTTGTTGCTGTTTTTGGCACATCGAATATGCCACGGGTAGCTTGTCAGGCTCTGCCATGCGGGTGAGATAGTCTCAGTAGCTTTCTGGGCTCTCCAAGAGGGATGGAGGAATCAAACCCAGGTCGGCTGCATGCAATTTTTATAAGACACTTAAATTATTTTTGAAATCAGACCATAAATGTACCTTTCAAACCTAACGAATAGTCATTTATTCATTCATTTTTTATATTACATTTAAGAATTCAGAAGCTTAATTTATGACTCAGGTTAATATATTTAAATGTCTATTTTTCTCTTCCTTGTATTGTAACAAGTTTTCCATTATATTTTGTTAAAAATAGTAGGAAGTAATGTGACTTCTTAATCAAAATATTATATTGGTAATTAAACCAACAATTCATTGTTATTTCAAGTACTTACACAGTCTGATGTTAAAGACGTCACTTATATTATTTTGTATAGTCCACATTACTTACCTAGTGAGATTGGTAAAATTTTCATTTTTGAGAGCTCATTCAGGTGGCTATTTGACCAAAAATAACAACTGCAACTGAATGAATTAGGCCTTGAACTCAGAATGCTGTGCCTTTAATAAATGCAGTTTTCTACCCTCCTTAAATTCTTTTGACTGCACTTCTTGTTAGTAGAGCTGTCATGAATTATGTTTTCCTATTATTTATATGCCAAAATATAATAATAAATGATAAATTATGAGGCCATGCTTTATTACTAGATTTCTATTTTATATTGATTTGGAAGTGCTCATTAGTAGACCTAGCTGGATATGTTTAACTAATATTATTGGATGTATTATTTTATCTAATATTATCATTTAGACTATATATGTAAGTGGAAATTGTGAACAAATTCTAGACACCCAATTCATAATATGGCTCTTACGATTCACTTTCCAGATAAAAGTCATCAGTGTATTCTTCCACAATGCCATCCTCTCGGTCCCATTTCTTTAAGAGTTTTCAAATACAGAATATGAGTTTTTCTTCATCTTTTTTCACAAATTTCAATGTGTATTCACATACCAGGTCAATACCTCTAATTTAGACATTGAAAACTGCACCTCTTAGAATCAATGCAATGTCATATTATGTTATCATGTTAAAACTAAACCATCTATCACTTTAAGTGTTGTACAATGTTTAATTTATAAAAATCATCTGTACCTAATTCAGGCTTCAGCCCGCTACAAATCACCAGTATACATTTACAATGTTTTACTCAATTATTTCCATTTGTTGAATATCTGTGATTCACCAGGTACTACCTAGATTTTCTTTAAATTTTAACTCAGTAAAATATATGCCAAGGAAGCAGCATATTATTCCACTGATTCAACATGATCCAACTAAGATTTAGATAGTTTAAATAAATTTCTCATAACTACATTACATTTCAGTGGCAAGACGAGCATCTGACTTCATTTCCTAACACCAAACTCCATTCTGCTAACTGCCTTATGATATCACCACCACATAAATAAATCCATGCACTGGCAGTACAAGAACTGGTAACATATTAGTGATTCTTATCAGGTACTAAGTAAACTATTTCTATTTTTCTTAGCCTGCTTTCTGCCTACATATGAGTGTACAGAGTACCATGAACACAGTTTTATTAATGGCTCTTGCAAGGCCAAATAACAATAACCCTTCAGAAAATAAGCTAGAAGTAAGGAGTGAATATTTCTTACAGCCAAGCAATGCAGTGCTTCAACATTGGCCTCAAATGTTTCTGGGGTAGCTATGTACAAAAATTACCAGAGTGCTGACCATGTCACAAACTCTTAAGATATAGGTCTGTGCATTCTTACTTTGCTACAGGTCAGAAAAAAATCTTGTCAATCATGCCATAGACAATTACTATTGCTTCCTTCCCATGCTTATTGCACACAATAAAAGGAAGGAATGTGTACAATTATTTTATGTTGTGCCTAATGCAAAATATTTTATTATTTATCTGTGGACCAATAAATATTTAAGGTAATTCTGTTGCTTTTAAAAAGAAGTAAAATCATCTCAGGGGACTCTGACCTTACTTGATATTCTGGATGTCAGAGGAACAAATGTTTCCTATACAGTAATTTATACAATTTACTAACCAGGAATTACTTACAAAATAAAACAGCAGCTTTCATAATGTTAAAATTCGTGGATTTTTGAAATTTTCAGTAAAAGATTCTTCCCAAGGTACCTGGTGACAGTCTCTCTAATAGCTCATTCCAGGGTTTGAAAGGAAAAAGAGAACCCGGTATCTGGAACTACTGAGCTATGCTTCTTGGGAAAATGTCACCTTCATCTGAGAAAGCTTATGTGACACTGTGCACCAAGGCTCAGCTAAATGAGATACATTTTATAACTGTCATTGTCACTGTCATCCCGTTGCTCACAGATTTGCTCATTGATGGGTCGGCCGCATGCAAGGTGAAAGAAACACCCTACCTGCTGCACTATGGCTCCAGCCCACTTAAAAAAAAATTATTAGAGAATCACTGTGATGTACAGTTACAAACTTATGAACGTTTGTGTTTGCATTTCACTCATACACAGTGATTATTTACCCATCCCTCCACCAGTGCCCATTCACCTCCACCAGTGATCTCAGTATCCCTCTCACCACCCCCACCCCATCTCCCACCACCCCACCCTGCCACTGTGGTAGGGCATTCCCTTTTGTTCTCTCTCCTTTTGGGTGTTGGAGTTTGCAATAGAGGTATTGAGTGGCCTTCATGTTCGGTCTATAGTCTACTTTTAATTTGGATCTTCCAACCCGAACGGGTCCTCCCAATGCCCTCTACTTGGTGTTCCCTTCTCTATCTGAGCTGCCTTCTCCCCAGCATGTGAGGTCAGTTTCCAAGCTGT
The DNA here is from genome assembly GCF_027595985.1 of Sorex araneus. Taxonomy (NCBI): domain Eukaryota; kingdom Metazoa; phylum Chordata; class Mammalia; order Eulipotyphla; family Soricidae; genus Sorex; species Sorex araneus. The sequence continues at coordinate 61,488,393 of NC_073305.1, read as the reverse complement.
GGGGCAGACCTCCTGGTCTTTATCTCTACAACTCTTGGGTGCTAGTCTCCCACTCTGTTATTTTATATTCCACAGATGAGTGCAATCTTTCTATGTCTGTCTCTTTCTTTCTGACTCATTTTACTTAACATGAACTTTCCATGTTGACATTTTATAAGCTATCCATTTTTTCAAGTCTCAGTATCTGGCACCGCCATCTTCCCAGCTCCTCAAAAATGAAATACTTTTTATTTTTGCTTCTTATTTTGTCCCTTAATCTACTCAAACTTAGTCTCCTACTTATTCTCCTCAATATTGCCCCAACGGGCTTTCTTTTTCCCATCCTAATTGTCATAACTTCAAGTCACTGCCATGGTCCACATGGACAACTAGGTCACTCTTACCTAATCTAACTGATCCTTCCTGCCTCCAGACCTACTGTTTATGAAGTGAAAAGTCTAATCATATCACTCCCTGGCTTAAACTCTTCAATGGCTTCCTGTGACTCTTGAGATAAGATCCCAAGGCTATTGAATTTACAAGCCCCCTCAAGGTGAGGACCCTGCAACTTCTCAAATTTCCTTCCTGTCCCTTTTTCCATCCCTTCTCTATTTCTCTGCTTCAGTTGAAAGATACAACTTTCAGCAACTCAATTTCCTCACTTTTAGATCCTTTCACATGGAATTTCTCTTCCTATAATGTTCTTTACTTTCAATTCTAAAGTATCTAAAGATGAGTACTTCCATTCACAGGTTACTTTCATGCCCCTTTCCCAGTAATATTTTTATTTCCTTATGATAATTCTATCATTTAAAAATATTTTTATTGAGATTCTATAGTTTACAATGCTATTAATGATGATTTCTAATGCAAAGAATTCTAACACCACACCCAACATTTAATTAATTTTTTAAAAATTATCATTTATCGGGGCTGGAGTGATAGCACAGCGGGTAGAGCGTTTGCCTTGCATGTGGCTGACCCAGGTTTGATTCCCAGCATCCCATATGATCCCCTGAGCAACTCCAGGAGTAATTCCTGAGTGCATGAGCCATGAGTAATCCCTGTGCATCGCCGGGTGTGACCCAAAAAGCAAAAAAAAAAAAATTATCATTTATTTACCTTTTCTACTATCAAGAATTTCCTGAAAGCAAAAAACCGTCTCTTGTTCAAAGATGCATGGCAGAAAATTTATTTCCACACTATATATATCATTGCTGGTACAAAGAATTGACTTTTAAATACCATTTAAAACATTTTAATTTTTTATATTCCTGATCTTTATATTCTCTTCAAAAATGTATGATTTTTTTCTTATTTGGGTCTCATATGTACAAAGTTGGACGTACTATAGTTCTTATTTCATGACGTAGTCACTGCTGGTCCTTGCTTGATCTTCCTCAAATTATTTTGCTTGCTTTACTCTACTATGATAAGTAATTCCAAATTCACCATGCAAATCAAAAGCCAAGAGCTTCAGGGTAGTTAGGATGAACCTATATAAGTACAAACCTTTTTCTGTACCTCTCCACCTCACTCTACATACTATGATCTCCATTATCTTGTTTTCTATTTAAATAGTTTAATTGCCTCTCCAGGTGTGTGTGAGGGAAGGGGGGTGGAAGAGGGCTCCTTTCACCAGGGCCCCTCGGAGAAGACGGGTTGAGTTTCCCTCCCCTGCCTCAAGCAGAGCCCCAGCAGCCGAAGACCTCTGGAACCCAGCCACAGCCATGCTCAAGGCTACTCTCCACACGCTCGGATGAGCCTCAAGCATGAAGGAACTGACAGAGGAACCCATAAAAAACCTCAGCCCCAGGTGTGAGGGACCCGGGGTTGAGATTTCCAAGCCTGCTCAGATCAGGACTGGGCCTCCCCCACTCAGATTCCCCATTTTCCTGTAGCTAGGCAATCATACCCACAAACTGACCCCCATCGCCATGTAATCTCATCAACAGCCAAGATCCAGAGACTATGAAACAAAGCTCCCAGAAGCCCGCGGATGCATTTGTAGCCAGGTGACCTCTTTTAGTCTAGTTCTCACTCTCAGAGAACTTGGCAAGGTACTGAGAGTATCCTGCTCACATGGCAGAGCCTGGCCAGCTCCCGCTGAGTATTCGATATGCCAAAAACAATGATGGTCTCAATCCCCTGGTACTGAAAGAGCCTTCAACGCAACACCATTGGGAAGGACAAGTAAAGAGAGGCTGCTAAAATCTCAGGGCTAGGACGAATGGAGACGTACTGTGCCCACTCTAGCAAATCGATGAACAATGGAATGACAGTGATACAGTGATACAGTGAATTGCCTCTCCATTTCCATGTTTTTCATATATTGATTGCTTTTCACTTTCTAAAAAGGGTATCATTCATTTTAGGGTACCACCACTTACAAACTTTTTCTTACCTAAATATGTCACTGAAGATCAGCTATGTGATTGCTTGTTGCTGGAGCACATTTGGCTTGATTGCTATTTAATATTTCATTTATGAATTCACCATAACTAAAACATCAATTTACCTATTGATGGGCATTAGGGTTGTTTCCTGATTTCTGCCATTGTGCATAGCAGTATTTTGATATTTGAGCATATATATAAATGCTTCACTAAAATATAAATGTGTCACTAAAATATAACTTAGGTCACAGAGTGTAGGGATAATGCACCAATTTACACTAGCACCCGTAGCATAAAAAAATATATGGACCCAAATTATCACGAAATTTTGGTATGGTCACTTTTTCATTTTGATGACTAACATGTCAATCAAATGTACTGGATAGCAGTTTATTTTTATTTCCCCAAAGACTAAATAGTATTCAACATTTTTCTTGCATCTTTGTGCACATCTGATACATTTGTGTGGAAAGCTTATTTATTTTTTCCTCTTATTCCATTTTTGTCTTGTTTTTACTGGTATTCAGAAGATTTCACATATGTTTCTACCTAGTCTTTGTATATTACATGTATTTATTATATAATATTAAAGTTGAAAACATAACTTTTAAAAACTTTAAGGTGCCCTAGTGAATATAACAGAATCTGAAAAAATCATTGTTGACTTCTGAATAAAATGGCACAGAATAAAATAACCCAGTCTCAATTTATGAAGTAGATGGCAGCTTTGCTCCGTATTTGAGCTGTTTGTGAGCTAGAACCTACTGCCATCCACACTTGTTTAAGGTGCAAGGCACCACAGGCAGTCTGCCAGAGCTTCCTGGAATGATCTAAAATCCTCTATGGAAACAGGCTTACTAATAAGAACATTCATCCTCCAAGTTGTTTTAACAGATGGCTTGTTTTTAAAAGGCACAAAATATGTGTAAAAGAAACTAAAGAATAAAATTTATCTGTAGATGTTCCTCAAGGTACTAATGAAATGGTGTCTGGTTATCAAATATGGTTACATGGGTCAATTTTCCTCTCTTCTAAGATTATGTTCTGGTGATTAAAAAGAATATATAAATAGGTACTTCTTATAGACTTAGTTAAAAATTCTGTTGCATTGTAAAACATAAAGATGTTCTTGCTTATATTGTGAAATTTCTCTTTCCAAATAAAGGGGAGGAACTCATTAAAGGAGGGAAGGATAGCACCGTGGTTAAGGCTCATGCCTTGCACTGTCAACAGGGGTTCAACATGAGCGTCTCTAGTGGAGCCCTGGGCCCCCCCAGCACTGTCAGGGTGACCCAGAGAATTCCTAACTGTACAGGGCTAGAGGAACATCATAGTCTTCAGCCTTGCATTGAACCCCTCTCATCTGATAGGCTGAGAATTGCAGAGAGGGGGCCCTGGATCAACTCACCATTGCCTGGGAGATGCCCCTCCACAAAGGAATTAAATACTATTTCTTAAAAGTCATCCATAATCTCAAATCCTCTTCTACAAAGGAAGCCATCTATTTTCTCCTTTGGACTAATGATTTCTCACACAGTCACAGAAACAAGGACATATATATATGTCCACAATATTATAAAAAGTGCAAAAACCATGACTTGACATCTTTTTACATGAAATCTGGCCAACTGTTAGAGGGGTCATGCCCATAAGCCATCTCCTGCTGGCACCAGATAATCTCGTCATCAGCCACCATCCAGATCGCAGTTTTTCTCCTGGAAGGGAGTATAACATGATGCCCGCCATAACCATGCCATCTGACCCTGCGCCACACTGTTTCACTCAGGGCACCTCAGAGGTGGGTGGGTGAGAACCCTCCCTTCCCCAAGGGGCCCAGTGCCTGCAGCCAAAAACCTTCAGAACCCAAACACTGCCACGCTCCAGGCCACGCCCCACATGCTTGGGCCAAGCCTCACCCATGAGTGAACATATTCCTACACTGTGTGGCCACGACACACCATAAGAAACTCCTTACCCATTGTCCAAGAGTTCCAACACCATATTTTATGGGGTTCAAATAGCAGGCAACCAATCGTAGAAAGAAGTATATATATATGTATATATATGCATATTTTCAGATATATATACATAAAGCCTCATATCACTAAACCTTTAACAACATGTTATTGATATCCTAAAGAATGTCTTAATGACCCCTGCCAAAATAAAACAATCTTCTCACTCTTTCATCTTTGGATACTTTTTTGTAGCATTTTCAGTGGTTTTTCATAACAGACTCTACAAAATATATTATTTCGGTTGTGCTTTGGGGCAGGGCTTGAGGCTTGGGATGGAAACATCCCAAATATGGTGGTGGGAAGGTGTAATGCTGGTGGAATTGGTGTTTGACTATTAAATGCAATCAAATATTGTGAACTCCCTTATAAAATAAAAAAATTATAAAAAAATTAAAAAGACATAAGACCAACCTCTGTGAATCTCTCCTTGAAAATATCACTTACCTTCTACTCATCAGTGCTGCTCGCCTCCACATGATAAAGGCAGAGAATGAGGATGGGGGTAAGAATGTCTGCTCTATGTCTTTGTGTTTTCCTTGGTAAGATTTTTCAATGCAAACTTTTAGAGACATATTTTTAAATTTTAGAGTTTATATTAATATTTTTCATAAGACTACATTTTTCACATGTGAGGAATACTGTTATGCCTTTTGTCCCCATATCCAGTTTTTTAACTCCCCATGGCGTATTCATACCCCCAATACAGTAAAAGATATACACATACCTCTTGGAGAGCCTGGCAAGCTACTGAGAGTAGCCCGCCCACACGGCAGATCCTGGCAAGCTACCCATGATGTATTAGGTATGCCAAAAAACAGTAACGATAGGTCTCATTCCCCTGACCCTGAAAGAGCCTCCAATTGTTGGGAAAGACTAGTAAGGAGAGGCTGTAAAATCTCAGGGCTGAGTGTAATAGAGACATTACTGGTCCCCGCTCAAGTAAATTGATGAACAATGGGATGACAGTGATACAGTGATATTAATATTTTTCATAACAGTACATTTTTCACATGTGAGGAATACTAATATGGCTTTTGTCCCCATATCTAGTTTCACTGTCACTGTCATCCCGTTGCTCATCGATTTGTTCAAGCAAGCAACAGTAACGTCTCTCATTGAGAGACTTATTGTTACTGTTTTGGGCATATCCAATATGCATGGGTAGCTTGCCAGGATCTGCTGCGTGGGCTCGATACTCTCGGTAGCTTGCCAGGCTCTTCGAGTGATATCTAGTTTAACTAACAAAAAAATTTCTAGTCCTTCTGCAACTCCCATATCAATTCCCTTTTTCTTATTCAGTCATTCAAAAATATCTAAGTGACAGCACTGGAGAGATAGTACAGCAGCTAGAGTACCTTAAATATGACCGACCCAGGTTCAACTTCCAGCCTCGGGCCCAGAAGTCCTGCCAGTAGTGATTTCTGAGCACAGAGCCAGGAGTAAGCTCTGAGTATTGCCAGGTGTAGCCCAATAATAAAAAATTAAAACATCTAAATGAATCTTATGTGCCAAGAACTGTTCTAGGCATTGATAAACTAAAGAGTAAAATGAAAAAATAAACAAAACTCCTCTGCTTGGTGGTACTGCTGTCTGATCCAGCTCCTCTGGAAAATGGTGTAAAGCTGCCTAATAAAATTAATAATAAACCTTCCATACACCCTGAAATTCTCCTCCTAGATATCCATGCCAAGAATGCTAAATCATTAATCCTCAAAGATATATTCTTACCAAGTTCATCAGAGCATTATTCACAAAAACAAAGGTAAATAATCCACGTGTTGAAGAATAGATGAGTAGCTAGCACAACTGTGCTGTAGATAGACAAAGGAACAGTACTCACCTGTGAGAAAAGATGAAACTCTGCAGTCTGCCTCAGCCCGGCTGGAATTGGAAAGCATCATGTTAAGTGTGCCAAGTCGGAAGGGAAAAGACAAGAAAAAGACAATCATGGAAGGATTGCTCTCAGATATGGGGTATAAAGAAATAAAGCAAGGGATTAGACAGCTCCCAGTGGAAACAAACCCCCAAAATATGGCAACAGAACACCCTACTTTGGCAGCAAAGGGGGAGAGGGAGAAGGGATCTCGGGGTTAGGGTAGAGGGTTATTGATACTCTAGTAGTGAGGGAGATTAAGTAGTGTTATAAGGATTAAATAAAACGGAGTCTGTTATAAACCACATTGTAGCACTATAGCACTGTCATCCCATTGTTCATAGATTTGCTCAAGTGGGCACCAGTAAAGTCTCCATTGTGAAACTTATTGTTACTGTTTTTGGCATATCAGATACGCCACCGGTAGCTTGCCAGGCTCTGCTGTGCGGGTGGGATATTCTTGGTAGCTTGTCAGGCTCTCAGAGAGGGACAGAAGAATCGAACCCGGGTCAGCTGCATGCAAGGCAAACGCCCTACCCGCTGTGCTATCGCTCCCCATAAATCACATTACTTCAACTTTTTAAGCTCAAATTCATGGCACATGCATTTTATAAAAGGAATGTATTAATCTGAATTTTGCATTTATCATTTTCTTTTTTCTCCACTATGGTTTTATAATACTTACATGAACTTCCAGTAACACATTCATTTATTGTCACACTATCTTCTAAGTACTGGGCTTTTTTACTTACTATTCTAGTGTATAAAATGCTAGTTCATTCATTTTTTAATACTTAAGAACTTCCATTATGCAAATAGTTCATAGTGTATGCATTTTCCTGTTTAGCTTTTTTGCTATTACAAAGAATGCTACTCTGAAGTGATTTCACACGAAACATAATTCTAGCTGGGTTATCATGCTCAGCATTATGTTTTTGAGATTCAGTTTTGGGGTTGTCAGTAGGAAAAACTCATTACTGTTCACTGATACATAGTTTGTTGATGTGTGTAAGCATCCGATTTACTTACAATTTTGTGTTTTAACATTGTTCTTACTTCTAGCAATTGTTTAAAACCATGCTTACATATATGTCTGTTTTTCAAGGGTTGAGCTTGTCACTCAAGGAAATTCTTCTGACCCAGTTGCATTTATATAGCTAATCTAAAATAAGCAGTTTTTCCACTATCAGAATGGGCTTATAACAAAAGACAATTGTGATTTGCAGATCCCATGTGTCTCCTAAGAACAAAAGAGATAAAGATCACTTTAAAAAGCTGAGAGCAGGGCCAGAAAAGGGCTTAACAATAGAACATTTGTCTTACATGTGTGACATCCTGGGTTTGATCCCTGGTTTCAAAAAGAAAATAAATAAAGAATATAGTATTGAGAGAGCTACTATAAATGAAGAATTCAGTGGGGGAAACTGGTGGTTGAAGTATAGTGATTTTTCATTTGCTGGGTGATGGTGTTCATGCTGGTTAAAATGCTAATATCTTTCCATCTTCTTATTTCTTGTTATAGTGACTTGCTGTTTTCAATGTACCAGTCCCTCACCTCCTTTATCAATTTGATAGGTCTTTAATTCTTTTCCATGAATTTATAAAACAAATAATCCCATCAAGAGCTGTGAAGAAGAACCTGGAAAATAGCTCAACTGGTAGAATACCAGCCTGAGTTTGATCCTTTGAACTGGAGACTCCACAACATTGCAGGGAGTGTCTCTGGGCTCTCCTTCTGCTACAGAGCTACAAAATATGGCTCTATTAAAAAAATGCAGAGAAGAGCTGAACAAACACTTCACCAGAAAAAAGTATTCTTAAAAAATAGTAATAGGCACAGGAACAAAGCTCATTATCACTTATTACCAAGGATATACAAATCAAATAAGAATCTGGTATCACCTTGTACCAAATAAAATGGCTAACATTTCAAAGGCCAGAAGTAGCACATGCTGGCACGGATGTGGAAGAAAAGAATCTCCATTCACTTTTGGTGGGAATGTAAACTGGCCCAGCCTTTATAGAAAACAGTATGGAGTTTTCTCAAGTATTAAAAATAGATCAACCATATGATCTAGCAATTCTATTCCTAGGTATCTATTCAAAGAACACAAAACACTCATTTAAATAATAAATGCACAGCTATGTTCATTGTAGAGCTACTCACAATGGTGAAGAGCTGGAAAAAATCCAAGAGTCTAACACCAAGTGAGTGGTACAGAAGATGTGTTCTATGTGTACAATGGAACACTATGCATCTTTAAGAAACATGAAGTCTTGGCTTTTAGTACAATGTGGATGGGAGTGGAGGGGGTCATGTTGAAGTCAATCAGAAGGACAAAGACAAATACCAGATAATCTCACTTATATGTAGCTATAAAGGACCCAAATCATGGAAAAGACCAATGTTCAATGAAAATAAATCCTTAGACTCTGACTAAAATTATTGCTATCAAGGGTATGCAATGGACACCAATGAACTAGTGAGGAGAGTTCATATCTTCCCAAGATATGGACACACAGGAAGTAGATGTGATATGGCACCATTATATCTCTAAAACTTAAACATTTAAACTTCTGTAAACATCATAATCTCAATACAAAATAAATTTTTTAAAGTCCAGCTTGTATAGTTATTATCAAGAGATAATTTATCAAAAATTAATATGCTATTGACAGAAGTAACACCATCTTAATAGATTTTAATTGGGATTCTTCACATTTAAAATGAGTTGACCATTTTTATGAGGTTATCAGCAACCAGTGTTTTCACTTAATCAAAAATTTTTTATTAGTGTCTTCTTGAGTTATAAAAGTTTTGTTTTATTGAAAATTCCATTTTATTTAAAAGATAATCATCTGTATTTTAATTTTGGGTTAGCCCCCATCAAAAAACGGGGAGAAGAAATTAACAGAAGTTTCCTCAAAAAAGAAATACAAATGGCCCAAAGGCACATGAAAAAATGCTCCACATCACTAGTCATCAGGGAGATGCAAATCAAAACAACAATGAGATATCATCCCACGCCACAAGGACTGGTACACATTCAAAAAAACAAAAGCAACCAGTGCTGGTGTGGATGTGGGGGAAAAAGGATGCTCCTTCACTGTTGGTGGGAATGCTGACTGGTCCAGCCTTTCTGGAAAACAATATGGACAGTCCTTCAAAAATTAGAAATTGAGCTTCCATATGACCCTGCAATACCACTCTTGGGAATATATCCCAAGGATTCAAAAGAGCACAGTAGAAATGATATCTATACCTATATATTCATTGCAGCACTGTTCACAATAGCTAAAATATGGAAACAACCTGAGTGCCCTAAAACAGATGACTGGTTAAAGAAACTTTGGTACATCTACACAATGGAATACTATGCAGCTTTTAGGAGAGATGAAGTCATGAAATTTGCTTATAAATGAATAAACTTGGAGAGTATCATGCTAAGTGAAATGAATCAGAAAGAGAGGGACAGACATAGAGGACAGACATGCAGTACTCATTTGTGGAGTGTAGGTTTGCATCACATGAGGCTGACACCCAAGGACCATAGATACAAGGCCCAGGGGGATTGCCCCATACCTGGAAGACTGCTTCATGAGCAGAGAGAAGGCAGATGGAATAGAGAAGGGATCACTAAGAAAATGATGGCTAGAGGAACCAGTTGGGATGGGAGATGCATGCCGAAAGTAGATAATGGAACAAACACGATGAGCTCTCAGTTCTGTGTTGCAAGCTATAATACCCAAAAGTAGAGAGAGAGTATGGGGAATATTGTCTGCCTTAGAGGCAGGGGGAGGTTGGGAAAGGTTGGGTATATCTGGGATATTGGTGGTGGGGAATGTGCACTGGTGGAGGGGTGGGTGTTTGATCATTGTGAGATTGTAACCCAAACATGAAATCTTGTAACTATCTCATGGTGATTCAATAAAATTTTTAAAATTTTTTAAAAAATTGTGTTAGCCATATGAATTTTAGGCTACAATTATTGACTTTTACTTTAACTAATTCAGACACTACTTTTTCTTAAAGAATTTTTTTTGAACCACTATGAGATAGACTATCAAAGCTGTTCATTATTAGGTTTCAGTCATATAGTATTCCAACACTTATCCCTCCACCAGTATACATTTCCCACCACGTGTCTACACTTTCCCTCCTATCATCCCCAACCCTCCAACCCTCTCTGCCTCTACAGCAGCCACTCTCTCTCTCTCCCTCTCTCTCTCTCTTTCTCTCTCCCCCTCTCTCTCTCCCTCTCTCTCTCTTTCTCTTTCTCTCTGTCTTTCTTTTTGGGCATTGTGGTTTGCAATACAGATAATACAGATACTGAAAGGTTATCATGTATATCCCTTTACCACTTTCAACACTCAGTTCTTGTCCACCGTGATCATTTCCAACTATTATTGTCATACTGGTTCCTTCTCTGTCTTACCTACCCTCCACAAACACTTGTGATACTCCAACCTCAGACACTATTTGTAATGCGTCATATTTATTGGAATTTTCTCTATTGTGCCCTTCGTTTTATTTTTTATCCTATCTCAATGTCCTATCATATTCTCCTATATATTTTATCTAATTGTTTAAGGTTATTCTTTGAATTTTTGTCCTTAATCTGTTGGAAATCCAAGTTTGTATATGAGATGAAGTATGAATTTGATTCAATTTTTAATAGTAATAAGAATTTTTCCCAAAATTATTTATTAAGATGAATAAATAAATCTATATCAAAACACCTTAATTTATAAAGAAGAAACCACTATGGCAATAATAGTTGGAAATGATCACTCTGGATAAGAACTGTGTGCTGAAAGTAGGTAAAGGAACAAACATGATAACCTCTCAGTATCTGTATGGCAAACCATAATGCCAAAAAGGAGAGAGAGAGAGAGAGAGAGAGAGAGAGAGAGAGAGAGAGAGAGAGGTGAAAAGTGCCTGCCATAGAGGCTGGGGTGGGAGTGGTGTGAGGGGACAGAAACTGGGTTCATTGGTGCTGGGAAATGTACATGGGTGGAGGGATGGGTGTTGGAACATTTTATGACAGCAACCAGGGATGAACAGCATTGTAACTGAGTATCTCATCTTGACTCAATAAAAAATAAAATAAATTTTAAGAACGCTTAATTTTAGAATACTATTCTTCCAGGGAACTCTATTGCGAGTATTGGAGATAACAATTATGCAGTGTTCATTACCTATGTTCCCCAAAGAAATAGCACTGTAGCATTTGCTTGAGTGGGCACCAGTAATGTCTCTATTGTGAGACTTGTTACTGTTTTTGGCATATCGAATATACCACGGGTAGCGCCAGGCTCTGCTGTGCGGGCGGGATACAGATGGTAGCTTGCCAGTCTTTCCGAGAGGGACAGAGGAATTGAACCCGGGTCAGCCGCGTGCAAGGCAAACACCCTACCAGCTGTGCTATCACCCCAGTCCCCCAAAGAAATAATGCCTTTTAAATTTATCTCTACTTATTTCTTTCCCATAATTTTAGTTTCTCTTCCTCATTGTGTCAGCAATATTTGTCAGAAGTTAACTATTTTTAAAGCCCTAAAACATAATGCAAAAATAAGATGGATGGCAAAGTAAAATCACAAAACTTACAAAAGATGTGGGATGTTATCAACTGAGGAGAATTTCTTTCATCTCCAAAGGCAATGACAGATGAGGATAAAGCAGAATCACACCAGTTAGCAACCAAAGAAAAGAACATAGTAAAGTAGGATGACATTATAGATGCCTCAAAGAGAATGACTTAAACATAAAAACTTAAAAGCCATCCTTGAGAAAAGTGTATAAAAACTTTATACATTTTTTGAAAGCTGATCTTTGTGATGAAGACTTAAAATTATTATTGAAGTTATGTTATAATTCAATGTATTAAAGAGGAGTTACACACATAACAGCATTTGCCTCTCACTTTGCGTGTACTGCAACTCACAGTTTGATTTAGGATCTAAATCTTCTTATACAAACAGTAAGACCTTCTTTTTTTATAAGTTTTTACTTATAGTTTTTACAGTTTATTTTACTTATAGTTTTCAAGATAAAATTTTAATCAAAGCTTTTTAGCCGATATTCCTTATAAATCTTCAATGATTAAAGATTAGAAGAGTCAGAACTTCAAATTATATCTGTGACACAAATGAACCTCACGCTGGATTTTTTTCTTGGAGGGTTTGGGGCCATACCTGGAAATGTTCAGGGAACATTCCTGGTGATGCTCAGGAGATCATATGTAGTGCTGGGATTCAACCAACCAGGGTTGGCTGCATAACAAGGCAAGCAAGCACATCACTCCTTATACTATATCTCTGGGCCCCACAATAAACTTATTTCTTAGGACAGGTTCATTTATTATCAGGGCCAAAACCAAAGTGAGATAATTGTAAGCCCTAGAGTCAAAATTTACCAAGCATTAACTCTCAGAATTTTTTGTGCCCACTCTGACCTGATCTGAAACTGTGCATTAGTTTTGCCTATTCTAGGACTTGGAATGAAACTACCATATGCCTTTTTGTGCATCTGGCTTCTTTTACTGAGAATACTTTAGAGATTAATCTATGTCATGTGCAACAATAATTCATTTTCTTTATTACCCAGAATTGCATTATTTTAAAATTTTATAATATGTCACATTTGATAAATATGCCATTTCATATTTTATAGTATACCTTTTATATGGCACAGTATACCACAGTATATTTATTCATTCTTCTATTGGTGAACATCTGAGTTGTTTTCAGATGTGGCCTATTAGAAATAAATTTAATTGTGGTCATTCTTATTGTGAGTACATTTTTCATCTCTTTTGGACAAATATCAAGGAGTGAAAGTGCAGTTGTATGGCTATTGTTTATCATCACAAAAAAGCCCATAAAATTATCCCCCAATTAAAAAAAATCATTTTACACAACAATCTGCAGTCTGTGAGCTTCAGTTATTCCAAACCCAGACAAAACTTAGGTTTTATTTGCCATATTAACATTAGCCATTATGTTCTTATTTTAACGTGCCCTCTATAAGATAAATATGATATTGAATATCTTTTTTGGGGGAGAGCACACATGGCAATGCTCAGGGCTTGCTACTGGCTCTTCACTCTAGAATTACTCCTGGTGGTGCTCAGTGGACCATATTGGATGCTGAGATCGAAACCGGGGTAGCTGTGTGGAAGGTAAATGCACTACCAGCTTTACTAACTCTCCAGCCCTGTGATGTTGAGTATCTTTTGATATGTTTACTAGCTATAAATCTTTTATAAAGTACCTTTTAAAATCCTGAGTCTATTATTTATTTGAACTCTTGGTCATTATAGAGTTAAGTTTAACTTATTTGGCTTGCCTTTTAGTTTTTCTCAAGATAGCTTTCAAAAACATTAACTTGGCTAAACTCCAACTTATCATTTTCCATTTATATTTAGTTTGAAATTTTTGCATACCCCAAATTGCCAAAGTTTACTCCTATATTTTGTTCTAGAGATATTATAAATAGAGCTTTTTAACTGTAGATCTGGCATCAAATTTTAGCAAATTCTGACTTATGCTGTAGACAACAAGGCTCATTTTTAATATAAATATCCAGTTCCCAAATAATAATTGAAAACAACTTTACTTTCCCCTTTATATTACTTTGGAATAATTCCCAAAATTTTACTGAATTAGTGTGTGGGACTATTTCTAGACTCTTGTGTACCATGGATCTATGAATCAATACATTTGTCAACACCTTTTCAAGATTATTGAAGGTTTATACTAAGTCAAAAACAAATAGTGAGCTTCTTCCAATTTTGTTACTGTTCAAAATTATTTCAACTCTTCTTGATCATTTGCATTTCTATGTAATTTGTAAATTCTAAAATCAACTTGACAATTTCTACACAATTTCTGGAACTTTGAATAGAAAGCATCTCTATAAATAAATATGATAGAATGTGGTGAAAAAAACTCTGATCCACTTTTGGTAGAAATGTTGCCTGGTTCAACTATCGAGAACTGTATGGAAGTTCTCAGAAAATAAGACTAGAGCTGCCATATGGCCTATGAATTCCAGTTCTTAATATTTATCCCCCCATAACATAGAGAAATTCACTCAAAATAACATAATGATATCCACTCAAAATGAATAAATACACATAATTACTCTTTATATCACTTGGAACAATAGCTAGAATATGGAATCAACCTAAAAATTCAATGGCAGATGAGTGGATAAAGATGGTGTGGCATATATACAAAATGGAACACACTACAGCTCCAAGAAATGATGAAATTATGCAACTGGACGCAGCTTGAATGGAACTGGAATACATTAAGTAAGCAAATAAGAAGGATGACAAACACTGAATGATCTCACTTGTGATACAGAATATCAGGACAAGGGAATGCAAGGTATGTATCAAAGGGAGATATCTAGATACACTTGACCCTGGATTATAGAAATAAGAAGGTCAAGGAAGGAAAGAAATCAAAGAGGAAATAAGATGAGGTAGATGGGAAGTAACAGACACAGGAGTCAGGATCCTTTATCATGTTGGTGGTATAGAGGTGTGTTACATGCAAATATCTAAACCACAGAGCCAAGAACACTCAAAGCAGAAGTCTAAACTATAACAACCAACTTTAAAATGTGGCTGTCAAGAGGGTGGAACTTGGTGACACTGATGAATAAAAAATGACATTTATCTCTACACATATGGTTTGCTGAACTAAATGCAGAATAAAACAAAAACAAAACTGCATGCCTAAAACTCAGTAGCACTGTAGCACTGCACTGTCATCCCGTTGTTCATTGATTTGCTCGAGCGGGCACCAGTAATAACTCCATTGTGAGACTTGTTGTTACTGGTTTTGGCATATAGAATACACCATGGGTAACTTACCAGGCTCTGCCATGCTGGTGGGATGCTCTCGGTAGCTTGCCGGGCTCTCCAAGAGGGATGGAGGAATCAAACACGGGTCGGCCTCGTGCAAGGCAAACACCCTACCTGCTGTGCTATTGCTCCAGCCTAAAAATCAACTATGAATAATTTTGTAAATCATGGGGCCTCAATAAAAACAAAGCAAATAAAGTTTTAAAAAGAAAAAAGTTTGGAAATTTCTTAAAAAGTTGACTTTAGAAATATTATATGATTTAGAAATTCCACTCTTGTTTACAAACCAAAAAAACAAATGAATTGAAAAATGTACTCAACAGATACATCCCAGGTTCATAGAAACAGTATTCACAATAGTCAAAAGATGGAAACAGGGACTGGAGCAATACCACAGCCTTGCACACGGCCAACCGGGGTTCAATTCCCAGATCCCATATCATTCCCCAAGTACCGCCAGGAGTAATTCCTGAGTGCAGAGCCAGGAGCAACCCCTGTGCATCACTAGGTGTGACCCAAAAAGCAAAAAATAATAATAATAACAATTTTTTAAAAAGATGGAAATGGCCCAAATGTCCAATAATGGATAAGTGGATAAACAAAATGGTGCATCACATAACATGAAATGTTATTTCATCCTAAAAGAGAAAATGGTACTCATACACAGTACAATACAAGAGAAATATGAAAGCATTAAAAAGTCCATGTTTTAAGGACATATCCTTCATGCATTCATATGGTAAGAAATTCACTGACCTAGAACACAGATTTTTGATTATCAGAGGTTGGGACGTTGGGAATGGGATATAGCAAGATTTACTAACCATAGAATTTTTCTTTCTAGTGATAAAAATATTTTGAAACTAGAAAGTGATGGTTGCCTAATACTGAATGTACTAACTTTCACTGAATTTTTATGTGATTCATTTTATGTGAATTTTATATCATTTTTAAAGAGATAAAATTGTGAGAATCTATATTATATATATGAGTATGATGTATAATATATGAATTTTATAACATTTTTAAAGTGATAAAATGGTGAAGATCTATATTAGGTATTTGTATAAAACATCATTTCTCACTTGTCATCCCATTGCTCATCGATTTGCTTGAGTGGGTGCCAGTAACGTCTCCACTTGTCCCTGTCACATGCTATTGTAGCCCAATGGCGTCTGCTCACTCCAAGAAAATGAAAAAACCTCAAACTGTTCATTCAGTTTCTTGATGAAGAAGTCTGACCATCTCGTAGGTGGGTTGCCATGTGTTCTTTTGACATCCCGTGGAATCCAGTAGGTAACAGCTCTAGTCCAGTGGTCATTTCCAAATCGCATTACATGTCCGGCCCATCTGATTTTTGACGCCTTGGCAAATGAGGCAGTGTCCCTGATCCGAGATTTTCTATGGAGGTTGGAACTCCAGATTCCTTCTCTCACTTGAGTGAAACATGATACTCCAAGCATAATTCTTTCCATTTCTCTTTGGGAGACCCAAATAGCGTTCTTATTCATAGGCCCAGGTCTCTGAGGCATATGTTAGTGCAGGAAGAACAGTGGAGTCAAAAAGATTTTACCAGAGCCGGAGATTCTTCATCCTCTTAACAACTTCTTTGATGCTCTTGAAGTCGGTCCACACCTTCTCAGGAATATTGTCTTCGTGAGATTCAGCTACCATCCAATCTTTCCACACTTGTGGTCAAAGTCAGCCAGCATTCGTGCTGCTTCGCTAATGTTTGTTGTTATTAGAACAATGTCATCAGCGAAGCAAAGGTGGTATAGTTGCTGACTGTCTATCTTTACTCCCATTCCTTCCCATTCTAGTCATCGTATGACGTTCTCAAGGGTGGCACTGAAGAGTTCTGGTGAAATGGTATTGCCCTTCCAAACCCCTCACTTTACGTCGATGATCACTTCCTTGTAAAATGGTGAGATCCAATGGTAAATCCGTAATACACTCGCAGACGATCCTGATGTACTAAGCTTGATGCCCTGTTTGGCAAGGGCTTCGATGACTGCTTCAGTCTCAACAGAATCAAAGGCCTTCTTTAAATCAATGAACGTTAGACAGAGTGGCATCTTGAGGTCTCACAAAACCTCAATGAGCTTGGTCACTGTGTGGATATAGTCGATCATACTGAATCCTTTTCAGAACCTAGCTAGTTCACATAGTTGTCCTTCATGTAGTGTTCTGCTAATACTATTCAAGATGACTCAAGTGAACAACTTGTAGGAGACAGACAACAGGCAGATTGGGCAATAGTTGCCAATATTGTGGATGTCTCCCTTCTTGTACAAAAGGCCGGTCCTGCTGGTTTTCCATTGGGATGGAACCTTGCATTCAGACAGGTAGCAAGTGAAGAGCCGAGCCAGTGTATTGACGTGTACTGGTGGCAGATTCTTCAGGTGTTCGAGTCTGACCTTGTCTGGACTGGGTGCCATATGCTTCTTTACTGATGAAATGGTGTGTCAGATTTCAGAAGTGAGATCACTGGAAACGGCATATCCATCTTGCGGAATTTGGTATGTGGGCAGGTGGACGTGGCTATCGAAGAGATCCAAGTAGAAATCGGGTATAACCTTCTCCATTGCCCTTCTGGAAGATGTGATAGATCCATCAGGATGTCAGAGGGCAGTCATCTTGGTCTAATAATTGGCGAAGGACAGGTGGGCATTGCGAATACTTTTCCCGGCTTCTGCCGCATTGGCCAACACTGCTCCTCTTCTCAAAGTCTTTGTGGTCCTTCTCTGCACAGCTTTGTGAGCTCAGACATTAGCTTGTGATTGCCTGAGGTTCACCACAAAGTGGATTGGTGAATGAGCTTGAGAGTTTCCAAAGACAGGCATCTTTTTGTGGCATTCTCTCTCAGCATTCCTCGAACAATCACAGAGGTGCTGAACCAGTCTATCGTATGTCTTGTCAATGTTGTCAATGATGGCATCTTCCCATATTGCCACAATCATGACAAAAAACTCCCAGTTGGTGGTCTTTCTAGGACTTCCCTTCTTAAACTTTGTAGCACCTTCTCCCTGCTCCATGAAGTAGAATTTTGCATGAAGGACATGGTGGTCTGATCCCGTTTGGAATTCTGGGACAACGGTGACATTGGTCAGGCAAATGTCCGTTGATTGAATATGAAGTGGTCAATTTTGTTGTGGAACTGTCCACTGGGAGACTCCCATGTCCAACATTTAGATTTGGCCTTCTGGACCTGCGAGTTACCATGGATGGTCTTGGTCAACATAATGAACTCAGACAGTTTCTCACCCTGTTCGTTACATTCTAGTCCATGGGTGTTCTAGTCCATGTGGAGTTCTTCGGGCAATCTTCACAGTCCTATCTTGGTGTTAAAATCACTGACAATGACCCTGTAGAAGGAGTGGTCTTCTTTATAGACCATCTCCAGCCCTGTGTAGATCTTCTCAATTTCTTCTTCATTGTAGTTGGATGTTGGTGCATAGACAATGAAGACAAACTGCCAGCAATGAGCCACATCTATTCAAATATAAGTGTCCCAATCTGGTTGTTAGGAATTCGAACGAATCAATGCTCATGGCCAGGTTCATGTTGACAAGGACACTGATACCACCAATGCCTCTACTGTCGCATATTCCGAGGAATAGTTCTTCTCCAGTGTCAAGAACAGTGAGATGTGATCAATGCCTTCTTGTCTCGGTCAATCCAATGATGTGTACTTGATCTTCTACGCGTGCACCATCAGGTCCTCCGTGGATGCTTCCGATGCCAGCATACATGCATTAAAGGTGCAGACAGTCATTTTAGTCCTTCCTCATTTTGGCAGTCTAGTTCAGCCCTGAGATTTTAGCAGCCTCTCCTTGCTCATCCTTCTCAACGCTACTGTATTGGGGGCTCTTCCAGAGTCAGGGGAATGAGGCCTATTTTTGTTACTGTTTTTGGCATATCGAATACACCATGGGTAGTTTGCCAGGCTCTGCCATGCAGGTGGCATGGCGGTGAGCCATGGAGAGGGTGTATAAAACATATACTATATATGTGTGTGTATATATATATATATATTACTACTATTCCTCAAGTTAATATAAGAGTAACTGGTATGCAATAGGCACTCAAAAGAAACCTCTCTCTCTGTCTCTCTGTTTCTCTGTCTCTGTCTCTCACCCCCCTCTTTTTTGTTGGGATTCCTTCCAAGTGGTGCTCATGAGGCCTGGGGACCACTTTCAGTGGTTCTGGCCCAAACTGCAGTGGTTCACACCTGAAGGCCCTGAGCTACAGTGCTGCTCAGGCCTTCAGTGCTGGGAACCACCAATGCAATCTTAGCAAGCTTAGGGAAGTGCTCCGTGTTCCTTATGGTGCCATATATCAAAGCAAGGCATGTGCCATACTAGGTACTATCTCTCTGGCTGCCTAGCACCTTTCTTTTTAGCCCAGAAATTGTCTTTCATACCTATAAGAGTACCTCTACATTTGCAGATTTTCTGAAGCCAGACCTAACCACCCATGCAATTTCCCCAAAAGATAGAAGCCCAGATCCTGAAAAAACAACTCCTTCTATGCTGTGAACCTAACTCTGTTTCTTTAAAGCTGAAATTTCTGTGACCAAGACCTGTGACTTCTCCCTGGCTCCCTACAAAGTACTCAAAACATAAAAAACACTGTAGTCACCACATTGACTTTTTATTATAACAAAAAACACTATGTGAAGCAAATCTGTGCTATTACACAAGCCACTGTGAGTGCTGTGACTTAACTTTGCCAAGAACTGCAGAAACAAAATAAGGCAGAACACAGCTAGTTATTCTAAACACATTGAGATAAATACATCGGGAATCTTAATTAGCTATCTCTCTTCCCCACCCCCATCCCCCACCCCCTACCCTCCAGCATTCGTGATGTTGGGAACTGTAATGAATCTTTACTCTCTTATGTAATGGAATTTTCCCCCTGGTATTTCCATTATTGGATAAGGATGCAAGGGCTCTTAGAAGTGACTTAGGAACCACTGGGTCATGCAAGAAGAGACAGAGAAGGCATTTGAACTTAGATTCTCATTCTCATTCTCTGACATTGAGCACTGACTTGATTCTCTCTTTTTGCAGTATATTTCTTCACTAAGTAGAGTCTATGGTAGGCAGCAGTATTATTGCTTTAGTACAACTGCTAATATATGATAATAATATTACACTGTCATGTAATAGTGTGATTATATTAAACTTGAATTATTGGGTTCCCAGCCAGAATGAAAAAAGACTCCAAGTTAAGGCCTAGAGAGATGGTACAGGGATTTAGGTATTTGCCTTGCATGCAACTGATCCCAATTCAGTTCCCATCTGGTTCCTTGAAGACCTCCAGAAGCAATCCCCAAGCAGAGAGCCAAACCAAGTCCAAACACCATAAAATCCCCTGCCTTCCTCCCCATGAAAACAAAAAGGACTCCAAGTTCAAAACTCAGGGAAGTTCTTTCAATGATTTAACATGTGTCACTGGCAGAATGCATGTATTGCAGTGGCATAATGCAATAATGGAGACTCTCCATTATTGGGGGGAGTGGAAAAACCCTCCCACCACCAAACTGGGTGATTCTTGGGGCATTAAACTGCCTCACATAAGTTTTAGGTCATAGTTTAAAAGATAGCTACTAGCACTATCCAAAACAAACAAACAAAAAAAAAAACTCAGTGGAAGCATTCTCAGTCTGTTAGTTCATACTAGTATGAGGGAACCCTAGACAATTAGCAGGCAATGTAATTGAATGAACTGAATGACTAGGATGCTATCATCCATCATCATATAAAACCAATATAAATCTTGATTTTCTATCAATAAACACAGTAGTTGACATAAGTAGTTCCCAAAGGCCTTTACATTTCATAGGTAGCAATGAATTTCTTGGTCTAATCTTGAATCTCACAGAAAGATTCCTAGATAGCCATGTGTGGAAAAAGAGAAGCATTTTATTGCTGTTTTTAATCCAAATACTTTTTTTTTAAGTATTAATGTATTAATGCCATTAATGCCATTAATCTATTGGCATTGCAGAGCTGGTTTGGCTTCTAAGACCAAACCCCTCTGGTTTTCAGGTCTGATATTCACAGTGATCTCAGGGGATGCACATATTAAGTGCAGTGCTCAGCTTCACCCAGCCAGAACTTCACAGAAGAAAAATGAAAGACCAAGTCATTGCTTGGTGAACTGAATCTGTAGAGTGGAAATAAGAATAAAAATACTTTTTTTTAGCTTTCTCTTGGTCAGTGTAACTTTACATAGCATAAACTTGGTGACTAGTTACATTTGTTTGGTGTAAATGAGTTTCTTCATGTGTTCAACCCATGTGCCCTTTTGAAAAATATAAATATCCACAACAACAACAACCTGCAGTGTTTCTTGGCGGGGGGGGTGGACGCTGAGTTTTGAGTTTCCCACATCCTTCCTCTTGCCACTAAGGATAAATGACATGATGGCTATATCTTCTGATTATGAACACATAACAAACTTGCCTTGACTTCAATTATATTACTAAATGTGTAAATTGAGTTTTAATCCCCAGCCTTTAAATAGCAATATGAATGTTGCTCTTATGACTTCTCCTTCACCTCATCATTGTACCCGTGGTTCAGTGTCATCATAGGAATAAATATTCCACTGTGGAAAACTACACATAGAGCATTAATTAGGATAGAACTAATCCTCACTTATCAGGGAGTCTGTATTTTTCTCGAGATGGTATCTTCCCTAAGATTCCTCAGGATCTTTTCTGAACTTCAATTTCTTCACTTACAAAAGATTCAAGGTGAATCTTTCAAAGGTATCTGTGAAAACTCTTGGGATCTTTTATGGAAAACACTCGGCACAATATCTAGAATGCATGTTAGATAATTGCAATCATGACTGCTGTATGCAGTTGTGCAGGAAGTTAACTGCACAACTCTGGAATTTGCCACTGAAGCTACAATGTAAAAGAAGATATCCAGCATTGTGAAATATTGACAATGGCTGATAAATACATTAAAATATATGTATATAGAATGGGGCTGGAGCTATAGCACAGTGGTAGGGCATTCAACCTTGCACGCGGCCGACCTGGGTTTGATTCCTCCACCCTTCTCGGAGAGCCTGGAAAGCTACTGAGAGTATCTCGCCTGCATGGCAGGTACTACATGGAGAGCCTGGCAAGATCCCCATGGCGTATTTGATATGCCAAAAACAGTAACAACAAGTCTCACAATGGAGATGTTACTGGTACCCGCTCAAGCAAATCGATGAGTAACGGGATGACAGTGACAGTGACAGTGACAGTATGTAGAATATATAATAATCTGTCACATATCTCTCTGTGTTTCTATGTAATTGCAGTAAATGTTGAAACTTACCTAGGCACAGCATAGCGGATTTACCAAGTTCCTTCTGGTCCTGCTGTAGAATATCATCAGCAGAGCCAGGACATCCAGGCCAGCCAACTATGTAATGTTGGGCCAGCAGGATCATATCCAAATGATCTCCCAAGCCAGCTTTTGAAAAGTAACAGTATCTTTGACCCCAAATGAAGGGAGTATAGAACTGAAACATTCAAGAATGGGGCATGCAAGGTCTTCTGCAAGATCTTCTGCAAACTTCCCAGCCTCCCAAGAAAAAAAGTTTGTCATTTTAAATATTAGATATTTAGATTGGGATTACCCTGAGAGCAACATGCTGCTATTATTGTAAAGACCAATGTCCAGAGGGGAGAAGCTCTATCTCTGTTTGGACTTGAAGCAAATGCCTGTCCGGGGAGCCTGTGGGCTGTAAATGTTTCGTAACTAGGGGATGCTTCAGTTTCTGCCAGAGACGTGTGACCAAGCAAACAATTTGAAAAGATGGAACAAGTTGAGGAGTAGAGTCTGCAGAACTTTCAATTCGTCACAG